>NC_080590.1:65502500-65810416 GCF_029962835.1 Magnolia sinica | reverse complement strand
TTTGGACTGTTCTAAGACTAGTCTTGAACTTTATTCGACTAGTCCAAGAAATTTTAGGACTATTCTTAAGTTTGTTGCAATTTTTCAGAATTTTTTGTTTGAACTACGACCAGTCCTGGAGTTTTCTCGACCAGTCGTAGGAACAGTGACGACTCGAACCAGGACCAGTCGTGCACTTACAACTCAAAATACGGCGACTAAACTTGATGCCTCACGACCAGTCGTGGGTTGGTCACGACCAGTCGTGGAGGGCTCACGACAGGTCGTGGACCACCTTCGACCAGTCATAGAACGGTTTTATCCAATTACACTCAAAATTTTAAAATGCAGTTCGTCCTACGACTAGTCATAATGTCCTCAGGACCAGTCGTAGATGCGATTTCTCCAACTATAAATAGAACACGAATTTCAGATATTGATAATCTAATTCAAGTAAAATCAAGGCATCACTCTGAGAGATAAGTCTGTGTTCTTTTTAAGTTATATTGTGCATAATTAATATTCGCTTTTGTTAGCTTTATTAATTTGATTTTGTTTCTATATTCCAATCTGAATTGAAAAGAGGAATTGTTGTATTCCTTCTTCTTAGAATCAAAATCAAATTTAGCTAGCCCAACTTGATTTAATTTAAAATCAATTAGAACTTAGAACCATTTCAAAGTGAGTATTGGACATTGAACTTCTATATTCGAACTTCTACTCCGATTGGTTCTTCCGCGCTGCTACAAAAGGAGAAATCCAGGTATTTTACATTTGCGTAAATCTTTTATTGTTTTGGTTTCTTTTGAGATTGAGTCAGAAAAATCTCATTGTGTTAGTTATCTGAGGAGAGCCAGAAAACTCAGAAAGTGGGGGTTTTTGAATTGTGTAAGCCCATTTAAAAGACACAATTGTGAAGGTTTTAGGTGAACCTGAGAAACCTATTTTCATAGTGAACACTGATATCCCCTATGTGAGGATATTAGGAGTGGAGTAGCAAGCTGTGTGGTTGTTGTTTAACAGTTGGTGAACACACAGGCGAACCACTATAACTCTTTGTGTTTTATGGATGTGTGAGTTATTTTTCCTATCTTTTATCATTTAAGTTTGTAAGATGTATGCGTGGATGTGAATGTTGTAATATTTACATTTCAAGCATGTGGGAATGTTATAATAGTTTAGAATTTCATTTCTTGCTATTTCCTTTATTTCCTTTCAGTTTGAGTTTTTGATATTCAAATTGTTCTAGTAAGGTTGTCCTGCCATAAACCTTTGGTTTTTATGGTGCAAGGTTGTCCTTAGAACAACATAGGTAACAACCTCTCTGCTCTAGTGTTTAAAGGTTGCTTTACATTTCCATATTGTGATTGGTTTAAAGTGCTATCTTTACTTTATTCGCTTTAATTCCGTTGTTAAAGTTTTAATTTGGTATAGTCCTATTCACCACCCCTCCCCTCTAGAACATATAGCTAGGCCTTTTCAGTTTCATTCCCTCTGAGTAGAGGGACCAGCTACCGAGCTGGGGGGCTGAGCGTCGAGGGCGAGTTCGGCCACAGGAGGGGTATTACCAGGCTTGCTTGCCACAACCGGTTTGACATCCTCAGCATTTTCTATTGCGAGAGTGTCAAGGTCGTGGGTCAGATGAAGCCTTCAGACCTCAGTCAGGCAAGCATCGAAGCCAATATCATAGCTGAAGTAGTACAATTTGTCCAGCTCCTTGGCCCTCTTAGTTGAATCCTTGCATTCGACCACGGCTGCGGCAGCCTGCGAGGCCGCTCAAGCCTTGAGCTCATCTCGTAATGCCGCTCGGTCTGCAGATGTCACAGCCTCAAGGACAATCCGCTGCTGGACCAACTGGTCCACAACCATCCGTTGCTCCATCTCAAGTCTGCCCTTCACGTCCTTGAGCCACGATTTGGCTTCCGCGATCCTGAACTCTAGGTCCGACTTGGCTTGACACAAAAGCTTAACTTCAGGATCGGCAATGTCCAAGCGAGCTTGGAGTTGAGTGACCTCACTGTGGAGCGCAAGCTCCCTTGCATGACCCTCCGCAGCAACACTCCTCAACTCCTCTTGTTCCACAGCTGAGGCCTCCAACTTTTTCTTGAGCTCGACCCGACGTGCCTCTTATTCTGCCTTCTTCACCACAAACTTGGCCCGCTCTGCTTCTTGTTCTGCCTTCTCGACCACAAACTTGGGCTGCTCCGCTTCGAGCCATTCCATCTCCTTCAACCTCTCCTTAACCTCCACAATCATTGGCAGCGACTAGTAACAAACTGTTGCGTAATCGTTTATGAAGCTAGCGTGGCATCAGGAGAGCGTTTTGGCTATCTTCGACTCTAGGACGTGCTTAGCTGCCCATGGGTTCAATAATGCTATGTGATAACCGGGACGCAGAATTCCTAGAGCAGGCTCAGAAGTTCCTCCGACCCCACTAGCAGTAGAAACTTGGGTAGCAGCCTGAGGTGTGGTGGCATACCCGATAAGAGCAGGAGCATCAGTTTGGCTAGCTAAGTGCTTGGCCTTGGCGATAGCGTGGGGGGCCACAGGTCGTGAAGGGGCAACCGTACCGAGGGTCTCTGTAAGACCCGTGTCCTAATCCGTACTGTTCCGTTAGCTTCCGCGGTCCTTCCGGTCGAATTCCGGCAACATTCGCACCGTATTCAGTGTTTGCGCACGATCCTAAGCCAGGTCCCGCGCACCGACGTCAGCTTGGTTCGAGAGTTATATTATAGCGACCGCGTCGTCGCCGCGGTTCCAATGCCGTGACTTGCGCACCGAACCGATACCCAGGCAAGAAGATGCCGATCAGCGTTTATTCTGAAGAAACACCGCGCGTTGCGGATTTCAAGGGAATCTCTACAATTAGTCCCATCAATCAACCATTAAAGCATCCCATACCTCAAGTACAACAACCCATCTCCACCTTTTTCAAAAGTCTACCCTCTTTCCACCTCACCACTCCTCTTTTTCCCATTTTCAACATCAACCATACCCCCTTTTACAATTTTCAACCCAAACCATCCCCCATCACTCCATCACCCATCTCTCTCTCTCTCTCTCTCTCTCTCTCTCTCTCTCTCCCTTACAAGTCTCTCTCTCATTTCAAACTCTCCCATAGCAAAATCCATACGTATGAGTCCCCCATGGTGAGAAAATTTCATTTGTGAGGTTCACCTTTCCTACCCCTTCATCTCTCATCTCAATCATCCATTTTTCATCTTCCTCCATCAAAGAGAAGCACAAGGAACTAAGGAAGCCAAGGGAGCAAGAAGATCAAGCGGTGGGTGTTTTGATAGGATAGTTTTGATGCTTTTAGATGGGCCAAGTGGGGCCAACCGATCAATGGTTTGGATCTCACTTTGGACCCTAAGATGTGGCCAATGGCCCACTTGGATCATCATGATCATTCCATGATGGGGCCATTCTCCATGGACCCCATCAAGATGTTTATTTTCTTATATATTTAGGGTCATCTAGACCGTTTAATTTAGTGGAGAAGGGATCTCCACCGTTGGATTTAATTTTAATGGACCCACATGTAATGGGACCCACTTGGTGTATGATTTAGTGCAAGGGAGGGCCCATAGTGCCGGGGTCCCTCCATCACACGGTCTCACTCTCTATCTCTCTCCCTTTTTATTTTATTTTTATTTTATTTTGTTGTATGATGATGAGGTTGTGTGGCCCACTTGAATGGCCCCCACCATAGGGTATGTATTCCATCCAAATCACCTACTAGTGGGGCCCACTTTGCGCTTAGTATCCACAGCATACTCAATGAGGTGGCCCACCTAAGCAGGGCCCACCTCTAATGTATTTACAAAGTCCAGCGTCCACGGACGCTGGACGTTTCTGTTGGAAAATGCAAAAATCAGCTTGGTTTCAAGTCAACGAGGTGGGCCACTTGTGTAGGCTCCATCTTGATGCATGTATTCAATCCACGCCGTCCATTCCTTTCTTGACCCCATTTCAGGCGTTGAACCAAGATATGGTGCCAACTCGAGGTCCCGGCGGGCCATACCGTAGCAAATGGTGGTTTATGCCATTGAAACCTTCCCTAAACTTTTTATACGTTGAAATATGCCCAATATTGGGCTTGGTTTGCTTGTCTTGAGCCATAGAGGGCTACTGGACGGAGTGGATTCGCTGGATATGGACCCCACCTGCAAAAATCCATGAAAGAACAAAAAAAATATATATATATATAAAACCTCAACACAGCAGCTACGCTGCTGTGTCAGGGACGGTAGCAGGCGCTGCCTGCGCCCAGCGTCCAGCGGACGGGCTGGCGGACAGCCACCCACGGCTGTAGCCGTGGGCCCCACCTTGATGTTTATGTGTCATCCAATCCATTCACACGGTGGGCCCTAAGGTCAGGGGACCACCCTCCAAAAATCAGCCTGATCCAAGACTCAGGTGGCCCACACCGTAGAAAACAGTGGGATTGAACCTCTACCTTTGAAAACCATTTGGGGTCCACAGAAGTTTTGGATCAGGGTGAAAATTGCTCCCACCCTCTATTTAGGCCCACTCGGCCTTGTCAACGGGTTGGATGGCATAGAAACATTGCGGTGGGCCCCACATGGAGCCCACACAGATGTATGTGTTTTATCTCCACCGTCCGCCTGGACGGTGGAGCTCACTGTGTGTGTGTGGGTGCGTGTGTGTGCTGGTGTGTGTATATATATTTATATATAATATTATATTATATAGAATATTATATGTTATATGTATATATATAATATTATATTATATATAATATTATATGTTACATATATAAATATATATATATAAATATTTTACTTACTTATGTTGAGGCCCATGATTGAGGCCCACTTTGATATATAGGTAAGGCCCACCTCAGTACTTGTGGCCCATGGTTGAGGCCCACTTTAATGTATATATAATGTATATATAGAGCCCATGGGTCGAGGCCCATTTAATGTATTAGGGGCCCATGGGTCGAGGCCCATTGAGATGTAATGTGGCTAATGGGTTGAGACCCATTTGATGCATGTATGGGGCCCAACTGGCGAGGCCCATTTGATACATATAAGGCCGTAAGATTAGGCCCATTTAATGCATTCTAAGGCCCACGGGTTATGGCCCATTGCAATGCACATAAGGCCCATTGGTGTGGCCCATTGTTGTGGCTCGCTTGATGAACATGAGGCCCATATGATACGGCCCATTTGATGTATTGAAGGCCCAATGAGTTATACCTAAGGTTCATTGCAATGTGCAGTCCCAATATGATTTATGTAATGATGTTTACGTCAGGGCTATGCCTTGGGAGCAATGGTGGTTTGACGTCCACATTGCAAGTATAGTGTGGTTAAATGTCCGCATTATGACTTTCCCTAGGGCCCATTGGTAGGCTCATACGTCTGATGTGTAGGCCGTCTAGGCCCATCTTTGTTATGATTATCATCCATTCTATATAGCATGCTCAGTTCCATGATTCATGACCATATGCATCATACGTATGCTTGATATGAGAAATGACTGATCAATGCATATGCCTTCGGGCAGATTGATTAGGGGCTCCCGTATAGGGGGTGTTGCCCTACATGAGCGCACGATACGCGCAGGATTGCTGCATGACTGAATAGTGTGGTTCATGCATTCGCATTGTGTGATATGGTTACTCTACGCCCTAGCGACATCAGGGCCGTAGCCTCCACAGATGTATCGTGGTTGGCAGGATTAGATACCAAAAATCTTGTCCTACATGGGGTGCTATAGATATCCCCGGGTGAAAGTCCCTAAACCCTTATGGTACCAAGAGGTTGCTCCAACGTCTAGACCGAGTGGGTGCATGAGCGCCGAGTACCGATTACCAGACGGTTGCGCTTTCCACTGTGTCGTGGTCGGTTGGAAGGGGGTGCGGCCTTACCCGCCCGAGAGTAGGGGGCAATGCTAGGCTGAGTCTGACCAGCTCGAGGAATGGGTCCGCTATTGACGAGCCGAGCCCGATATTGGCAGGCGGATAGTGAGGTCTTTTCCACTCACCTTATTGCGCGCGATGGGGCGGCAATCTGGCTTGGAGTGTACTAGACCCCGGTGATATTTCAGATTTGAGCCGTATTGACATGTGGACTTAGATGAGGATTTGTATGCTTGACTTGCATTTCGCATTGCATGGCCTTGGTATGGCCGACATCATTCCTTGCACCGCATGGCCTTGGTACGGCTATAGTATTCTTGGCATTCATCGGCTTGTTCCGCATTACTCTGATACTGTATAGCTGCATTACCACCTTGAGCATACACTTTCACCACCCTCTAAGCTTTGCACGACTGTTGCGTGCAGGTGACGTTGGATCGCAGCAGCGCTGAGGCTTAGGCGCGTGGCAGATCATTTTTGGAGTTTTGTTCATCTTCATTGTATTTCCCTTATGCTCATTGTACTTGTAAAGTTTTTGATTATAGTGGAAATGTGATGGAGTTTTTGGTTGTTGTTTGTGGGTTATGCCTTTGGTTATGCTTATTACGAAACAAACTGATGTTGAAAATCCTCCTTGTAGCATCCCAGGATCGGAACCTGGCGAATGGGCGCTGGGAGCCGAGAATGGGGTTCTACGGAGGCTGTCGGCGCCAGATTCGGCGATCGGGAATTTTGTGAGCCCGGTTTCTGAGTTTGGGGCGTGACAGAAGTTGGTATCAGAGCATAACTCGGGAATAACCAAAAACAACATTACATGTCTGCTATGAATGATTTAAGTCCCAAGTTCGGATAGCCGAGCGATCTTTTATTACCGACCCTTAACGAGCGTGCCTCCTAGAGTTTTCAAAGTTGATAGGCACCTTCGCTCTTTCCTATAGGATATGGCGCGCAGGAGAGTGACCCGATCGACTCCTGCACCACCACCTGAGACTCCGGCTCCACCACCTGCGGCTCCCGAACTACCACCTACGATCCCTGCTCCACCACACGAGATCCCTTCTGCCCAGCCTGAGGATGCCGCTCCTCTCCCAGGGATTTATGCTGCCCAGCCTATGGGTGCAGCTCCTCCACCAGAGACCGGTGCGGAGCCGACCGTATCTGTGAGTGCTTCCCATGCTGAGAATCTGCCACGGTGTGGCGGCCGCACTTCGAGCGGGTAGACCCTAGTCGTTTCACCGGCGCAGCAGAGCGGGAGCGCTCGAGTGCCCTCCTTCGAGAGTTCGACGGCTTGATCCCTCGCATTTCCAGGGTGAGCCGACCCAACGTGGAGAGATGGCGCGCCGACGTAGAGAAGATATTTGAGACGATGGGATGCGCGCGAGCGGCGAGTTCGATTAGCCGTGTTTCTTCTCCATGGTGAGGCCGAGCACTGGTGGACGTCTCCCGAGCAGCGAGAGCTGATTTTGTATGGACTTGGGAGGATTTTGTGGATCGGTTTGACCGACGGTATTTTCCGATCACATCCGACGTCGTGAGCGTTGGAGTTTGAGGCCTTGGTGCGGGGTGATATGACAGTGGCTCGTTTTGCCGCTCGTTTTGTAGCATTGTCCCGATTTGCACCTTATTTAGTGGATGATGAGGAGCGGAGAGCCCGTCGATTTGAGGGGCTTGCGTTACGGTCTTCGAGGCCGTGTTATTGGGCATGAGCTCCCTACCTTCGAGGAAGTGGTGCGGAAGGCCCAGATTTTTGAGGCCGAGTGGGGCGGTTCTCGGTCGATCGCGGTCGAGGAGAGCCGGAAGAGGAGCTTCTTCCGGTGATACGCAGAGGTCGACCACAGAGGCGCACGAGTCGCCCAGCCTTGGCCGAGCGCCAAGCACCTCAGCACCACCTCGAGGCGCTTCACGCACTTGTTTTAGGTGCGGTGCGGCAGACACCGTATGTGGGAGTGTCCTCGCCCCCAGCAGCAGCAGAGATGTGTAGAGCCCCCTCACCGCCAAGCAGACCCCCACAGGCGGCGAGAGGCCCCCACAGCGTGGCAGCCGCCACCACCAGAGGCCACCTCGGCGGCACTCGGCACTAGCCTCCGAGCCGCAGCGGCGAAGCGGCGTTTCGCCGCCTCGGCGGCAGCAAAGACGGCACGCTCGAGAGGACAAGCACCTCCCGGCCCGGCTCGGCTCGATTCTATGCGGCCCGGTAGGATCCTCAGTCCTACGGAGGAGTCGTTGAGGGTATACTTCGATGTCTGCATGCATTGCACGTGTGTTGTTTGATTCGGTGCATCGCATTCTTTTTGTGGCCGAGAGTTTTTGCCGTTCAGATGGTTTTGCCATTGGAGTGCTAATGGGAGGTTGACAGGATCGACTCCCTTGGGGAAGACTGCAGATGTTGGGCCGATTTTGCTCGTCTTGCCCGTTTTAGTTGGGGATATGTTTTTGCCTGCCGATCTGTTTGCTTTGCCGATGTCCGAATTCGACGTCATCATAGGCATGGATTGGCTTGCCGAGTATCACGCCATATTGGATTGTTCGCGAGGACAGTCACGTTTTGTATACCAGCTTCGCGATTCGATTCATTCTTGAGCCGAGAGGAGAGCCATTGTCTTGTTTGATGTCTTGTGCCTTAGAGGAGCCCATGGCGGTGAGCGTCGACCAGTTTGACTGTGGTTTGCGATTTTCCCGATGTGTTTCAGGAGATTCGGGGATTACCGCCTCGTCGACTCACCGAGTTTCGATTGATCTCATGCGGTATCGCGCCTATTTCAAAGGCCCCATATCGTATGGCACCATTGGAGTTGCGGGAACTGCGGCAATTGGACGAGTTGCGCGAGTTGGCTTTATCCGTCCGAGCAGATTCGCGTGGGGAGCGCCGGTACTCTTCGTGAAGAAGAAGGATGACTCGTTGAGGCTCGCGTAGATTACCGCGAGCTCAACAAGGTTCACGATCAAGAACAAGTACCCGCTCCCGAGGATTGATGATTTGTTTGATCAGCAGCAGCTCAATTCTTTTCAAAGATTGACTTGCGTTACAGTTATCATCAGATTCGGTCCGAGAGGAGGACATTCAGAAGACAGCCTTCGGGACGCGTTATGGTCATTTCGAGTTTCAGGTCATGCCTTGGTCGACCAATGCACCCGCAGTCTTCATGCATTGATGAACGAGGTCTTCCGTCCGTATCTCGATCGGTTTGTTGTAGTCTTCATCGCCGACATTCTGATTTATTCGAGGACTCGTGAGGAGCATGAGCGGCATTTGGAGGTTACATTGCAGACCCTCCGCGCACACCATCTGTTTGAAAGCTGGAGAAGTGCGAGTTTTGGCGAGGAGGAGGTGAAGTTCCTCTGTGCCACGTGGTGACGAGGGAGGGTGTCGCAGTGGACCCTCGAAGGTTGAGGCGGTGCGTCAGTGGGGCGCCCACGAATGCGTCCGAGATCCGTAGTTTCCTTGGTTTAGCGGGTTACTACCGGCGTTTTATTGAGGGCTTCTCTCGTATGCGCCCCGTTGACCGGGTTGACCCGGAAGGGCGCAGAGTTTATTTGGAGTGACGCTGCGAGCGAGCATTTATGGAGTTAAAGGACCGCCTCACGGCCGCTCCTGTCCTCACTCTTCCTCCGGGAGTGACGGATTTATTGTATTTACCGATGCCTCGCATATTGGTTTGGGTCTGTCCTGAGCACAGGAGACCAGTGGCCTTTGCGTCTCGCCATCAAGGTCCATGAGCCGAACTACCCCACGCATGATTTAGAATTGGCTGCAGTTGTCTTCGCACCGAAGGTGTGGAGACACTATCTCTATGGGGTTAGGTTCGAGCTCTTTTCGACCACAAGAGCTTGAAGTACCTCTTCTCACAGCGAGTTAAATATGAGGCAGAGGCGTGGATGGAACTCCTAAAGGACTATGATTTTGATCTCCGCACCACCCGGGTAAGGCGAACATGGTGGCGGATGCCCTCAGCGTCAACCACGAGGCCTAGTGGCGCATATGATGATTTAGGAGTGGAGGATGCTCGAGGATATAGCAGAGTACGACTTTGAGTTTGACTTGCAGTCTTCTATTGTGCAGTTATCGAGCCTGTCGATTCAACCCTCTCTTGTCGCAGGGGTGATCGAGGCTCAGCAGGTAGACCAGTCATTACAGGATTACCGAGCAGAGGCAACATATGAGAGTCAGTCAGATTGGCAGATTGGTTCTGATAGTGGACTTCGCTTTAGAGGCTGATTATGTGTCCCGAATATTCCTGAGTTGCGGAGAGATCTTATGACCGAGGCACATCGATTACGATTTTCTATCCACCCTGGCTCGACGAAGATGTATTGCGATATGATAAGTCAGTATTTTTGGGCAGGGATGAAGCGCCAGATCGCCAGTTTTGTGGCCGAGTGTGACACGTGCTAGCGTGTCAAGGCCGATCATCAGAGACCCCCTGGTCTATTGCAGCCATTAAGCGTCCCAATGTGAAAATGGGAGCACGTGTCAACAGATTTTATTATAAACTTGCCGAGGACTCAGCGCGGTCATGAAGCCATCTGGGTCGTCATTGATCGTCTGACGAAGTCGGCACACTTTCTTGTGATTCGTGCGACTTGGCCCTTGGACCGGCTTGCGAGATTATTCCTCGAGGATATTGTGAGACTACATGGCCTTCTAGTATCGATCGTTTCTAACTGAGACCCGAGGTTTATATCTCAGTTTCGGGGAAGCTTCGAGAGAGCGATGGAGACTGATTTGCAGCTTGGTACCGCGTACCATCCGCAGACTGATAGCCAGACCGAGAAGGTTAATCAGATTCTTGAGAATATGCTTCGGGCTTGCGCGATTGATTTTGGAGGTAGCTGGGATGAGCATCTACGATTGGCCGAGTTCGCATACAATAACAGCTATCAAGCGACCATCGGCATAGCTCCTTTTGAGGCACTATATGGCAGACCATGCAGATCACCGAGTTGTTGGACCGAGGTTGGAGAGCGTCATCTCCTAGGTCCCAAACTTGTGTAGGAGACGTCAGAGGCTATTAATATCATCAGGCAGAGGATGCGCATAGCTCAGAGCCGGCAGAAGAGTTTTGCTGATCGTCGGCGTCGTCCCTTGGAGTTTGATGTAGGGGACCATGTGTATCTCAAGGTCTCACCCATGAAGGGCGTAGTTCGATTTGGAGTGAAGGGAAAGCTTGCCTCGAGATTCATAGGACCTTCTGAGATCACTGGGAGCATTGGCGCCGTGGCCTATCGGCTTTCCTTGTCATCTCAGTTGTCTGGCGTCCACAACGTTTTTCATGTCTCTATGTTGAGGAAGTGTGGGTCAGACATCGTTCCTGTTATTGATTGGCAGCCGTTAGAGGTTCGTGAGGATGCTTCTTACATTGAGCAGCCAGTCCGTATCCTTGATCGGAAGGAGCAGGTCCTCCGGACCAAGGTCATTCCGTTGGTGAAGGTTCAGTGGAGTCACCATTCTGTTGAGGAGGCCTCTTGGGAGCGTGAGGCTGAGATTCGAGAGCATTATCCCCATCTTTTTGATGATCGATTATGTGCTGTATGTTGTATGTTATATCTGATTTTATATAGTGATGTTATGTTTCTTCTCCCTCTTGAGTTCTGCCTAGTTGCGATGATTGTGTAAATTTCGAGGACGAAATTTCTATTAGGAGGGGAGAGCTGTAAGACCCGTGTCCTAATCCGTACTGTTCCGTTAGCTTCCGCGGTCCTTCCGGTCAAATTCCGGCAACCTTCGCACCGTATTCGGTGTTTGCGCACGATCCTAAGCCAGGTCCCGCGCACCGACGTCGGCTCGATCTGAAACTTATGTCTTGACGATCGCGTCGTCGCCGCGGTTCCAACGCCGTGACTTGCGCACCGAACCGATACCCAGGCAAGAAGATGCCGATCAGCGTTTATTCCGAAGAAACACCGCGCGTTGCGAATTTCGAGGGAATCTCTACAATTAGTCCCATCAATCAACCATTAAAGCATCCCATACCTCAAGTACAACAACCCATCTCCACCTTTTTCAAAAGTCTACCCTCTTTCCACCTCACCACTCCTCTTTTTCCCATTTTCAACATCAACCATACCCCTTTTACAATTTTCAACCCAAACCATCCCCCATCACTCCATCACCCATCTCTCTCTCTCTCTCTCTCTCTCTCTCTCTCTCTCTCTCTCTCTCTCCCTTACAAGTCTCTCTCTCATTCAAACTCTCCCATAGCAAGAATTCATACGTATGGTCCTCCCATGGTGAGAAAATTGTATTTGTGAGGCCCACCTTTCCCACCCCTTCATCTCTCATCTCAACCATCCATTTCTCATCTTCCTCCATCAAAGAGAAGCACAAGGAACTAAGGAAGCCAAGGGAGCAAGAAGATCAAGCGGTGGGTGTTTGATAGGATAGTTTTGATGCTTTTAGATGGGCCAAGTGGGGCCAACCGATCAATGGTTTGGATCTCACTTTGGACCCTAAGATGTGGCCAATGGCCCACTTGGATCATCATGATCATTCCATGACGGGGCCATTCTCCATGGACCCCATCATGATGTTTATTTTCTTATATATTTAGGGTCATCTAGACCGTTTAATTTAGTGGAGAAGGGATCTCCACCGTTGGATTTAATTTTAATGGACCCACATGTAATGGGACCCACTTGATGTATGATTTAGTGCAAGGGAGGGCCCATAGTGCCGGGGTCCCTCCATCACACGGTCTCACTCTCTATCTCTCTCCCTTTTTATTTTATTTTTATTTTATTTTGTTGTATGATGATGAGGTTGTGTGGCCCACTTGAATGGCCCCCACCATAGGGTATGTATTCCATCCAAATCACCTACTAGTGGGGCCCACTTTGCGCTTAGTATCCACACCATACTCAATGAGGTGGCCCACCTAAGCAGGGCCCACCTCTAATGTATTTACAAAGTCCAGCGTCCACGGACGCTGGACGTTTCTGTTGGAAAATGCAAAAATCAGCTTGGTTTCAAGTCAACGAGGTGGGCCACTTGTGTAGGCTCCATCTTGATGCATGTATTCAATCCACGCCGTCCATTCCTTTCTTGACCCTATTTCAGGCGTTGAACCAAGATATGGTGCCAACTCGAGGTCCCGGTGGGCCATACCGTAGCAAATGGTGGTTTACACCATTGAAACCTTCCCTAAACTTTTTATACGTTGAAATATGCCCAATATTGGGCTTGGTTTGCTTGTCTTGAGCCATAGAGGGCTACTGGACGGAGTGGATTCGCTGAAAAATCCATGAAAGAACAAAATATATATATATATATATATATATATATATATATATATATATATATATATATAAAACCACACCATTCGACCATGCTGCCTGCGCCCAGCGTCCAGTGGACGGGCTGGCGGACAGCCACTCACGGCTGTAGCCGTGGGCCCCACCTTGATGTTTATGTGTCATCCAATCCATTTACACGGTGGGCCCTAAGGTCAGGGGAACCCCCTCCAAAAATCAGCCTGATCTAAGACTCAGGTGGCCCACACCGTAGAAAACAGTGGGATTGAACCTCTACCTTTGAAAACCATTTGGGGTCCACAGAAGTTTTGGATCAGGGTGAAAATTGCTCCCACCCTCTATTTAGGCCCACTCGGCCTTGTCAACGGGTTGGATGGCATAGAAACATTGCGGTGGGCCCCACATGGAGCCCACACAGATGTATGTGTTTTATCTCCACCGTCCGCCTGGACGGTGGAGCTCACTGTGTGTGTGTGTGTGCGTGTGTGTGGGTGCGTGTGTGTGTGGTGTGTGTATATATATTTATATATAATATTATATTATATAGAATATTATATGTTATATGTATATATATAATATTATATTATATATAATATTATATGTTACATATATATATATATATATATATAAATATTTTACTTACTTATGTTGAGGCCCATGATTGAGGCCCACTTTGATATATAGGTAAGGCCCACCTCAGTACTTGTGGCCCATGGTTGAGGCCCACTTTAATGTATATATAGAGCCCATGGGTCGAGGCCCATTTAATGTATTAGGGGCCCATGGGTCGAGGCCCATTGTGATGTAATGTGGCTAATGGGTTGAGACCCATTTGATGCATGTATGGGGCCCAACTGGCGAGGCCCATTTGATACATATAAGGCCGTAAGATTAGGCCCATTTAATGCATTCTAAGGCCCACGGGTTATGGCCCATTGCAATGCACATAAGGCCCATTGGTGTGGCCCATTGTTGTGGCTCGCTTGATGAACATGAGGCCCATATGATACGGCCCATTTGATGTATTGAAGGCCCAATGAGTTATACCTAAGGTTCATTGCAATGTGCAGTCCCAATATGATTTATGTAATGATGTTTACGTCAGGGCTATGCCTTGGGAGCAATGGTGGTTTGACGTCCACATTGCAAGTATAGTGTGGTTAAATGTCCGCATTATGACTTTCCCTAGGGCCCATTGGTAGGCTCATACGTCTGATGTGTAGGCCGTCTAGGCCCATCTTTGTTATGATTATCATCCATTCTATATAGCATGCTCAGTTCCATGATTCATGACCATATGCATCATACGTATGCTTGATATGAGAAATGACTGATCATAGCATATGCCTTCGGGCAGATTGTTTAGGGGCTCCCGTACAGGGGGTGTTGCCCTACATGAGCGCACGATACGCGCAGGATTGCTGCATGACTGAATAGTGTGATTCATGCATTCGCATTGTGTGATATGGTTACTATACGCCCTAGCGACATCAGGGTCATAGCCTCCACAGACGTATCGTGGTTGGCAAGATTGGATACCGAAAATCTTGTTCTACATGGGGTGCGATAGATATCCCTGGGTGAAAGTCCCTAAACCCTTATGGTACCAGGAGGTTGCTCCAACGTCTAGACCGAGTGGGTGCATGAGCGCTGAGTGCCGATTACCAGACGGTTGCGCTTTCCACTGTGTCGTGGTCGGTTGGAAGGGGGTGCGGCCTTACCCGCCCGAGAGTAGGGGGCAATGCTAGGCTGAGTCTGACCAGCTCGAGGAATGGGTCCGCTATTGACGAGCCGAGCCCGATATTGGCAGGCGGATAGTGAGGTCTTTTCCACTCACCTTATTGCGCGCGATGGGGCGGCAATCTGGCTTGGAGTGTACTAGACCCCAGTGATATTTCAGATTTTTGAGTCGTATTGACATGTGGACTTAGACGAGGATTTGTATGCTTGACTTGCATTTCGCATTGCATGGCCTTGGTATGGCCGACATCATTCCTTGCACCGCATGGCCTTGGTACGGCTATAGTATTCTTGGCATTCATCAGCTTGTTCCGCATTACTCTGATACTGTATAGCTGCATTACCACCTTGAGCATACACTTTCACCACCCTCTAAGCTTTCTATAAGCTTATGCACGACTGTTGCGTGCAGGTGACGTTGGATCGCAGCAGCGCTGAGGCTTAGGCGCATGGCAGATCATTTTTGGAGTTTTGTTCATCTTCATTGTATTTCCCTTATGCTCATTGTACTTGTAAAGTTTTTGATTATAGTGGAAATGTGATGGAGTTTTTGGTTGTTGTTTGTGGGTTATGCCTTTGGTTATGCTTATTACGAATCAAACTGATGTACAAAATCCTCCTTGTGGCATCCCAGGATCGGAACCTGGCGAATGGGCGCTGGGAGCCGAGAATGGGGTTCTACGGAGGCTGTCGGCGCCAGATTCGGCGATCGGGAATTTTGTGAGCCCGGTTTCCGAGTTTGGGGCGTGACAGTCTCCCCTACTACCTCTCTCCTTTCCCCAAAAGGACCTGAAAGCACGGAAGGCGAAGCCTTGGAGACTTGCTCCTCTGTAGAAGGCGACGAGATGGTGATAGGCTCGATTCTAACAGGGGCCTCAGGAGCTCGTGCTTCAGGAGCAGGGATCGGAACAATGGTAGGGACAGCCTCAGAGGGGACTCCGGTAAGCATGGCTTCAGCTGGGGCCACGACGAGCGCAGCTTCGGCTGAGGTCCTGGTTACAGCCGAAAAGGCTCGGCCTTAAAAGTCTTCCTCTTCTTCGGCGTCACTTTCGTCCTCGGCTCGGAGCAAAGGATGATGTCCATCGGAGGGTGCGGTGGTTTCTTCCTTTTTGAACTGCCTATCTCCATTCTTGCTCAAAATAAGGAATTAGATCAAGAAAAGAGTTATTGGATAGCTAAATGTCAGCAAATTAACTTCCTGAGGTTCATACCCTGCTTACCTAGAGCAAAGAAGGTGGGCTGAATTCTACAAAATCCAAAAGATACCAAATTCTCCTGACCGATGAGGTCGAACTAGGTATGCTGGTCTGCGAGAAGTACTTGGACTCGGTCAACCTGCCGCTTTTGGAGGACAAAGAGGTCAAGGGCCCCCTTCGGTTGGACTACAAACAGAAGCAAAGAATGAGTGTAAGCATAGAGGGATTGTCACGCCCCAAACTCAGAAACTGGGCTCACAACATTCCTGACTGCCAAATTCGGTGCCGATAGCCTCCGTAGTACCCCATTCTCAGCTCCTAGCGTCCATACACAAGATTCTGATCCTAGGATCCTACAAGGAAGATTTTCCAACTTACATTTAACTCGTAATAAGCATAACCACAAGTTTACCCAAATCACAAAGGCAACATCATCATCACATATCCTCTAATATAAACATTTGAATATAGTGCTGAAAGGGAAATACATATGACAAAATCAAAAGCTTCAAAGGTCCGTTGCTGCAACCTAACGCCACCTGCACGCATCTATTATGCGTAAGCTTATAGAAAGCTTAGGCGTGGTGAAAGTGTGTGCACAAGGTAAGTGTCAAGTAAGCAATATCAGAGTAATCAGAGTAAGTGAAAATACTGATAAGCCCATAATCATACAATATCAGAAATACTGACAAGATCATAAATCATACGATATTAGAGTAAACGGAAATACTGCAAGTCTATAAATCATTTAATATCAAAATATGCAATGTGGATCGACTATGCAAATACAGAAATCATAGAGAGCTAAATATTATATGCCGATGATGCCATGTAATATGAAAATCCTGAAGAGCCACGAATATCATCAACCTCATCTAGGCCATACATCAAACCTGCGCGCATCGCGTGATCATGTGGGGATAACTCCATCTCACAAGGAGTCCCATAAACATCTCAGCCCAATGACATCTGCTTTAATCAGTCATCCATCACAACATGCATACGAATGATGGGGGTCTACAGAAGGACAACGGATCTAGTCTAAATATCAAAAATAGGCTCACTGATTTAAAACGTGTCACGATAGTTAAGGAAAGAATCCAACTAATAGCCACTACAACATCGGACGATGCCCCCGATGTGGGTCAAAGTTCTGCCTTCACTATATGCACAGTAGCCTGCAATCACTAGTAGCTTGCTCAGGCTCCTCAGGCCCCACCCACATCAGTGTCTGCCCACATGTGCCCGCCCACATGTGATCACAGTGATGGAGCGTCATGATATCCCTCACTAAGTGCAGAGTCGAGTCTAAGTACAATAAGTGGGCTTCCTCACCCTGTCTATCACGCAATAAACTAGACTTCTTATGGCGTCCAATAATTATGGTCAACCCACAAAGAGAAGAATGAGAAAGGGCATGTATCATGATGCTATGCTGTCACATACTCATAATCAGTATCGGTAACCGGCCTAAGGGAAGGTCACAATATGGACATTTAACTATCATCGCCCATCAATGTAGACATTTAACCATCATTGCTCCCAAGGGGTGGCCCACATAGAGCCAAACGTATAGTGGGCTTGTGGCCTCACATAAGGGCCATATACACATCAAGTGGGCCGCATCACATGGGCCTCTCACACATCTCATCGAGCCTCACCATCTGAGCCGAAAATACATCACAATAGGCCTCATCATATGGACTAGAATTATATCGTGATGGGCCTCACTAAATGGGCCATAAATACACAACAGGTGGGCCTTGCACATGGGCCTCAAATACATCATATGGGCCACAACCCATGGGCCTAATGCACATCACAATGGGCCGCTCACTCAGGCCTAATATACATCACGATGGGTTGCTCACTCGGCCCTAATATACATAACAGGTGAGCCCCGTACATGGGTGATTAATACATCTCAATGGGCCATGACTCATGGGCCGAAAATATATCACAATGTGCCTCAAATACGGGCCGCATCAATGGGCCTAATTACATCATATTGGGTGGGCCCTGCACGGCTAGCAGGTGGGCCTGCACCTTCCAAATGGCCCCACCAAATGAACAACATGGATGCACAACACATATCATAGTGTCCCACGAGGTTGGGCAGCGTGAGTATACAACACATGCATCATCTTGGGCCTCATGATACAATCCATGGTGAGATGCCCCAACTGAATAATCTAATTTGTTCACCATCTTGGCCACCTCGAATGAGGTCAAATAGACTCTGACTAGGACTGGTTTGAATGATAAGGGACTCCAAAGAGGGCCCTAGAGTGTTTCAACAGATGGGCATTAATACCCTTAGTACGGCCCATTCGAGACTCATATTTGCCTCAAAATTTGGCACATGGCCTAAAATTATAAGGAGAAGATGGTGGATGGTGTGGATTAAACAAATTCATCATGGTGGGATCCACGTGTGGTGGCAGCCCAGTAAGGCTTCCACTCTCACCGTCACTGGACAATAACGTCTAGGGACTTACTTTTTTTCTTCTACTTCTCTTTCTTCCTTTATTTTTATTTTATTCTACTATGTGGGGCCCACTAGTGGATTATCCATACTTTATATTACATCGACCAGCTCTCAATGGACCAAAGGAGTCTAATGATGGATAGGTCCACCACTTATACACACAACAGTAGGTATTAGAAAGTTCCAACATTGAGACTTTGTTTCCCTTGGTGTAGTCCACTAAGAATTAAGATTTGTCTCATTTTTTGACTCGTAGCCTAAAACTACATGGGGAAGGTGGTGGACGGCATGGATTAAACAAATACATCAAGGTGGGGTCCATGGTTGGGATGCCCCCACCCCACGTCCACATGGTTGACGTGAGGGGGTACTCCCACTACCACCATCGGTTGTGGTGTGATCCACCTGATGGTTGGTTCGAGTAGATTTTTGGGCTACACGGCTATAATGTGACGGAAAATGGACGTATGGTGTGGATCTAAGAAATACATCAATATGGGTCCCATGAGTGAAAACTCACTCCAAACCTCCCATGCAAAAAAAGTAAGAAATGACGTGGGTAACCCAACCCCTTAGCATTTGCGGTATGGCCCACCTGGGATTCGAATTAGCTTCATTTTTCGACTCAATGCCTAAAATGAGCTAGGAAATTGGATGGATGGCATGGATTTAATTTATACATCAAGGTGGGGCCTACATGAGCAGCCCACCCAAGTTTTGAATCAAGCTAATATCTATTTTTGGTTGCTGGACGGTGCACCTCACCATCAGTTCACACTTCACTATCTAGCCACGTCCAGTGTCCCTGGACACTGGATGGTTTGTGTAACGCATATATATAAGTTGGGCCCCACCTACAAACGTGCTACATGTGGGCCACCAAATGGTTGGATGGCGTAGATAAGACACACATCAACGTGGGGTCCATCCGGGTGGACCACACGGCCACGTCATCACACCAAAAATATGAAAGAGAGAGAGAGAGAGAGTAAGAAAGACCGAGTGATGGAGGGACCCCGGCACTATGGGCCCTCCCTTTCATGCATCACAACATATATCAAGTGGGTCCCATTACATGTGAGCCCACCGATCAAAATCAACGATGGAGATCCTTTCTCCACCAAAATGCAAGGTCTAAATGACCCTATTCATATGAGGAAAATAAACATCATGATGGGGTCCATGGAAAATGGCCCTATCATGGAATGATCATGAGGATCAAGGTGGGCCATCAGCTACACCTAAGGTTCAAAGTGAGATCCATACCATCAATCGGTAGGCCTCACTTGGCCCATCATCAAAGCATTAAATCTAGGCCTATGAAACACCCGCCGTTCAATCTTCTTGGTCCAATGGAACGTCGATCTCCTTGTGTCTCACTTTGATGGAGGGTGATGAGAAACGAAGGGCTAGGATGATAGATCTTGGGGTGGAAAGTGGGCCACACACAACATCTCACTTTTCTCTCTTTGGAAATGCTTGGACATCCACCATTTTTGTCTCCTTTGTTGCTTGAAAAATGTGAAGAGAAAGAGAGAAAGAAAAGGTGGTTGTAAGAGAGGTGATGAATGTGAGTGATGGATGCGAGGTAATAATTGTATTTGACATGTATGGGTGTGTAAGAGAGAGATGAGGGAGAGAGTTGACTTTGGGGTTGCTTTTATATTTGACATGAGGTGATTGATTGATTGATTGATGGGACATGTTGTAGAGATTCTCTAAGGATTGCAAATGCACGATATTTTTCTTGAAATAAACGTGGGTCCACATCTCCATGCCAGGGTATCGAATCGGTATGCAAGACGTGGCATTGGAACCGCGGTGACGGTGCGGTCGTAATAGTACAAGTCTCAGATTAAGCCAACTCAAATCTAGTGGATACGACTTAGGGTCATGTGCAAATGTCGATTACAGATCGCGGGTTATTGAAATTCGACTAGGAGGATCGCGGGAGTCTAAGGAATAGTACGGACTAGGATACAGGCCTTACAGGGATGAATTGAGCAAGCAGTACGATAAAAAGAAATGTCCGACCTGGATTGGCAAATCTGGTTGGGACTCGGACTCGAAGTCTATCCAATTAGAGGTAGAGGCCTCCCATTCTCCTAAGGCCCAGAACCACTTCCCCTTTCAGTCCTTGTTGGAAGAAGGGAGTTGAGTTACCAGACCCAGGAGGCATGGAGGCCTAACTGAGAAATACCACCAGGCCTTACCTCTGTTATCGAATTTTACCATGTATAAAAAATAAACTCATCTAGCGTCAGCCTTTGGTTTTTCGCCCGATGTCAGAAAATAAAAGTGGAGGCAAGGATCCTCCAGGAGTTTGGGACTAGTTGCCCTGGTGCAATTTTCAGCTGCACTGTCAATTCGCACAAGAAAGGATGGATAGGGAATTGGAGCCCCCATTGGAGGGCACAGATGAAGATAGCAATCTCCCCCTCGGCTGGAGATCCCGCTTTGTTTGTGGGGGCAGGGGCTCGGATGTGAACCGTGTCGGGGATCTGATAGTCTTCGCGGAGTTAGACCATCTAGGACTTGACTAGAATCGATCCCCCATGGACTAACGGTTTCGACCTGCCTCCATTAGGGCCCTCCTTCGACTACCCCGCAGGATCTCTGAGGGCCCTCTTCGGTCCTTTGCCTCAACTCTTAGCCCTCTGACTTATGGTTCCTTGGGCCGAGGTTGGAGTATAAAGGGGTACGACCTTGAGAGGGCCTTCAGACTCTCTGGTTCCCGAGGCTGTAGTCTCTGGTTCGAACTCTGAACCAGCTCCTTGCACCTCGAACATTTCGTCAAAGTTGCTCGACATTAAGGAAAAAGACGTTTAAGTGTTAGAGGACTTACAGCGTTGCAGGAGATTTCCTCTGGCAGAAGTTTTTCTAACTCCGATGTCTTCCGCTGAGCTGAATCCCCTCTCCAATGATCGGGAATCCTTTATCTGGCAATAAAAATACTTTTTCCGGCAGAAGGCGATTTTCAATGAAGGGCGATTTCCGGTGAAGGATGATTTCCAATAGAAGGCGATTTTCGGTAAAAGATGATTCAGAAGGAAGGAATAAAAAATGAGAATGCGAGAAGTATGAGAGCAAGGGTGAGAGAGGTTTATATAACCGCCTCATTACTCGGTGCCATCATTGCAAGCGACCGTTCCAGACGCCGATGCAACTTGGCACTAGCATCAAAGGACACATAGAAGAGTGTTATATGTCTGAACCCACTCTTGGGGGTCGGGGTCTTCTTAGCATTTAATGTCATTAACGATGCAGGCGCCTCCTCGCCCCTGCAAATGCGTGGCGCTATTTCCCTCGCACCACCATCTGCAAATCGTAACTGTCGCCATGCGTCCTTCACCAAGAGGATAGAAACCAAAGGGTTGCAACCGTTGCATAGCATGCAGGATTTGAGGCGTATGAATCGCATTAATTACGCCCCGATCATCCCAATTGCCATCATGAGAAAGGGTGGGGAGATGTCGATTCATTTTTCCAAGCATTTACTCTCCAAGTACGGACTTGGACCAAGAGAGTAGGAGGCTTCCGTTATGTCAAAATCTGTACAAGGATAATGCGAATCAGATAACGAGGCCTCAGAAGGAGGATACAACGTTAGGGGTCAACTCTTAAGTCACGACTCGGGACTACAATCTTGATTAGCTGACCCAAGTCCTCGTCCTCATCCAAAGGACAATGGTTGAGTCAAGTCCTTGTAACGTCTTGAAAAAAACCCGTATAAACACCCGAGTACCACCTCAGGCAGAAATACCTAAGGACCGTATTTACTAAACTAAATTAATCGGTAGATTAAGCTCAAACCACCATTTACACAAATGGCAAGACCCAAAACCATCAAAATCGTTAACTCAACACTACTTGAAAACCTAAGAGAAATCCCATGAGCTTGTTGCTCTTGGGAATACATTGAAACTCTGTATTGGACCTAGACCGCACGTTAAAAGTCCGATGACTGCGAAACTATAGGGTTATATCCGTCCTACTGGGCTTGACAACCAGCATGGGAATCGAGCCTAGACTATGTCCA
Source organism: Magnolia sinica (assembly GCF_029962835.1). Taxonomy (NCBI): domain Eukaryota; kingdom Viridiplantae; phylum Streptophyta; class Magnoliopsida; order Magnoliales; family Magnoliaceae; genus Magnolia; species Magnolia sinica. Next base: position 65,787,836 of record NC_080590.1, on the reverse strand, counting down.
GAAATGCACAACTTGAGCCCTGAACGAAGTGTGTGAGAAACACAAATATCTTTAGAAAATGTACTGAAACTTAAGTGAATTGGGTCATTCGCTTACGCGCAAAATGGAGGATTTCAGACCATCAGTTTCTGACCAAACTTCACCCATGGATAAGAAAAATTTCGCTACACGAATCTGTATACTTGTGGCCCCGATTGAGTAAGTATGACCGTTGATCTGACACGGGTCCTCCACAGCTGATCGGCCTACCCAATCGCGTCGAAATCACATCCTGGCATAGATCCATTGTCAGGGAACTTACCCTGTGGCATAGGTGAGTAATGGACCTCCTGATGAGCCCCGTTCGTCAAAAATAGGCACCCTTTGGTTACAAATTAAGTATACCATGGCCCTGGGGCCATTTACATCAGTTCTGAGCCTATATAAATCCCTTAAACCACCCCATTTCTATTCCATACGAATTTTCCCCAAACCCTAGGAGAGAGAAGAGAGGAAAGAAGAGAAAAGCGTGAGGAGAGAAGAGAAAATCTAGTAGACTGATGCAGTGTTTCTCTCCCACAACTACACGCACTGAATCGCCTTTCCATTTAGCTAACCAATCTGTTTCGGTTACGATTTGGGTAAGAAATCCTAACCCTAATATTGATTTAGGGATCCAAATTGAGTAATCGATGAAATAACTAACCTATTTTATTGCTTAGGTGCTCGACGTTCCATTTTCGGGAGCGTAGAATTCGAACTGTGTCTGAATCGAGAAATTCGATGAAAGGTGCAGACTATAAACATTTAGGTTATGGTTTTCAATGCTTTCAATGTCAGCTAATGATTTATGTTTGACTTGATTACTACCGTATGATCTTAATTACATCGTTTTCGATGTAATATACATCTATGAACTATGTATAACGAAATATGCATCCTATGTGTTTGTTAAAATGTTTGAATGAACATGTAAATGTGATATGTTCTTATGATTACTAATCTAGGATTCATGTTTGTCATATGCATGATGATCTCCTTGTGTAAGGAATTGCCATAATATATGTCATAACTAATCTAGTCTATGTATTTGGTAAAGTGTAACTTAGGTGTTTGATAAAATGTCTGAATGAGAAAATGTTGATGAAGTGTATTTATTCAGTGTATTAAGATAGGATTCTCAATTACCTTAATCATATGTATAGTTTCTTCCATGTAATCATATTTGTCACTATGCAATTTATGGATAAAGTGCAAGTGTTGGTGACATATTCAATGTGTTTGATGAAATGCTCAAATGAGAGATTTGTTTGGACTGATTGCCAAATGCTGGAATTATTGTCACATGTGTTTACTTGTTACATCTGAGTAGGATTGGGGCTACGCTGTAGTCCAGGCAATCGGTAGCAGTCCCCATTTAGGTGGTCGAATTAATTTCGTCACCTTAGATATATTCGACGAATCCGGGTCGCACGACGAATATCGACAGTGGTTAGGTCACGAGGGGTGCTTATGTACTTCATGTCGATTAAGTCGGCGTGTACTCGTACCAATCGAAATTGTCTAATAAACTGATTGGCCTATTGTGTGTTTACCATGTACAGACACCATTGCCTGAATCTAAGGTACCCTCCTCCAATGTAAAGGCCTGCTTTAACTATGGTACTACAATACAGTAAGACTCATGAGTCGAGCATGGTGGTATGGGACACCGTGTTCAAGCTGTCGACCTACGCCGAGGTGATCAGCCACCCCGTAGTGACTAATGAACAAACTTAGACTCGTGAGCCAAGCATGGTGGTATAGGACACCATGTTCGAGCTGTTGGCCTACGCCGAGGTCATTAGCCACCCCGTAGTGTCCGCGAGCATAAAATTATAAACTTGCCTATCCACTGCTTTTAATCGGGAGTGATGACCTCACAATTTGCCTATCGTATGCACTTGACTAGGAGTGACGAACCTAGATGGATCCTTTAATTTGGGTCAATGATATAAAGGGAGGTACCCTAGCTTCTCAAATCTACTGTCTGAATAAAATTAATTAATTACTAGGTTAACATGACCTGCATAGTACTGCATTAGTTAGGACGTGCTTTAAAGGCGTGGAAGTCACACAGGTGGTAGTGTTGTCATATGCGATATGTGTCGGCATCACTTGTTGAAGGAGCTTTTGATGTGAGGGCATGCATCATTACTTGCACTCCATTCTCACATTAACAAGAGTAGCTAGGAAGTGATTGTTATACTACTTTATCATTACTCCTTGATTGAATTGATAACGTGTTAACCTTTGCCTTATAGTACCACTGAGTTGATCACTTACTCCCACTCTGGGATGGTATTTTAAAACACCAACCAGACACTGGTTTAGATTCAGATGATGATGAGGTTTACGCGATGGAGCAAAATTTCATGGACGAGAAGGAGGAGTTCTCCTACTGTCAGCTTTCTGGCGGGTCTACGTAGACCTTGAGCTGACTCGTTGGGACGCTGGGATGCTGGGATATTTGTTTAGTTGGACATCTTACATTTTTCCATTTTGTCTATTTTGAAACAAATTATATATATATATATATATATATATATATATATATATATATATATATATTAAGCCCTATTACACCATCATACTCTAGAAGTTGTGAATTGCTTACTTATTTTAATACATAACCTTCAGACTTCCATATGCTTATCTCTGGAGTATGATATGTTGCTTTAGTATAATCTCACTCATGTTTAATGCATTAATATGGATGACATCTAAACATTATTATCCATGTTGCATAAGTGAAGTGCTGAATCTCGGGAGTAGAGCCTTGCTTGACCCTCGAAATTCAGGGCGTTACAGTCCTAATCTTCGTTCTTAACTTTAATCAGGGAACTCCGACTTCGGTGGTCTATCGATCGACTCCGACTACTAGTACTCGGCCTCATGACTGTATGATTCAAGGCCTAGTTAGAGTACGAATACTCCGTATGATGAGGATGAGGTTGAGTCAGGGCACAAATATGCTGTACACCAAGGCCGAGGCCGAGTCCAGGCACAGATGTGCCGTATACTAAGGCTGAGGCGGAGCCCATGTGATGGTACTTCGTATGCCGAATTTGGAGATCGACCTAGATGCGGACGTGACCGACGATCTCGCCCAAGGATACGCGCCATTAAGGCACGATATGCTGCACGATCCAAAGATTACGAACAATATCTCCACAATCATAATATCTCGTTGATTGAGTGAATCATGCCGAGATTAACGGATGTGGATCATCCAACCCACAGGTATAAATACCAGGGGACCCCATTGCTACAGGTACGCAAGATCTCACACATTCTCTCTGCCTTCAACTTAGACCCAGATTCCCTAGCCTGACGTAGGCATCGGAGGGTCCCCTGGCTTAGCCAGGGTCTCCTTTGCTTACTCTTTTGTGCAGGGTCAGGGCTCGTTGAAGGATTGCCGCATTGAGTAGAGGGTGGTCCAGATTTTGACATCAATAGAAATTAAATACAAAAAGGCAAAGGATAGCTTTGTACATTATAGAGAAGAGTATATGTGCAAACAAAAGAGATGGAAAATACAAGACAGAAAAGATAAATTCTAATTTAGCCAATTGCGAAGGGATTCATAAGGAAGCGCAATCGGCCGATATCTCTTCCACTTCTAGTTTGTGCACCGTCCATTGAGGCAGTCCAGCATCCTCTTGCTCAAGGTAGACTTGCATCTCAATAAGGATAAGTTCCTCAGTCAAAAGCCCTCTTTGCTCTTCTTCATCTCATGGAAGCGAGTCGAAACTCATGTTGAGCCAAATGAAGTTAAAATTTTGCTTCACAAAGACGACTTTCCAAATTAATTGAGCCATCTTCATTTTGGGCTTCCGGCCTCAACTCTCTTTTGAGTTGCTAGAGTTCTCTGACGCAATTCCGAGTGCCCCCATAGGCAAAATAGACTATGGTGGAAAGTTCTAAAGGTTGTTGTGTGCAAACACCATTTGTTTGAGTCGTGCCCTTGTAGACTAGAGGATTTTGATCCATTAAGTCATCGGTTCATGGAAAACTTGGGCTCGACTAAAGTCTACAAGAACGCATGAGTCTTCATAGTATAGATATATAAATTAGGGCCCAGTCATCGTGAGCCAACGCCGGTTCTAAGGAAAGATGGGTAGTAATATATTCTTCTCTTCCTGCCAAATGGAGAGAGTAGATTAAATTAAAAGAGAGTGATTATGAAAAGGCCAACTAAGTTGAATACATCTAAGACCATGGTTAAAAGAAGAAGATGGTTAAAACGTTAGTAGTAAAGGAGTTAAGTACGAATGGATAAAAGCTAAGATGGACATGATATTTATAGATTTTAAGAGCGATGAACGTGTCTTGCATTAATGATGACATGTCCACATATTTCCGTCGTATGACGACGGGTAACCTCTTGAAAGCATCTTTTTCGGTGCTTGACTAACATGTATGAAAACTAAACATTTTCAACCTGCATAACGTTTAATGCATGATATAATACCTACGGACATGGAATTTCAGGTACTTATGCAAGGAAAATAAGAAATCACAAAGAAATCACAAAAAGAAAGGGAAGTGATATCCTAAATCCTCACCATCCATCCTTGCGTAGGAGTTTGGTGGACTGTCCGATCGACGATTCAAGTCAATCCAACCAAATAAAGTTGAGTGCATGGGAGGGTCAAAACCCTCCCATTCTTTGTGATTTCTCTATTTTAGTGGGCCCATAAGGGTGGGACCCGCCTTGATCATGTATTGAGTATGTGGTGAACCCCATAGTGGCGAGAGGCCACTCGATGGTCGGATCTATTTTCTTTCCTTTACATTTATTTTCTTATTCTCATGGTGTTGTGGGACCCACAAGTGGGCTACGCTATTGGAGAGCGTGTCCCGCATGCTATCATAGCTTGGACCACCTTTTGTGGCCCATCGTAATGTTTAATTTTTATTTAAACCAGTTGATTGTGTAAGCACACTTGGATGGTGAAAATACACCAAAAATGGATGTGATCCAAAAGCTTCTTGGCCCCACCATGAGTTGGACATTCAAATGGATGGAGTGGATTTCCTAGGTGGGCCCTACCTCACCCTTAAAACACAAGCAAGGGAGAGGGGTAGCGGCACCATCGTCCCTAAATGCAACAATGTACAGAGACATGTCTCTGCACCATTTCCTTTCCAAAGCCACCTATGGGCTTCCCTCGTGGGCCCCATCATGATGTATCTATATTTCATCCACACCATTCAACTATTTTCTAACTCATTTTAGCCATGAAGCTTAAAGATCTAGCCGATCCAACCATCAGGTAGACCACAACACAACCGACAGTGGGGTTGGGAGGACACCTCACGTCAACCATGTGGACGTGGGGTGGGGGCGTCCCAGTCGTGGACCCCACCTTGATGTATATGTTTAATCCACGCCATCCACCACCTTCTCGATATTATTTTAGGCTATGAGCCAAAAAATGAGACAGATCCGAGTTCCTAGTGGACCACACCGAGAGAAATAAAGTCCCACTATTGGAACTTTCTAAGGCCGACTGTTGTGTATGTAGGCGGTGGACCTACCTATCATTGAACTCCTTTGGTCTATAGAGAGTTGGCCGATATAATGGATGGAATGGATTATCAACTAGTGGACCCCACGTAGTAGAAAATAAAAAAATAAAGGAAGAAAGAAAAAGAAACAAAAAAGGATGTCACCGGATGACGGTGAGGGGGAAGCCTCGTTGGGTTATCCCCACACGTGGACCCCACCATGATGAATGTGTTTAATCCACACTGTTCACCATCTACTTTAGATAATTTCAGGCCATGAGCCGAAAGATGAGATAGATTCGGGTCTTAAGCAGGCCGCAATGAGGGAAACAAACCATTACTGTTGAAATCTTCCAAGGCCCACTTTGGAGTCCTTGTTCGTCTAAATCAACCCGAATTAGAGCCCATTAGACCTGCTCGAGATGGACTATGCGGTGAATGGAGTAGAAGATCCATGTGGGGCTCGCATTGATTGTGTATATAAAAAATAAAATAATAAAAAATAAAATTTTTAAAAAAAAGAAACAGAAACAGAAACAAAGAAAGGTGTTACTGACGGTTTTTCCCAGTGATGTGAGGGCTGAAATCTCCTTCGGCTGCCCCCACATGTGGAACCTTCATGATGGATGTATCCCATCCACTCCGTTCATCTGTCTTATCGGATCATGTTAAGCTACGGGCCCAAAACTCAAGTTGATCCAGATCTCAAGTGGGCCACACCATAGGGTAATGTAGCGGTAAAAACCTCTTGGACTTGGGATTTCTTGATTTTGGGATCCCTTGGACTTGGGAATCCGTACTTTGGGGATCCCTTGAACTTGGGAATCCCTTGAATCGAGATCCCTTAGGTCTTTGGTTATGTTTAGCATCTTATGTTACGCCCCAAATTCGGAAAACGGGCTCACAAAATTCTTGATCACCAAATCTGGCATCGACAGCCTCCGTAGTGCCCCATTCTCGGATCCCGGTACTCACATGCCCGATTCTAATCCTAGGACCCTATAAGGAGGATTTTCAATATGATTTTTTTTTTAGCATAACCATAAGCATAACCAAGTCACAAAACAACATCACCACATATCCATTAATATAAAAAAAACTTTAAATACAATGCGGAAAGGGAAATACAGGGTGATCAAAAAGCTCCAAAATGATCAGATGCGCGCTCCAAGCTCCACGCTGCTGCAACCTAACGTCACCTGCACGCATCTATCATGCATAAGCTTACAAAAGCTTAGAGGGTGGTGTAAGTGTGTGCGCAAGGCAAGTGCCAAGTATATAATATCAAAGTAATGCGAAAATATGCGGTAAGTCTATGAATGCTATCAGTTATACCAAAACTATGTAATGCAAGGCATGAATGCTATTAGCCATACCAAGGCCATGCGATGGAAAACATAACAAGACAATAACAGATGCCGAGGATGCAATGCAATATGCAAATCCTGACAAGCCATGAATACCATCAACCTCATCTAGGCCATATAAGCGCAGAAACATAGTAATCTAAAATGCTAAATACTGTGGATGCAATGTAATATGCGGTGCGAATGAAATGATCTTGCTGAAGTGTAAAGTCGGGATGATAGTACGTAGTATCGCAGGCTATCGGGTCCACCACAATGGACTTCTATCCAAACCAGTCCCATACCTAAATTTGAATAGTCCGACTCAATGTGATAAACTCCTGATCTCAGGTTAGTTGCGCGCCCATCCGAATCCTGGCCATGTGAAGGTACACATAACAAATAGTTACGCACCACCAGCCCGAGTGGATAGTGAATGAATGAATGAATGGATATGCAATTACTGCTCAATAGGTCTACATATCAGTACGGTTGCTCTTTGGAAAAATCACCGGGGTCTATTACACTTCACTCCGACTGCCTCCTCCCTAGCTGCATAGCCCAATAAGTGGAAGAGACCTCACTATCCTCCTGCCAATATCGGGCCCGGCTCGTCGATAGCGGACCCATTTACAAGCTGGTCATACTCAGCCTACCTTATAGCCCCCTCACTCAGGCGGATAAGGTCACACCCCCTTCCAACCGACCACGACACAGTGGGAGACACGACCTCATGGTATAGGCACCGGCGCTCATATTCTACTCGGTCTAGACATTGGAGCATCTCCTGGTACTAAGGAGGTTCTGGGATTTTCACCCAAGGACATCCTACATGCCCACAGTACAAGAACCAAGCATTTCCAGTGCCCCATCTGGCCATCCACGATGTGTCTATAGAGGCCACAGCCCTGATGTCGCTAGGGCGTAGAATGATCAAGTCACATATATGTGAGATGCGTGAGTCACACTATCCAATCATGCAGCAATCCTGCGCATAGGAGTCCCATAAATAGTCTGCCTAATGGCGTATGTTATGATCAAACATTCCTCATATCAGGCATACATACGATGCGTATGGGCATGAATCATGGAGTTATACTAAGCATTTTATATGGTGATGAACTATCCTCACAACGAAGATGGGCCTTAATGGCCTACACACAACAAGTATGGGCCTATCAATGGGCCCTAGGGAGATTTATAATGCGGACATTTAACCAACATTATTCTTACAATGTGGACGTCAAACCAACATTGCTCCCAAGGCATAGCCCGCCCTAAACATCAACACATAAACCACGGTGGAGTCACATTACAATGGGCCTTATGTACATCCCATTGGGCCTCTACCCATGGCCTCCGATGCATCAAATGGGCCTCAATAACGGACCTTTGAATACATCACAATGGCCCTTAACAAATGGGCTAAAAATTTATCACAATGGGCCTTAACCCATGGGCCCTAATACATCACAATGGGCCTTAACCCATGGGCTTTAAATACATCACAATTGGCCTCAACCCATGGGCCCTAATACATCACAATGGGCCTCAACCCATGGGCCATAATACATCACCATGGGCCTCAAATACATAACTGGTGGGCCTTGCACCTGGGCCTCAGAACACGCAACAGGTGGGCCCCGTTCATGGGTCAAAGATGCATCATGATGAGTCACATTTATATCAAAGTGAGCCCCTCGATTGAGCCACAAAATATATCAAAGTGGGCCTAACGGATGGGCCACAAAGTACATCAAGATGGGCCCCACAAATGGACTATAAACACATCAAAGGTGGTCTTCATGGATGGGCCCTAAACACATTAAAGTGGGCCTCAATGGACGGCCACAAACACATATACCAAGGTGGGGTCCACTTGAACTATAGATTTGTCTTACTTTTAGTCTCAAGCCTATAAGACAAGCTTGCCAAATGGTTGGGATGGTTTGGATGCAACACATGCATCATGGTGATGCATCCCACGAAGGCCTACCATCTTGTATATATAATATAATATAATATATAATCTATATATAATATATATAATATATACAATATAATATATATATATACACACACCGACACACACACAGGTGCAGTCCCACACGTGAGGTGGGTCCTACGTGGGGCCTACCATAGTGTTTATCTGACATCCAATCTGTTGATAAAGCCATGCATACGATGAAAGGAAAAAAACAAATTTCATATGATCCAAAACCTTTGGACTGTAGAAGTTTCAAGGGTAGGCGTTCATCCCTCCACTGGTTTTTGTGGTGTGGCCCATCCGATCAGGGGCTGGATGGTGCGGATGGTACACGTACATCATTGGTGGGTCCACCGTCTAGTGCCGTGGATGGTGAGGCTAAAATACGCAAGTCATGGTGGGCTCCACCGTCCACGGCTGTGGACGGGGTGACTAAAATACATGCATCACCATGGGTTCCACCGTCCATGGCAGTGGACGGTAAATAAAATATATACATCACTAGGGGTCCTACGTGGGGCCCACCATAATGTTTATATGCCATCCAATCCATTGGTAAGGTCACGTAGACCCAGGTGAAGAGGGAAAACAAATTTCACAGTGATCCAAAACTTCTGTCCACCCAAAAAGGGTTTTAATGGCAGACGGCTCAATCCCACTATCTTCTATGACGTGAGCCACCTGGGTGTCAGATAGGGCTGATTTTTGGAGGGGGCCCACTTTAGGAAGGGACCTACAAGATGCATGGTGTGGATGTTGAACACACATCATGATGGGGCTCACATATAGGACCCCTGCTGGTTCCAGCACCCAGGACGCTGCTGGGCGTCCTTCCTTGTCAGCAGCAACAGCAGCCTCTGCTGCTTAAATATTTTATTTTATTATTTTTTTAAATATGAATTTTTGAGGTTTTTCATAGGTGGGGTCCGCATCAGGGGAATCCGAACCAATCGTTGGATTCCAAGGCTCAAGACAGACCCATCAAGCCCAATATTGGGCATGTTTTGGTGTACCAAAACATCAGGGCGAGTTTTAATGGTAGAAACCACCATTTACTATGCTATGGCCCGACAGAACCTTAGATTGGCTCCGTTTTCCGTTCAATGCCTAAAATGAGGTATGAAAGGGGATGGGCGGCTTGGATTAAAAATACATATCAAGGTGGGGCCTACATGGACTGCCCTCTCTAAGGCTGGAGAACCAAGCTAATATTTGTGTTTAATTGATGTCCAGCATCCAGGGACGCTGGACAGTCTGGGCAACCCACGTGCATAAGGTGGGCCCTGCTCAGGTGGGCCACCAAATGGAGGATGGTGTGGGTTCATCACATATATAAAGTGGGCCCCACCTTCAAATGGCTTGGCTAAAATACATGCTTCATGGTGGGGTCCATCCGGGTGGGCCACACGACCATATCATCACACAATAATAAAAGAAAATGAAAGAGAGAGGGAGAGAGAGAAAGAAATGGTGGGACACACATGTGATGGAGGGACCCTGACATTATGGGCCCTCCCTTGCATAATTTAAAACATACAACAAGTGGGTCCCATTTTATATGGGCCCACCGATCAAAATCAACGGTGGAGATCCTTTCTCCACCGAAATAGAAGGTCTAGATGACCCCTTTTCAAGCTAGAAAATAAACACCATGATGGGATCCATGGAGAATGGCCCCATCATGGAATGATCATGAGCATCAAGGTGGGCCATCGGCTACACCTAGGGTCCAAAGTGAGATCCATACCATCAATCGGTAAGCCTCACTTGGCCCATCATCAAAACATGAAAAATTTATCCTAATAAGCACCCACCGATCGATCTTCTCGGTCCGTTGGAACGCCGGTCTCCTTGTGCTTCTCTTTTATGGAGAGTGATGAGAGATGGATGGCTAGGATGAAAGATTTTGGGAGAGGAAGTGGGCCACACAAACTCACTTTTCTCTCACTTGAAAAACCATGGACGTCCACACTCTTTCTCTCATTTGTTGCTTGAAAAATAGTGTAGAGAAAGACAGAGAATGGGATGCAAGGAGAGAAAGTGATAGGTGATGGAGTGATGGATGTGAGGTGATGGTGTACTTGACTAGCATGGGTGTGTAGGAGAGAGGGTGAGAAAGAGTTGACTTTGGGGTTGCTTTTGGGGATGGGACATGTACTTGACATGTGAGGTGATTGATTGGATTGATTTGACATGTCGTAAAGATTCTCTTGGGATTGTAAACATGCGGTGTTTTCTCAAAATAAATGCCGGCTCACATCTTCTGACCTGGGTATCGGATCAGTACACGAGTCGCGGCGTTGGAACCACGGCGATGGTGCGGTCACAATGGTACAAGTCTCGGATTAAGCCGACTCAAATTTACGAGATACAACTTAGGGTCGTGTGCAAACGTCAATTATAAGTCATAGATTGCCAGAATTCGATGGAAAGGATTGCGGGAGTTGACGGAACAGTATGGACTAGGATACGGGTCTTACATCTTAGATTCAAATCCTTAAATTAGTCAGTGTGTAAATGTTGAAACTATGGTTTTATTAAATCCATTTAAGCATATACTTTGCCTGAACTAATGAATCCCAAGACTCAGATGGGTTATGAGCATATGATCACATCCTAGTGACTAACCAATGATTGTATCCGTCGATTTACGTTAACATTGATCAAATGGTGCAGATCATTCTACTAAAGTAATTATAGTGATGTCATTGATAATCTAATTATTTTGGGACATCATTAGTGGGTCATATGCCCAAATGGATTGGTAGCCTAGTGACACACGTGTTGTACATGTGGGTGTCCGTCTAGTCACTCCCAGTGGATCTCGCCTTATTATATATATTTTATTTATGCCTCGTAGGTTACATGAGGAGCTAATGTTAGTCTAACACGGATCGCACCATATAGACTTCTATATTTCTAGTGGGGCATGTCGTTCAGTTCGCACTCTCTATATATGATGTGTCGATTAAGGCCGATTATTGCCTGATATGTCTGATAACATGCTAGTGTACTTGGCCTGATAGGACACACTAAGAACATGTTTAGTATAATGACATCATGCCTAGACATATTCTCATACGCATCATTTGTATGCATGTTATGAGGTGATGATTGATCATAGCATATGCCTTTGAGTTGAGATATTTAGGGGACCCACCATGATTGTCTGTGAACCCCATATGTTGCGCCTTTCTAGGCTGTTATGAGCATGCTTGGGTTATAATTAGAGGCTACGACTGGCACCCATTTTGGATTCTTTATGTACCCACATGGCTTGCTATGAGTGGGCCTTTCGACTATAGGCCCACCTATGTAAGAGCATGTGGGGCCCTTTAGGGGTAGATTTGAGTGGATCCCACCTAGTCATATCCATGTTAGATTTGTGGAGCCCATAGTGATTTTATTTGCAATCCAACTTAATTGTGGATCCTCTTTAGTAAATAAATGATGCCCTCACCATGGGTTGCCTTATTGTTCATGTTGTGACTGCCCATTAGTCTTACCTGTATTTATATGTAGTGGTTGTACCATGGGCCAACCCTGTGGTTTGTGTCGTGTTTCCACCATTAGACTATCATTTAGGTTCCATACATTGCATGTGTTGAGCCCATCGTAGGCCTGTGTTTGGTTGGTCGCGAGTTGCCCTCTTGGGCCTTGCTCAAGGATAGTTGTAGGGCCCACTTTGATGACCATTTCAGGCCCACTATGATTTTTTGTGGATCTTACAATTTCTTATCCCGTTTGAATGTTGATAGTTGTATGTTTTGGCCACTTAGGTGCGAGCTTGCTGAGTGGGCCCCTTAGCTTGAAAGACCACTTAAGTATAGCCCTACGGGCCTCGATAAACTTGGTTTCCAAGTAGGTTCCACCCATTATGAATGATGAATCTCCATTATCATATGGTGCGATATTTTACATGTGTGTTGGTATGATACTTCCTTGATAATTTATGTAATATTACCTTAGTAATTTATGCGATGTTTGCGCTCATGATTTCTATAACACTTCCTTTATGTTGACATGGTGCTTTCTTTATATTGATGCGACACTAATTTATGTTAGATATAGCATTGCTTTTACATTCAAGTTAACATTGCTTTATATTGATTTAACCTTGCTTTATACTTGATATGGTATTACACAGTTCATGCATAGTGGTTATGATCGTATGTTATCATATCTCATTCGTATCATATGTGCACGACTTGGATGATGGCTAATTCAAAAAATTTCGCATTGCCTATATGTGGCAAGGCCGCATTGACGACTTTACAACTTTGGGCATTTCCAGGGGACCCATAAAAGATGAGGCCGCTTGCGTGTATGCACGACTTGCATGACATAGTTGCATGACTCAGATGATTGACTCATGCATTCACGCATTGTATGATGCATTTGCATTCACACACTGTGACGTGGTTAGTTGGAAAGGGGTGTAATCCTATTCACCCGAGGGTAGGGGGCTATAAGATAGGTTGAGTTTGACCAGCTCATAAATGGGTCCGCTATCGACGAGTCGGGTGGGCATTGGCATACCATTGGCAAGGCGGATAGTGAGGTCTCTTCCACTTACCTAGGCATGCACGCGATGGGGCGGTAGCTAGTGTGGAGTGTACTAGACCCCGGTGATGATTCCAGTGATGATAACTATATTGAAATGTGGACTTACTGTGTAGGAGTTGCATGTTCAACATTTGACTCATTCATTCATTTATTCACTATCCACCCGGGCTGGTGGTGCGCGACTAAATCCTTATGTGTACCTTCACAATGACCATGATTTCTGTCAGGCCCGTATCCTAGACCGTACCATTCCTTAGGCTTCCACGGTTCTCCCGGTCTAATTTCGATGACCCACAATCTATAATTGGCATTTATGCCCAATCTTGAGTTACATCCTATCGATTTGAGTCGGCTTGACTCGAGACTTGTACCAATGCGACCGCGTCGTCGCTGCGGTTCCGACGCTTCGTCTCTCTCGCCAAAGCGATACCTAGACCAGGAGAAGTGGGTCGCGTTCAGTTCGAGGAAAACGCTGTGCATTGCGAATTCTGAGAGAATCTCTACAACATGTCCCATCAATCACATCTCATGTCAAGTACACATCACCCCATCCTCAAGTACAACCATCCCTTCCCCAAAGTTAACTCTCTCTTACAACCAAGTACACCCATCCATCACTCACCATCCCTCTCTCCTATCACCTCTCTCTCTCATTCTCCAAGCAAGAAACCGTCCATGGCTTCCATGGGAGAGAAGCTTTGTGTGGCCCACTCCCTAACACCCTATCCCACCCTCCAAAATCAATCTTAACCATCGAGATGCATTCCGTGAAGCTTTAGATCGCATCGGTGGAAGGATGAGTCCAAGATCTAAAGGTGAGTGATTTTATTTATTTGATTTGTGATTTGAGGGCCCACACATGTGGGACCCATCTTGATGTATATGTTGTATCATAGAGGGACCCATAGTAGCGGGGTCCCTCCACCAACCGACTCTCACTGTCTCTCTCTCTCTCTCTCTCTTTCTTTCTCTCACACTCTCTCTACCTCTCTCTCTCTTCCATGTACTCTCTCTCACTCTCTCTACCTCTCTCTCTCTCTCTTCCCTGTTGGAAATCCCACCGTGATAGTGTGTATTCTAAATCCATACCATGACGTGCATGGGTCATCCGGACCGTCCAGATCATGGTCTCACATGATGGATATGTTGAATCCTCACCGTCGGCCCAGATTGGAAAGGGTCATAATTCTGGACATTGGTTTCTTTTTATTATATATATATATATGGTGGGCCACATGTGTGGACCCACCTTAATGTGTGTTTTCTATCTGGGTCGTCCATTTGCAGGACGGCCAGTAGCTAACGGCTACTGCTTCATGCCAGCAAGCCCCTAAGCCTCTATATATTATTCATGTGGGGCCACCTTGATGTTTGTGGTCTATCTAGACCGTCTGTACATGGCCCCACGTGATGTACATGTTTTCTCTAGACCATCCAAATGGTGGGGCCCACCTCAAATACTGTTACAAAATATTGATTTTAAAATATATTTTAATAAAATAAAAAATAATATATAATATATAAAAGTGTTTGAAAAAGCACCTTTTGTGGGTTGTGGGAATAGTCCCACATTGGAAAAAGAGAAGAACTTTTTGTGGTTTAAATGAAAACAATGGGGTATTATAATATTTACTCACCTAGTCCAAGGGCGCGCTCGCACTCGGACATCGGCACGAGCATGGGCTCAGGCTCGGGCTTGGTCTCGGTCTCAGTCACCGGCACGGGCTCAGTGCGAGGGCATGGGCATGTGAGGCAGTGTGGCTGTAGAGATGCTAGTGGCACACTTTGCACTTCACACATCCGCATCGTGTTGTAGAGGGTCGCTCCTTCGCGACCTTGAGCGAACCGGAGCGAGACGTGTGCGAGTCGCGGTGCGACTAAGCAGCTAAGGCGGATTGATGGATGAAGGGGAGACTAGAGGACTGAATGAGAGTCTTCTAGTATATACAGAGAGCTAGAAAAAGAGTTGTTGCAGCAAATTTGTAACAGTTGTGCCATTAGTGCAAGGTCCAGTAGTAACCGCTGCATGGCTAGCCCAACAGCTAGAAAATGACTAGCTGTTGTCTCATAACAGTCAACATATAGTAGCTTAATGGCCCATGCACAACATCCATAAAACGGCTAGTTTTCTTCAACAACTAGAAAATGGTCATGGGATTTAATTCCCTGGACCATAACCCCCAGCCACCATAGCGTATAAAAGGAGGGCCTAGATGGGTTTCCAAACCATCTCTCAACCCACTCCAGCAGACCCATATGAACTGAGACAGTCCTCCACTCCTCTCCTATACTCCAATAATTCTAGCAAGACAGTAAGGGTTTAACCCTTTGCTTGAAGAACAGACCAACGGTGTGGTCTAAAATAGTTCGACCGAACTAGTGGCTGAAGATTTGACCAGTGCAGTGGTCTAAATCACATAATTTTTCTTCTCTTTCTTTCTTCTGGGATTTTTCCTTTTATTGTATTTCTTCCAGACTGAGTTTAACAAAGTTCCAATAGGTGGGCCTTCATGTTTGCTAAATGCAAACCCACACTAGGCTCATCGTATCCTAAAAGCAATTTTCCTATAACCTATCAGCATAGTCAATTCAATTGAGTAGGGGCAAATAACGCTTTAAGGATAACATTTCAGACGTGCTTCAACCTGTCCTTATTCAAGCTAATTTTATTTTTCAGTTTTCATATTATACAGAAATTATATTAATCTGTATAATTTCCAACAATCTTAAAGCGTTATTTGTGATGGAAGTTGACAGTGTTTCATCCATCAAGTTGATGAATCAGGACTTGATACGTCTTGATCGGTTCAATGGAACCAATTTTATGAGATGGCAAGACAAGTTAAAATTTCTCCTGACAGCACTAAAGATCTACTGCATATTAGGTCCAAATTTGCAAGCATTACCTGAAACATCTGACATAGACACACCTAAACAGGTGGCTGCACGCACCAAACGAGTTGAAGACGAACTCTTGTATCGAGGACACATTTTGAACGCATTCTCCGACCGATTGTATGATCTATACCAATAGAGGTCATCAGCAAAGGAGATCTAGGCTATTCTGGAGTTCAAATACAAGGCCGAAGAAGAAGGTACCAATAAATTCCTCATCGCTAGGTGTTTTGACTTTAACATGGTAGATAACAAATCGCTGCTGCCCCAAATCCAAGAACTGTAGCTAATAGTAAACAAAATCAAAGTAATCAAAATTGATCTTCCCAAATCATTCCAAGTCAGGGCTATAATCGCTAAATTGCCACCGATGTGGAAAGACTATAGTAAGAAGTTGCTGCATAAAGCTGAGGATTAAACACTGGAAAAAATTCAAAAATACCTCAGAATTGAGGAAAAATCCCATAACCGTGACAGAAAGAATGATAACGAGAATGCCTCGTCCAAGGTACATATAGTAGAGAATACTAGTAATAAGAATCCCGAGAAGGACGATTCCCTAAAACCCAATAAAGGGAAATTCAAAAAAAACACCGAAAAGAAGAACGAAAAGTTGAAAGGCCCATGCCATGTTTGTGGGAAAATCGGGAACTAGGGCTGTTCATGAGTCAAGCTAGCTCGAAAAGCTCGCTCGACTCGGCTCGAGTCAACTTAGATTGACTCGGCTTGAATGGCCGATTCGAAGCTTGAGTTAAGTTCAAGCCAAGTTTGACCAGGGGGCATTTTAACTCGACTCAACTCGAACTCGACTCGACTCGAAGCTCGAACTCAAGCTCGACTCGGCTTGATTAATAAATATATTAAATATTATATTATATGTTATATTACATTATATTATATTATATTAATATAAGTTTTAAGTTTAAACTTAAAAATAAAGAAATAAAAAATAAACCCTTGAGTCTCTACCCGACCGCACACACCCCTTTCCTTTTCCCTTTCTTCTCTTTCTTTACCCACTGCCAGCCGCACGCTTGCCCTGACCACCACCACCAGTTTTCATTTCAGCTCCACAGTAGTATGATTTTAATCTCTTGAGATCTACTTCTTAGGCGAGAAACCCAAGAAATTTGAGATGAGTTCTTCTCAGATTTGTTAGAGCTTCAAGGAAATCCAATGATCTGATTGGCTAAAGCTCTTTACTTGGATTTATGATCTGTGTTCTACTCTATTTTTTTTCTAGTACTTGAATTTCTGCTGGTGAAAGAAGATCAAGAATAGATTGATTCTTACAGTTTCCTCATCCGATTCGAAGCTTTGTTTGGCTTTTACATCAGGTTTTGTTTTGATTCTCTTAAGATTTTTGAATTTTTCATCCATGAAGGAGGATTAAGAACAGAATCCATTACTCTCTCACTTAATAAGCTCGAGCTTGACTCGAGGTAAACTTGACTCGACTCAAACCACTAGCTCGACTCGAACTTGACTTGACAGATTTGGCAAACAACTCAAGCTCGAACTCGAGTACATCATGGACAAGCTAAGCCAACCTTAGCCCACCTCGACTCGACTCGGCTCGATGCCCACCTCTACCAGGCACTATGCTCGAGTATGCCGATATCACAAATCTAAAAAAGAGGCAAGTGGAGTAGAAGAATGCGATATTGTGGTTATGATCACTGAGGTAAATACCATCCAAGGTAAAGTTCTAAGTTGGTGGTATGATACTACTGCTACAGTACATGTGTGCTACGACAAATCAGCTTTTAAAACCTATGAGGAATTGACCGACAGTCAAGAAGTCCAAATGGATAATGAAGTCCCATCGAAGGTCGTCGGTAAAGGAACTGTCAAACTGATATTCACCTCTGGGAAGAAAGTGATTCTGACTAATGTACTGCACGTCCCAGACATGAGGCGAAACTTAATTTCTGGGGTTCTTCTAGGTAAACCAGCCATAAGGGTGGTGTACGAGTCAGGTAAACTGATTCTGTCTAAAAATAAAAATTTTGTCAGAAAGGAATATGCTTGTAATAGGATGGTTAAGTTTTCTGTAAATGAAAGTAACATTTCTACGTATATGGTTGAATCTGCTGGACTGTGGCACGATAGATTAGCCAATATAGGGTATAGTGCCTTGAAGTTCATGGCTAAGAATGGTTTAATCTCATACACAAATAATAAAACCAATAAATGTGAAGTGTGCATATGATTCAAAATGATGAAGAAACCTTTTCCAAGGATTGAAAGATAGTCTTAAGTATTGGATCTTATGCACAGTGACATCTGTAAGTAAAACGACATTTTTACTCGTAGAGATAAATGATACTTCATAACGTTTATAGATGATTGCTCTATATATATATATGTATATATACCTACTAAAGAGCAAAGATGAAGCATTGAACATGTTTAAAATATATAAAGCAGATGTAGAGAATCAATTAAATAAGAAAATAAAAATTCTCTGTAGCAATAGAGGAGGAGAATACTTCTTAAATGAATTCGATAACTTCTGTAAAGAACATAGACTAATACATCAATGTACTATGCCATACACACCTCAACAAAATGGAATAGCTGAAAGGAAGAATAGA
The DNA here is from genome assembly GCF_029962835.1 of Magnolia sinica. Classification (NCBI taxonomy): domain Eukaryota; kingdom Viridiplantae; phylum Streptophyta; class Magnoliopsida; order Magnoliales; family Magnoliaceae; genus Magnolia; species Magnolia sinica. The sequence goes on along the minus strand of NC_080590.1, from coordinate 65,768,913 downwards.
ACATTAATAGAATGGTCAACTCAATGCTGATAAGAGCAAAGTTGCCACTAAATCTATGGGGTGAGGCACTGCTTGCAGCGTGCCATATACTAAACAGAACCCCTAATCTAAAAAGAACTACGTTTGGACTAAGAGCTATTAAGTGCGCCTTCATAGGGTATGCACAAAATAGTAAAGCTTATAGACTTCTAGACATAGAGTCTAATACAATAATAGAATCAAGAGACATTGAGTTCTTTAAGAATTCACTATCCTTAGAGTCAAAGGATAATGAAATCCAAACTCCTGATAGAGAACCAGATAGTACAGCTCCACAGATAATGGAAACTCTTGTTGAACATCGTTGGAGTCAAAGGACAAGAATAGAGAAGATTCTAGGAGATGACTATAAAGACTCACAATGTGTCATTTTTCATCTTGTAGAAGGAGATAGAGAAAATGTTATAAGAAAAATACCTATAGTAATGACTATAGAAGATGATCCTCAAACATATAAAGAGGTTGTATCCTCTACAGAATTAGCTTTCTGAAAAGAAGCTATAAACGATGAAATGGAATCCATACTGTCAAATCAAACATGAGAACTAGTAACCTTACCTCCAGGTTCTAAACCCATAGGTTGTAAGTGGGTATTTAGGAAGAAATATCACATTGTTGGGACTATCCAAAACTTCAAAGCTTGACTAGTAGCTAAGGGTTTTAGAGAAAATGTTATAAGAAAAATAGCTATAGTAATAACTATAGAAGATGATCCTAAAATATATAAAGAGGTTGTATCCTCTAGAGACTTAGATTTCTGGAAAGAAGCTATAAACGATGAAATGGAATCCATACTGTCAAATCAAACATGAGAACTAGTAACCTTGCCTCCAGGTTCTAGACCCATAGATTGTAAGTGGGTATTTAGGAAGAAATATCACACTGATGGGACTATCCAAAACTTCAAAGCTCGACTAGTAGATAAGGGTTTTAGAGAAAAAGAAGGGATAGATTACTTTGACACATACTCTCCTATAGCTAGGATAACATCTATTAAGATATTATTTACACTAACTTCCATACATCATCTTCACATCCACCAAATGGATGTAAAAACTGCATTCCTAAATGGTGACCTCAATGAGGAGGTATACATGGAACAACCTGAAGGATTCGTTCTACCAGGAAATGAAAATAAAGTATGTAGATTAGTCAAATCTCTGTATGGATTAAAACAAGCACCAAAACAATGACATGATAAGTTTGATTTCAAAATACTATCTCATGGTTTCATGCATAATGTAGCTGACAAATGCATATATTGTAAAGTAGATGGTAGTTGTATCATTATTATTTGTTTGTATGTTGATGACATGTTAATAATAAGCAATAAAATGGAAGGTGTGACTAAAACAAAGAGGTTTCTATCTTCCGTATTAAAAAAAAGGATCTTGGACAAGTTGATACCATCGTACGTATCAAAGTTAAAAAATATTATGGGGGTTATGTTTTGTGTCAATCTCATTATATTGAGAAGATACTTAACAAGTTTAACCATCTAAATATAAAAGAAACAAAGACCCCATTTGATCTAAGTATCAAGCTAAAAGAAAATATCAAAAGAATAGTTGCACAAGTAGAATATGCGAGTACTATAGGGAGTCTTATGTATACTATGCAATGCACTAGACCTGATATCATATGTGTTATGAGTAAACTTAGTAGGTTTACTAGTAACCTCAGTACTGAACACTGGAATGCAATCAGTAGAGTCCTTGGTTACTTAAAAGCAACCAAAGACTTAGGACTATTTTATTTAGAGTTTCCTGCCATATTGGAAGGATATACCGATGCTAGCTGGATATCGAGTGCAGGAGACAAGAAGTCTACTACAGAGTGGGTATTCACCCTAAGAGATACAGTTGTATCTTGGGGATCCAAGAAACAGACTTGTATAACGCACTCAACTATGGAGTCTGAATTCATAACCCTGGCTGCAACAGGTAAAGAGGCTGAGTGGCTAAGGGATATTCTATTTGAAATCCCTTTTTGTGTAAATCCTATATCGGCTGTGTCACTACATTGTGATAGTGAAGCTACATTAGCTAGAGCCTATAGCGGCACTTATAATGGTAAGTCTAGACATATCAGTCTTAAACATCTTATGTCAGACAATTGATTTGAGATGGAATCATTGCTATTTTTTATGTGAAATCAAGCAATAACCTTGCAGACCCTTTTACTAAACATCTACCGAGAGAGGTAGTAAAGGCTACATCTAGAGGGATGGGGTCGAAATCTTCAACTAAAGCTCCACTAGTGATGGTAACCCAACCTAAAGTCAAAAAATCTTTAATTTTGGGTTTAATGGGTAAGAACAAGTCACTAATATGTGAAAAATTTTCAGCATTAAATTATAAAACCTCATCCATAATAGATGAAGTGTTAAGCATTACGAAAGAAGGTTGAATCTTAGAACTCTTAATGAAATCCAGTCTATAGGACAAGTGTCTTACACTAACAGAGACATTGGAAGGATTTCGCTTATATGAACGTAGAGATGGTGTCGTCTCTTATGAGAGTTAGGAGTTTTCTCTTGAGATCGTTCACGAATTAGGATAAGCACATGGCCATTAATTGTGCTGAGCAAGATTGTGGGAACTCTAAATAAACACATAGCAAATATGTGTGTGGTTTCTTCGACTCTGTTATCTAGGAATAATTGGTTCAACGCTATGGCTACCAGTCATTTTGACAGAGTTTTGAGATACTTACACTAAGAAAAGATTAAAATTGAAAGATATCTTTTTTTATGCATATAAGTTGATTATTCTGGCAGAAATGTTTAATCGAGAAAAAATATTTTTAAAAATCAAGTGGGGGATTGTTACAAAATATTGATTTTAAAATATATTTTAAAAAAATAAAAAAATAATATATAATATATAAAAGTGTTTGAAAAAGCACCTTTTTGTGGGTTTTGGGAATAGTCCCACATTGGAAAAAGATAAGAACTTTTTATGGTTTAAATGAAAACAATGGAGTATTATAATATTTACTCACCTAGTCCAAGGACCATGGACCTTGCATGTTCCAGTGCGTAGCTCTGGAATACCCATGTGCTCGCCCTCGCACTCGCGCTCGGGCTCGGGCTCGGGCACAGGCACAAGCACGGGCTCAGGCTCGGGCTCGGTCTCGGTCTCGGTCTCGGTCACGGGCACGGGCTCGATGCGAGGGCATGAGAATGTGAGGCAGTGTGGCTATAGAGGCGCTAGTGGTGCACTTTATAATTCGCACGTCCACATCGTGTCACAGAGGGTCGCTCCTTAGTGACCTTGAGTGAACCGGAGCGAGACGTATGCGAGTCGCGGTGCGACTAAGCGGCTAAGGCAGATGGCTGGATGAAGGGGAGACTAAAGGACTAAATGAGAGTCCTCTAGTATATATATAGAGAGTTGGAAAAAGAGTTGTTGAAGCATATCTGTAACAGTTGTGCCATTAGTGCAGGGTCCAGCAGTAACTGTTGCATGGCTAGCCCAACAGCTAGAAAACAGCTAGCTGTTGTCTCACAACAGTCAGCATGCAGTAGCTTAATGGCCCATATACAATAGTTTGAAAATGGCCATAAAATGGCTAGTTTTCTCCAACAGCTAGAAAACGGTCATGGGATTTAATTCCCTCGACCATAACCCCCAGCCACCACAGCCTATAAAAGGAGGGCCTGGATGGGTTTCCAAACTATCTCTCAACCCACTCCAGTAGACCCATACGAATTGAGACAATCCTCCACTCCTCTCCTATTATCCAGTAATTCTAGCAAGACAGCAAGGGTTCAACCCTTTGCTTGAAGAACAGACCAATGGTGTGCTCTAGAACGGTACGATTGAACCAGTGGTTGAAGATTTGACCAGTGCAGTGGTCTAAATCACATAATTTTTCTTCTCTTTCTTTCTTCTGGGATTTTTCCTTTTATTGTATTTCTGCCAGACTGAGTGTAACAGAGTTCTAATAGGTGGGCCTTCGTGTTTGCTGAACGTAAACCCACACCAGGCTCGTCGTATCCTAGAAGCAGTTTGCTTATAACCTATCAGCATACTCAATTCAATTAAATAGGGGCAAATAATGCTTTAGGGATAGCATTTCAGACGTGCTTCAGCCTGTCCTTATTCAAGCTAATGTTATTTTTTGGTTTCCATATTATACAAAAAATTATATTAATCTTTATAATTTCTAACAAATACGTCTTATATCCAGACTGTCCAGCGTCCAGGAACGCTGGACGTGGCCACAAAGTGAAGTGTGAACTGATAGTGGGGTGTACTAGCAGCTGCAATAAGATAAAATAATGAAATAAAATTTATAATTTTATTATAATATGTAGTATGATATTAATATGTTATTTGGGAGGGTGGCCCATCACGTGGAAGCCACCCCATGTACTTCATCCTCATCATCCACCCTTTTTTTTCTTGCAAGAAGTGGGACCCACTCCACACGTGCTGCACGTGTGGAGATGGCCCACACAAATGTATGCATTCTATCCTCCACACCGTCTATCCAGATTGGACGTTGGAGCCCTTCTTCCTCTTCTTTATATATATAATATATATTATTTTATATACATGGATGTGGTGGGCCCCATGTGGGACCCACCTGTTGGACAGATTGACAAAGGTACCGCACACCAGCTATGTAGTTGGTGACGTCACCAAGTTATGAGGGTCCTAGCATTGTATGTGTTTCATCCCACCGGCCATTTGGACAATGGGGTGTTTGTGATGGGTGGACCACCGTGATGTATATGTTTCATCCATGTGGTCCATCTTTATGGGGGCCCACGTGATGTATGTGTTACATTCCAACCATCCATCTCCCTCTGGACATGGGCCACCTCACCAGCTATATAAGCTGTGTATTGACATCAGCAGTCCTTTAGGACTAATATCCACGCCATCCATGATGTATGTTTTTATCCACACCGTCCATCTGGACAGGTGGTGTGGGGCACACCTTAGTGTATGTATTTTTACACCCTGTCGTCCATCAATTTCTATGGGGATGGTGGGTCCCACTGTTGCTGAAATAAGCAAGTTCTATGGGTCCCTCTGATGTACATGTTACATCTAAACTGTCCATCTAATTGGGAGCTCGTCTCAAGGCTTGAGACCAAAAAAAAAAATCAGACAGATCTAGTTATCAAGTGGACCACATTGCAGAAACAGTGGGATTGAACGTCTACCATTGAAACACCTTTGGGTTACAGCAATTTTGGACCAATATGAAATTTATTTTTTTAGCTCAGGTCTTTGTGACCATATGAATAGGCTGGATGGAAAATAAATGTATGTTGGGCCCATTGAGGTTTTAACAGTGGAAAATCATTATCTCCACCGTTATTTGTGGTATGGTCCAGATGATCTTTTAATATGATTCATTATTTGGATGATGCTCCAAAATGATCTCCATAGATGGATGAATGGTGTAGTTGTTGTGACCCATTTGATATGACCCCTTGAATGTATTTAGGGCCCATTTGGAAGGGCCCGATGTGATGTATTTGCGGCCCATTCGCTAAGGCCCAATATGATGTATTCGGGGCCCATGGGTCGAGGCCCATTGTGATATATTTGGGGCCCATAGGTTGAGACCCATTGAGATATCTTTGAGGCCCAGCTATAAGGCCCACTTGATTGTATTAGGCCCATGTGTAGGGCCCACCTATTGTGTGTTTGAAGCCCATGGGTTGTGGCCCATTATGATGTATTCGAGGCCCATAGGCAAGGCTTGATGTGATGAACTTATGGCTCATGTGCCGAGGCCCATTATGATGTATTTCCAGCCCATGGATGCGGCCCATTGTGATGTATTTTTAGACCATTTGATTCGGCCCATTTAATGTATTTGGCGCCCTTGAGTGAGGCCCATGATAATGTATATTAGGCCCTTGTGTGAGGCCGTGGGCCCACTGTATGTTCGACCTTATGTGGGCCACTCCTTGAGAGTAATGTTGGTTGAATGTCCATATTGATGGGCAGTGATAGTTAAATATCTACATTGTGACCTTCCCTTAGGCCCTTTATTAGGCTGATTTTGATTGTCGATTCCAATTGTTGAGGCCGAGTCCGATTGACGAGGCCAATTCCGATTGTGAAGGCTGGTTCCGATCGTCGATTCCGGTTGTCGAGGTCAAGTCCGATTAACAGGGCCAATTTTGTATGTCAAGGTCGATTCTGATTATCGAGGCTGAGTCCAATTGATGAGGCCGATTCCATTTGTCAAGGCCGATTATTAAGGTCAATTTCAATTGTTGAGGCTGAGTCCGATTGACGAGGCCAATTTCATTAGTCGAGGCCAGTTTCGATTGTCGAGGCTGAGTCTGATTGATGAGGTTGATTCCGTTTGTCGAGGTCGATTTTGATTATCGATTCCAATTGTTGAGGCCGAGTCCGATTGACAAGGCCGATTCCATTATCGAGGTCGATTCTGATTGTTAAGGCTGAGTTCGATTGACGAGGCAGATTTTGATTGTCGATTCCGATTATCGAGGCCAAGTCCGATTGACAAGGCCGATTCTATTAGTCGAGGTCGATTCTGATTGTCGATTTCGATTGTCGATTCCAGTTGTCGAGGCAGAGTTCGATTGATGAGGCCGATTCTGTATGTCGAGGCCAATTGTCGAGGCCGATTCCGATTGTAGAGGCTGATTGTGAAGGTCGATTCTGATTGTCAAAGCCTAATGTCATGTATATGTGGTCCATATTTGAAGCCCATTGTGATGTGTATTCAGCCCGTGTTTGAGGCCCAAGGGGATGAATATGAGGTCTATTTGATGAGGCCCATTATGATGCATTTGAGGGCCAGGCGATGAAGCCCATTGTGATGTATACTAGGCCCATGTGAGAGGTCCATTGTGATGTGTATTAAGATCTTGAATAAGGCCCATGGTGTTATATATTAGGCCCTTATGCGAGGCCATTTAGGCCCTATGTGGGCCATTCCTTGGGGGTAATTTTAGTTAAATGTATACATTGTCAAGGTCGATTGTTGATGCAGGTTATTAATACCGATTATGAGTATGTGACAGCATAGCATTATGATACATGCCCATATGCATCATCTGCATGTTTGTTATGAGATGTAGTTGACCATTGCATATGTCATTGGGCAGGTTGTAATGAGACTCCCTGATAGGTGGAGGTTATCTCACATGAGCGCACGGTATGTGCAGGATTAATGCATGACTTGATTCTATAACTCATGCATCTTGCTTGTGTGTTGTGACTACTGTACGCCCTAGCGATATCAGGGTCATAGCCTCTATAAGCATATTGTGGATGGCCAGATGGGATACCGAAAATGTTTGGTTCTAGCATACGGGCGCTATAGATGTCCTTGGGTGAAAATTCCTAAACCTTCATGGCCAGGAGATGCCCAACATCGAAACCGAGTGGATATATATGAGCGCATGAGGGCGAATATTAGGAGGTGGCATCTCTCACTGTGTCGTGCTAGGTTAGGAGGGGTGTGGCCTTACCCGCCCGAGGGTAAGGGCATTGTTAAGTTGAGTTTAACCAGCTCATGAATGGGTTCGCTATCGACGTGTCGGGTAGATATTGACTGATTACTGGCCAAGCAGATGGTGAGGTCTATTCCACTTATATGGTCCCGCGTCAGTGGGTGGTGATTTGCATGTAGAGTGTACTAGACCCCATTGATGATCCTAGAGAGAAACTGTACTGATATGTGGACTTATCGAGTAGGAATTGCATATTCATTCATTCATTCATTCACTATTCACTTGGGTTGGTGGTGCGCAACTAATTGTTGTGTACCTTCGTATGACAAGGATTTCGGTTGGGGCACGCGACTAACCTGAGATCAGGAGTTTACCACATTGAGTCTGACTTGACTATCCAAATTTAGGTATGGGACTGGTTTGGATAGAAGTCCCTTGTAATGGACCCCATAGCCTGCGATACTACGTACTATCATCCCGACTTCACACTGCAGCTTGGTCGTTTCATTCGCACCACATATTGCATATTGCATTACATCCTCGGCATATGACATTTTGGGTTACTGTGTTTCTGCATTTATATGGTCTAGATACGGTTGACGGTATTCGTGAACTCATTAGGAATTATATATTGTATTGCATCCTTGACATCTAATATTTGGATCTTTATGACTCCTCATTTGCATAGCTGATCTGTATTGTGTACTCTAATATTGTTTGACTCATGGATTTGTCAGTATTTTCACTTACTCTGATATTGTATGATTCATGATCTTACCAGTACTTCTAATATTGTTTGATTATGGCATTGTATTGTATTCTTGGCACTTACCTTGTGCACACACTTACACCACCCTCTAAGCTTACTATAAGCTTATGCACGATAGATGCGTGCAGGTGATGTTAGGTTGCAGCACTGCGGAGCTTGGAGCATGTAGCTGACTTCCGGAGCTTTGATTTTGACATATGTATTTCCCTTTCAGCATGTATTCAAATGTTTATATTAGTAGATATGTGATGATGATGTTGCCTTTGTGATTTGGGTAAACTTGTGATTATGCTTCTTACAAGATAAATGTACGTTGGAAAATCCTCCTTGTAGGATCTTAGGATCGGAACCTGGCAAATGGGTGCTGGAAGCCTATAATGGGGTATTACGAAGGTTGTCGGCACCGGATTCGACGACCGAGATTCCTGTAAATCCAATTTTCAAGTTTGGGGTGTGACAATTTCGGTTAGGTACGTGACTAACCTGAGATTAGGAGTTTACCATATCGAGTCTAGCTATCCAAATCAGGTATGAGACTAGTTTGGATAGAAGTCTCTTGTGATGAACCTCATAGCTTGCAATACCACGTACTATCATCCTGACTACATACACCAGTTTTGTCATGCCTTTTATATCGCATAGTCTGGATAAGGCTAATGGTATTTATGGACTTGTCAGGATTTACGTATTGCATTGCACCCTCAACATATGACATTTGGCCTACTATGTCTTTGCATTGCATAGCCTGAATAAGGTTGATGGTAGTTATGGACTTGTTAGGATTTTCATATTGCATTGCATCTTCAGCATATGACATTTGGCCTACTATGTCTTTGCATCGCATAACCTGGATAAGGCTGATGGTATTTATGAACTTGTCAAGATTTACATATTGCATTGCATCCTTAGCATATGACATTTGGCCTACTATGTCTTTGCATCGCATAGCCTGGATAAGGCTGATGGTATTTATGGATTTGTCAAGATTTGCATATTGCATTACATCCTCAGCATATGACATTTGGCCTACTATGTCTATGCATTGCATAGCCTGGATAAGGCTGATATATTTTTGAACTTGTCAGGATTTACATATTGCATTGCATCCTCAGCATATGACATTTGACGTACTATGTCTTTGCATCGCATAGTCTGGATACGGCTGATGGTATTTATGGACTTGTCAGGATTTGCATATTGCATTACATTCTCAACATATGACATTTGGCCTACTATGTCTTTACATCGCATAACTTGGATAAGGTTGATGGCATTTATGAACTTAACAGTTTGGCCTCCATCTTTTCGCTTACTGTGACATTTGTATGCTTGGCACATGCATTGTGCACACACGCAGGCACTCTCTAAGCTTCGTAGTAAGCTTATGCATGTTCGTTATGTGCATGTTATGCTAGACCGTAGCAGCATTGAGGCAGAAGCATGTGCCCGATCTTTTAGAGTTTTGTTATATCATATATTTTCCTTTCAGCACTATATTCAAATATTATATTAGTGGATATGTGATGATGATGTTTTGTAACTTGGGTACACTTGTGGTTATGCTCCTTTACAAAAAAAAAACCCTGAAAATCCTCCTTGTAGGATCCCAGGATCGGAACCTGGCGCATGGGAGTTGGGACCCAAGAATGGGGTACTATAGAGGCTGTCGACACCAGATTCGATGACCGAAAATTTTATGAGTCCGATTCCCGAATTTAGGGGGTGACAGTTGACAACATCCAAAGCAGAAAAGATACTCCTTCCGAGCGAATGTCCTTATCAAGTTCATCCCATTCATGCCATCAAACTTTTAATTAACTTTTGGTGAGTCGATATTGATGATGTCAAATAAGGGCTTAAGTACAAGCTTGCTCATATTTTTTTGACATAAGATTTGCCTTGTGCATAATATAATCGTTTTCATCAAGCATTCTAAGTGATCATATTCATGGTGATCGTACTCATACTCTTGAAACATATTGTAAATTGACTCTAAAGCTTGTAAGATATTCTGTAAAATAAGATCAGTAGCAAAAGAACCATTTAGGTCATAGATCGTGCTACTTGGAATCAACGCAGGAACGTTATGCATGACATGGATGAATGAGATGAGAATGATTGATGCATTAAATTAGCAATTTTCATATATAGCAATATGTTTTAATAATAGCATTTCAAATATAAGAAAATTCAATAAAGCAATCAATACAAAGAAATCTATTCTGATAATGAATTAGATATCTATACTTAAGTGAATTCCTAAAGGAACTAGGACGTTGAGGAATTAAAAACCCATATTTAGATTCCCCTTTGAAATTGTTAGGTTAGATGTGGAATTTAGAGAATGAATCTAGGTACCTTCAGAATAAATTTTCAAACTCACAAGTAAATTTATTTTAGACTGAAATTTGTCCTTAAATGGAGTTCCAAGCAAGAAAAAACAAGTTTCCCAAACCAGAATTTGAGATTTTCCAAATTTCCCAAAATATTTGGTCGTTTCGGCAAAAACTGAGACATTAGGAAACCTTCACTGGTTTCAATAGGTAGACTTATCAGAAAATTTTAAAAATTTTCTGGTAGCTCACTTAGGTATCTAAAAACCTCCCTCTAAAGTTTTGGCTCAATTTAATTTGTAAATAATTCTATAAAAATAAAAAAGTAACAAAATTTTGTAAAATATGCTACTGGACAGCAATCCTTTTTGTAACTTACAAGGATGAAACATTCACCAAACGGTAGAATTTTACTTCAAAATTTTTTTTGGAGTCTCAAAAATAAGTCAGGAATCTAATTTTTAAATTTTAGATAATTCGGATATATATTTTTGAAATTAAAATTCTGGGAGTGAAAGGCTGTCAATATAAAATATTTTTGAGAACTTACTGCTTTTCATATAAATAATAACACTAAAGCTTAGGTTCAACAAGGGATGGACAATTTGGGCCTATCCTTTATGAGACCTAAGGCACTTTTATGGTGGAATAAAAAAGTACATGATATTCCCCAAGGATATATAAAGATCGGGACCACGGACTTACGGAACCATATTCAAGCAAAGTATAAGCAGTTTGATACAAATACCAAATCTTAGGCGATTGCCAATGAACTTAATGCCTTGATTAAGCAGAAGTTTGAGACTCACCCGAAATGAATGATACCAAAGAAACCACTGCCCTGACCAGGTGAGAGTTCAATGTATCAGGATTAGTCCTACTATAACCATTTTTACATGTTGCTCCGAACACTAAGAACAAAAAAATAAAATATTCTAGATAGTGGGGGAACTAATATGTGAAATGCTATAAAATTAAATACATAAATAAATAAAATAAATATATGTAAACAAATCTCAGCGTTGAGATTTTCTTTTGGGGGGGGGGGGGGGGGGGGGTGGGGGAGATTGTAGCGCCTGGATTTCGTGTAGCTAATTATACACACTTATACCCACTTAGACATATATATCTACATCATAAGGAATACATCGAAAACTTAAACATAATGAATCCGTATACATGGTAGAAGTAATTAAATTTCGGGGCATTACATCTTGACCTTAAATCGATCATGGGGAAATAGCACACTACCTTCAACTGATCAAATAGATCATCGATGCGTGGCAGATGATACTTTTTTTAAATCATAACTTCATTAAGCTGATGATAGTCTATATATAACTACATGCTTCCATCTTTCTTCCTTACAAAGAGTACTGGTGTCCCCCATGGTAAAATGTTGGGCCTAATGAAATCCTCCTCTTGTCGGGGTTGTAAGCCGGGTATGTCCTAGAAAACTTCAGGATATTCTTTCACAGCCGGAATCTGCTCCATACACAACTCTATCAATTCCACTTCCTTCAACACCATGATGCACTTCGCATTCTTATCCATCTGTAACCCCAAAATTTGTAACGGTTCATTCTTAGGGACAGAAAATGTAAGTCTTTGCATGACAATCAATCTTTGCATGGTTAGTGGTGAGCCAATCCATTCCAAGAATTACATCATATCACTTCATGTCGATCACCATTACATCAGTTGACATTATATTACCATAGATATTGACTTCACAGGATTTACATATTTGGTTCAAAGTAACCATTTTCCCCACTGATGATTCTACAATAGTTGCTTTACTAAGGTTCATAGGCTTTAACCCTAGTCGTTTCACTACGACGCTTGCAATAAATGATATAGTAGCTCTAGAATCAATTAAGATAGCAATGGGTTTTAAAGTACATCGATTGTACCTTCACTGACGTTGTTATTAATTTTTGGTTCTTTGGTAGATGTTACGACATATACTTTACCTTAAGGGGGTTGCTTCCTGAAGACTTGTCCTCTGTAGTTTTGAGATACTGGAGGTCATGCTGATGGTTGGAATCAGTTCTATGGATACTGCAGTGGCCTTAGAGATAGAGATCGCAATGCTTACAAATATGAAATCAACGATCTAGATGCATGTGATGACTGCCCAGACTGCTAAGACAATGCATGAAGTTGCATCCTAGGAGGAATTTATTGGAGTGGCGGAATCTAGCCAACATCTCTGAGTCAGGTTCTACATAGATGTGCTTTATGTCCGTACTTCTCACAATAAGTGCAGTTCTCGGCAAAGAATTGATCCTGACTGCTAGGTAGTGAGATTTGAATGTTTGTCCATTGCTTCTTTTCTAATTTCTATTGTTGACTTGGGACAACCCTAATATGAGTTCATGTCTCTTTCATCTGTGCTCAAGACTTCAAGAACCGCTCACTATCTCTCTCTACTTGAAGAGCATTGTTAACAATTTCAGAGTACCTTTTAATGTCATCACAACAAAACTTGGTTCTAACATTCTGATGAAGACCGTTATAAAATCTTAAAATTTTATATTCCTCATCTTCCATTATTTTCGGTACGTATCTTGATAGCTCAATGAATCTTGCCTCGTATTGGGCTACTATCATAGTACGACCCTACTCCAACTTTAAAAATTCGGCCATCTTTTGATTACGAAAAGCCCTAAGAAAATATTTTTCATTAAACCTATCTTGAAAGTCCTTCTAAGTCCATACATGACCAGTCGCGACCATTTGTTTGGCTAAGCTTCACCAAACATCCGCTTCACCTTGCATGGTGAATGATGCTAACTGAATCTTTCGATTCTCAGGACAATTCATCTCTTCTAATATTTTCTTAACCTGCTCCATCCAATCTTTTGCTACTATAGGATATGTGGAACCTTTAAATATTCGAAGACGAAGTTTTACAAACTTTTCAAGCAAGTCCACTCCATGCATCTGTCCGACCTTAACTGGTGATGTCTGTTGATAACCTTGAGGTACCGGGTTTTGATTTGCCAACAAGTTTTATTCAATCGCGAATTAATCCTTTTGTTATTTTATCATGGCTGCCATTTGATTTACCAATCTATAAGTGGCATTCCAAGGCTGCGAGCTAGATCCGATGAGATTGGCACACATAATATTCGGGGACAAAGGCAATTACGTACTTGGTCCAGCCCCACCTGGATTTGTTATAGGAGGGGGAAGTACAAGAAACTGTTGCACCTCATCATCCTCATCTCCATCCACCAAATTTTCATCTTGCTCCCTTTCTGTCGAATCATCTTCAATCGGAATGTTGGTGTCTACTACTAGGTTGCGAGGAATGGTGGTGCTAGCAGATGGGATTACATCGCGAAGGCGTTATCGCGAAGGTTGTGCATCTTCTTAGGGGCACGTTTGATTAAGACTTAATGGACTTATAAAATATAATTAAAGCATTTCAATTCTAATTCAAAAGAAATTCTAGTAAAAAAGTTCTACGTAATCAATTTGGCAATATTCAAACCAAACAGACCATATCTTTGTCATTGGTTACTGTTCTAATTATCATCTTATGCACTTAGAAATTTTGATTTTGGCCCAAATTTTTCTAGGTATCCTTGTATAAGTGTAGAATGTTGCTGTAAAATTTTAGCTAGATTTTCCAACTACAGAAATTCCTGTAGTCAGGTTTATCTAAATTTTAATGAATTCTAACCAATATATACTAACTCCCTGAATCAGTATAGTGATTGTCATATTAGAATTTTCTAAATAATATTTTTTAATTTAGACTTTTCTCTCTTAGATCTGGTTTTTGAATCACCTCAATCGGAATTATAATTTTAAAGTTATGAATTTTACAAGTAGGGTGTTTCCTGCTGTCTATCACTGTCCAGCAGGGCTCTGTGGACTAAATATCCTGAAAAATTTATTACGGTTCAACTAGTCCATCTGCATCTAAAATATACTCAAATAAAAAAGGTCCAATGGAAGCATTATTCCACACTTCAACAAATAGGGAAATCCTAAATGTCATGTTTCCAAATGAGTGCTTTAGACTCGATCGTTCATCGTAGCATGAGCATACAATAAGAAGGTGAAAAGAAAGTCTTTTGGGGTAGGAGATATGGTCTGCAAAATGGTATTACCAATCGGTCAGAAGGACCGATCCCTCGGTAAGTAATGGTCACCCACATGGGAAGGGCCATACATTGTCATGCAAGTCCTTAAAGGGGGAGCCTATGTTTTGAAAGACATGAATGGTAAAGTTGTAAAGGCTCTGATAAACGGACAATTCCTAACACCCCGCTTCCCATCAATGTGGGAAGTTATTAAAGGATAGATTGAAGGGAGTTAGCAAGAAAATGAATAATTCATTTAATAAAGGCCCTGGAATAGAGGCCAATTAATTATAAGGAAAAAAGTATTAAAAAAAAAAAAAAACATATAAAGGGAACACAAAAGATATGGCTAGCTAAGTGGTCAAGCTACAAGTGGGCTAACTTGAGCTCCTTATATCTCTTGGCGGCCGATGCCTTCGCCTTCACCGCCATCCTATGTCTCTCCCTCCATGAAGGTTGTTGGGCCGTAAGTTGGTCGGAGATGTGAGCGATCGACTTGAGACGGTGGTTGAAAACGACACACTCTGGACCGACCAACTTCTTTTCAGCCTTGTTGGACTCCACATGGGCCCGATAGAGTGCTATATGGGACTCGATGAAGGTGGTCAGGTCCTCGCTTTTGGGCTGATTATAGTCTGGATAGAGCCATTGGGCCTTGAGGAGGTCAACGAAGAGGTTGCAAAGTACAACCTCCATCGACCGCAACATCTCCTTATTGAAGCGACGTTCATGAGTCCATCGATGTTGATTTTTCCGAGCTCCTTCATAACGGGTTAAGAGGTTTTCAGACTTGGCGCATAAGGTCGACAAATTCATCAGTGAAGCAGTGCACCAGTCAAGCTCGTGATCAACCTTGGAATAATCTTCTCTAAGTTGTTAAAGTTCCGAGATTATCTTTACAACTTCCTTTGGAGGCCTATCATTCCCTGACGATCTAGCGGCATCCCTAAGGAAGGGATAAGGATCATGCAATAAGGAAGAGTGGGAGAAGGAATTGATCGCCTCCGCAAAGATCTTCTCCATGATTTGAATAGACAGAGAAAAGAGTAAGGGAGGATCCATGGTGTTTAGAGTGTTACTGACATGGCTTCTCGCTCATGGCAAGCTGCAAAATCAGAAGGAATACTTTTATAGGCTTGAAATTCAATAGTCAATGCACACATTGGATAAGGTGTGAATGTTCAGAGTCTTATGAGTGGCGATTTGTTTTTGAGATCATGGGAGAATGTAGCGAAATAAATGGGATTATCTTGAGAAACATGCGCAGTTATTCCTGCTAGGTTAGCGTGTGACTGGGCATGTATGACTTGACAAAAATGGCTAAGTGTAGTGTAACACCCCGTACTTTCTGTACTCGGGTGTTACCGTATAACCTAACTTAGTATGGGCGCCAACCTAGCTTACTTAAACAGTCGCCCTCAATATATCTTAACTGTTGACTTTGACTATGACAACCAGACCTCTAAGATCTAAGTTCAATCTATCCTGGATCCCTAATGGCCCTTCAAACATCCGATTTTGGATTATGAAAACTCATGACGCAATAATAAGACTTGAGATCGATTTGCCCATTTAACTATCGTAGTAAGATTTCACTGACCCTGTACTTAAATAAATAAGTAAATAAATAAAAATCCTATTTTTAGAACCGTGATCGTGAGGATATTTCAACATGCACCTATTTAGTATAAATAAATCATATGAAGCAAGTTAGAGATCAAAGACACGAGATCGACCGTTCGTCGTGTCCATCACACCCATGTTACACGTTCACTGATCAAGAAGAAGATCCGATCCGCCTATCAGGCCCATAACATATCATTAGACGAAATCCACCAAGTGGTCACATGATTTAGAAACTCCTAGGACCATTGATAGTCGGATCAAGGTTAATCCAACCATTTGATTTATATGCGCCTACAGACCATAGGATTTCAAAGACGTGTAATCAACTATTAGGGATTTTAATTAAATCCTTCTGCGACCCACATGTCTACATGACCACCTTAAAATGAGGCCCTACAAATTTAAATCCAAATATAATGATAATAGTAACAATAATAATAATAATAAAGATAAATGTTGAAATTATTCTACTAATAATATTTAATGTTCTAAATTCATAAAACAGGGGGTCCAGTCATCTAAATAAATTCCTAGGGCCCTTTTAACCATTGACATTCAATTTCAGAATGATCCGACCAGTAGATCGATGGGAATCCACCAATATGACCCAAATTGAGTGTGGGCCCCACCTAGACCTTAGATCGGCCTGATCAATGGCCCAAGATCCCTTGGAAGAACCCCCTAGAAGGATGGATTGAATGGATTTCCCACAAACATCACGGTGGAGTCCACACAAATGTTGCGTGTGCACCATGGGTGGTGCACTCGCCGTGTACGGGTCCTGGGAGACTGGTCAGCACGGGCTGACCCGTGTTTCTCCCAAAAAGGGTGAGTGTTCTCTCTCTCCCTCTGTTTTTGCCACCGACGGACGGGCGTCCGTTTGGGACGTCCGTGGCCCACCATGACCACCCACCTGGACGATCCAGACCATCCATTGTGTCCAGGACTTGGGTCCCACCAAAACTTAGCTATCACGAGTGTTGAAGTACATGCGTGTGTGCACAAACGCCTGCGCAAACTGGATCGAGAAACACAAAGTTTCTAAAAAAGGAAACTATCCATTGCCAGCTGAGCAATCCGCGTGCGACCTCATCCCCGGATCTCAGCCGTCCATCATAGAATAATCCTAGCCTCACGATTCGTAGCAAATGCATTAGGGCTTCCAAAGAAGAAGAAGAAAAAAAAAGGAATCGGCCACAAGCTTCTTCCCTCCAACCTATCAACGAGCTTTAACTTGAAGCTCCATTGGAGCTTCAACTTGAAGCATCCCCTAGCTCTATTCCACCAAATCAGACCGTCCAATGCATTCAGATCTGAGAAAAATGCCCCGTATTGAGATCTGCCATTAATGGCCGATCTTCTTCCTCGGCGAACCACAGTTCCTGATTTGCTACGAGCCAGGTTCTGATGCGGATGGGGTGAAGAGAATGAAGAAAATACGGAGAAAAGAGAAGGAAGAAATGGAAAGAAAGAAGAAGAAAGAGGAAGATGGGGTGCGGCGGTTGCACCACGCCCACACGACCCGACTCGTCCGAGCCATGGGCTGGACCAGCGCAAGGATCACTGCCCCATCCAGTTTGGCTGATCCAGGCCCATCTGGTTGGGCAAAAGAAAGCGAAAGAAGAAGAAAAATAGAAAGAGGGAGAGAAGAAGGAGAGTGGGCGTCGTCCGTCGCACTATCTCGGCCCAACTCAGTAACTCGCCGAGTTCAGGTTGCCGCTATGGGGAGCTCAGCTCGAGCATGGAAGCACCACTGACTCGTTGGAACTCTGTGAAACCAAGTGCACTGTTGGTTCGGTCCAGAAAATAGAGAAGATGAAGAAGTTGTGTAGCATTCCCTGCTACTGAGTTGACTCGTTTGAGTCCACCAAGGCCAGTGAGTATCAGATCTGGTTCGGGTTGATTTCAGTCCAGCAAACAGGATCCATATTATGTTGGGCTCATTACCATGGTCATGGCAGCAACAGGGTTCGGGCAGTTGGATTTGATCCATGTTGAGTGTAAGTGAGTCCGTCAAGTTGACTCGATGGGATTCACTAAGGGCCTGTTTGGATGCCTGTAAGTTCTTTTAAGTTGTAAGTGACTTACCTATAAGTCACTTACCGGTGAAAGTTACTTACAGGTAACCTGTTTGGATATAAGTTGTAAGTCACTTACAGGTAAGTTAGTTTTTCTGTTTGGATAGCCTGTAAGTTACTTACAGGTAGAAAGCTGTATATTCACACCGAGTAGAGCTTATATTAGGGAATCATTCTAAAATGTTATAATCATATAAAAAAAAACATAGGATCAAATATGTTATTTTGTTAAGCCCATCAAGATGAATATTTAAGATAATTATTAAGCTAAACTAATCATCAAGTGAGCTATAAAAGTGGGCCCACGAATTCAAAATATCTATAATATGGAGTAATAACTCAATTTAAGCATTGAGAATAAACTTAAAAATATTAATAGAAAATCTAATAATAAAATTACATTACCAATGTCTTCTTTAACTATAGAAATTACATTTAAATTTTTTTACTAGGGAATCATCCTCTCCAACCATTCATTCCTTTAAATAGGACTTACATGATCTAGAAATGTAGAAGCAAAATGCGGTCTTTCCGCAAGGAATGTGTAGGCCTATACATCATGTCAGAATCAATGGTTGTCATATTCTCCAACTCATCCCATAGTCTTCCTGCTGTTTTAGTTTTGAATGAAACATATTCATCCATTGTTTCCTGCATGCGTTCAAACTTTTCAATAACAGTTGATGCAATAGAGGCATTCTTCTTCTTCTTTAATGGCCTTGGAGCAGAGTTTCTCACATCCCTTTGACCGCTTCCTTCGCCATATTGATATTGACCTTGTGTTCCGTCGGAATATACATCATCGGGTGGTGCAAATGGTGTATATGATCCAGAGGGGTATGAGGACAATGGGATGTCATCCATGTAATGAGATGAATGGAGGACTTCTTCCTCAAGATCGGATGTAGTTTGCTGCGTTCCCGGTAGTAGAATCGTCCCCACATATAATATCAAACTGAGCTAGTAGTGGGAATGGTTTATTTCTGATATGAATAGCTTCAGGTTTTGCCTATAAAACAAATGAAATTTAGTTTTCACTGTATATGAATGACTTCAAGTTTTGAATGAACTTCACCTTGATGAATTCATCCCAAACGTCTGGTTCAGCGGTAACACATTTTCTTTCTTCATCCCAACCGAAGCTACTTTTGCTAAGTGCAAGCTTTGCCAAGTTATATTTCTTTTTAAGCGTTCGTAACCGATTCCTGCACTTTTCTCCATCCACTTGCACAGAAAATGTCTCCATCACAATTTTTGCTACTTTATTCATACTAGCTTCTCGAAAAGCGTTGTCAGATTTTTTTCCCAGCGATACTTCCTCAACTAAGGCGTTTGCCATACATTCATCCATATATGATGTCCAATTAATTTGTGCCTTTCGGCCACTGTTGCTTGCCTTTGCATTTCGTGACATACCTTAAAACATTATACATTTAAACATTACAAACATGTAAAGCCACATAAGATATAGAAATATTATACATTGCAAATAGATGTAGAAATATTATAAATTGCAATAATCTTTCTATCAGCATCCACATTCTATATATATATATATATATATATATATATATGATGTTTTGTTCTAGCTTATATGATTCCCACATAGCCGACGCAAGTCCAAGTCGAAATTCCCTCCATCTTTGTTTTTCCCTCCTAGCAGCCGCAGATTCATTTCGGAAGTCGCATTCATTCTCATCTTCACTACTCTCATTACCTTCATCTTCATGCATCTCACTTTCATCTTCACCATTACCAATATCATTGTTATTTTCAAAATCAAGCTCTTGATCACGTTTTTCATTGATAATATGATTATGTAGGATACAACATGCAGCGACTATATTGACTTGTGTATTTAAAGGATAGCCTGAAGCAATCTTCAATATGGGAAATCATGCCTTCAATACTCTAAAAGCGCGTTCTATAGCATTCAGCAATGAGGAATGATGAAGATTAAACAACTCTTCCTTTGTCCTAGGTTGACAACCTTGCCTAAATTCTTTTAGATGATACCGAACGCCACGGAATGGTGCCAAAAAGCCCGGCGCATTCGCAAAACCAGCATCTACTAAGTAATATTTGCCTAAAAAAAACACACTTTAAAAGTCATGTAAATGTAATCTGCTTATTAATAAATAAATATATATTTATATGTCTACTTAGATCAATACCTGCTGGGACAATTAATTTGTGTTGTCGGTTAAGAGCATCTGCCAGTATTCGTGAATCTGAAGCCGATCCCTCCCACCCCGCTAGTATATATTGAAATGTTAAATCAAAAGAGCAGCTTGCTAACACATTTTGGGAAATAAATCCCTTTCGATTACGCCACTTGGCTTGCTCTTTTATACTGATCATCGCTGGAATATGTGAGCAGTCTATGGCTCCAACACAATCCTTAAAGTACGGGAAAAATCTCGTACTATTCATTATTTCGGGTGGTACACCATTTCTAGGTGGTTTTATAATATCGCGTTGTAAAAGTACAACTGCATTAAGCATTCTGTTAAAGTGACGACTAATTGTTTTCCCAGAATGGTTAAAATGATGTTGCATGACACGGTTCTTAATATTATGGCTAATTATATGAAGAAAAATTACTAACTCTTCTTCCAGTGATACGCCAAATGTGCCTCGTAGGTTACTCTTTTCTTGTATCATATCACAAAGGCTAAAGAAAGCGTCTTTGTACATACGAATGTAGTTAAAACATATTGGCCCCGGTCCATTAATAATCGCATTCGTAGCCTGTGCGCCTGTCCAATTTCGTTGATGTTCTTGTGATTCTTCTAACATATTGTTTTTATCAAGCCAAATAGTCATTAATGCACAAGCCGTAGTCATTGTAGACATCATATGAAAATCCATCTCAGAATCCAAATCCATTTCGCAAATAGATCTAAAAATCAAAGAATAAATATATAGTTAGATAAGTTAAAGATTGAAACAAATGATTGGCAAGGTCATAAAGAACCATACAAAGAGACCACAGTTGGGTTCAGCTTGGTTCCATATGGTGGAGACATTTTTTTTTTAACAAGAGGCTAGAACAAGATAAATAGCAAAAGCAATGAGTTAAGAACAAGAGGCTAGAACAAATAAATAACAAAAACAATGAGTTAAGAACAAGAAATTAGAACAAGATAAATAGCAAAAGCAATGAGTTAAGAACAAGAGGCTAGAACAAATAAATAACAAAAACAATGAGTTAAGAACAAGAGGCTAGAACAAATAAATAGCTCTTTTTGTTGTTCGTCCAGCCATCAAAAGGACTGGGTGTAGTGACTTCAAAGTATGGCTTGCCATCCTCTCGAGTTATATCCAGTCTGAACAGAATGCCCCTTGGAAGTCCCACTCAGTCATTTTCTCATTTTGGTGAATTCTTTCATTCAATTTCTATAGATAGTTGTTGAGTAGTCAAGCTGATTTTACCTTTTCAATGGTTAGCTGGTTTATGTTAGAAAATGCATGACGATGAATGCATGCAAGCTCAAATCATTTTTCATTCCAGTTGGAGAAAAGTGTTGCGCTCTTCCGCCCGAAATTAATAGTTGCTGGTGCAAGTGCTTACGCACGCCTTTATGATTATGCACGCATTCGCAAGGTAAACTCAAATTTAGTTGCTCTTATAAAGGCAACAAAATCATCTCACATTCATTGTTCTTTAATGTTGTTCTCATGTTTGAAAGTCCTGATTTCATGGTTTGACAGGTCTGTGACAAGCAGAAAGCTGTCCTGCTGGCAGATATGGCTCACATCAGTGGGTTGGTTGCAGTAGGTGTTATCCCATCTCCATTTGATTATGCAGATGTAGTGACAACAACTACTCACAAATCCCTTCGTGGGCCACGTGGGGCCATGATCTTTTTCAGGAAGGGGTTAAAAGAGATTAACAAAAAAGGGGAAGAGGTGAGTCTGCTACTGCTCCATTTCGAGGGTACCAAACGACCCCTGAAGTCTCGAGCAGCCTTGATACAACTCATCCAAATTGTAAAATGAGAAGTGATGACATCTTTCCAGTCAAAATGCCGGAGACATAGCATGAAAGTACATTCGAGATCCCCAATTGTTAGCCTGTCCATACATTCGACATAGCAAGAAAAAAGACCACAGAAGCAATTTCCATGGCTTTTTATGTAACTGTGATAATTAGAACTTGGCGACTAGATATCCAATTTTTCCACAAGAATACTAGACAGGTATCTGCTCAAAGGTTCAAAATATCAGAACATATCAGATTGTAATAGGAGTGTATTGTGACAAATTCATGGGATAATGAGATACAATGTATATACATGGATGTGGCAGTGAATCTGAAATATCATTTCTGTTGATTTGCATCACCAATACATTCCAACACAAATGCATAGCATCTGAATGTGTCTTAATACATTTCTCTCCACAATATTGTTAAGGAAATTCAAGATCATATCAATGTCAATAATATCAGAATGTATAGTACCATATCGGGTATGTATCACAATAAGTTCATATTGCAATATGTTACATTCAAACTGCAAGAGAAATAAGTTATTCAATAATGTTCAGCTGGACCCAACGAGGTTTGGGCAAGCAGCCATCACTATGGATTTGATCCCTATAGGTGTGTCCCATGGCCCCTACCAAGGCACATTGTAGTAATTTGAGGTTGAGAGTCTTGAGCATGGTTTAAAAAATTATCCATATCAGTTTTGATCCAATACAAGTTGCCACGGCAGAATGAGACAGAAACGGGACAATACAGATCAATACAGGCCAAGTCATGCCAGTTTTGGTCCCCTGGTGAATCACACTCTGAAACAGCTATTGAAGTCCATGAACTTAAGACCTTTAAAAAAATGAGAACTTCCCTACACTCTTAGCTGTACAAAAAACAATCCCCAAAATTCCATCATAAAAACCACCAAATGAACAGTCCCGAAAGTGATCACATAAACAGACTGCCCAAGAGACAAGCTGAGCTATTGAAATTAAAATGGTAACACTAGAACGACATATAATACCAACCATAATGTGACTAAGCAAAAAGTAGGGTCATGCACTCCCATAGGTCTCAGGAATCAACATCCACATACGATTCCTTTTTTTTTAAGGTTCAAAGTCTATATACAGATCAACTACCTTAAGGGCCTGTTTGGGGATCTTCAGAATGCAGGAGACATAGCATGAAAGTACATTCGAGATCCCCACTATCTAAAATTAAGTTTTAAAATGGATGGACAGTGTGGATCAAATACATATATCATGGTGGATCCACAAAGTTTACGCATTACTCAGCACATGATTCCTTCCGCATAATACTTAGTCATGCACCATTTGGCAAGAGTTCTTTTGAAAACTTTTTGAGAACTCATAATACGTGATTTGAGTCCAAAATCTGAATGGTCCACGTTATACAGAACCCATGAAACCCCCATTAGCCAACTTATACTTTGATTTAAAATATTGATGGGCCATGAAAAAAGAAAACATTTTCCTACAATTTACGATCACCCTTTTTTGATAGAGATGGTCAGAAAACTCAGCCGTACATTTTTTTGGTAAACAATGGCCCACCTGACTAGTGGACCTACCTGTTTCTTGGGCCAGGGAATCTACACAGCGGTACACCTCAGATGGATGGATTGAATCTATGTGCCATGGTGGTATGTGTGACTCGCAAGATGTACATGAGCTGCTTTATCCACTCATGACAGGGCAAAATTTCTGTTGAATGATTCAATCGATATTTTGAATCCAAACCGTCTGCCTAGCCCCTTGAAAATGGATGGTTAGAAACAAAAATGATCAACGGCCCACCAAACTTCCTCATTCGCCAGACAGAAAAACTATATGCTGGTTGGTTAAGATCATGTAATCCGTGTGGTTGCGAGTCTGGATCATCCATGATTAGCATCTGATGGATGGCTGGGATCATCACCAGGTGAAATCTATGGTAGATTTTGGTGTGCAAGACCGATTACTTAAAGCTCTTCATGGTAAAATTCGCACATATATTTGCAGCTCCCAGCGAGAAATGCAGTGGCTTTTGAGATTTCAAATCCTACCCTCCCCAATACGTGAAAATGTGCCATGTGTCCCAGATCCGAGATCTGGGCCGTCAACAAGGTGGGATCCATTACAATACAACTCTCCACTACTGTATTACCAAAACGGATTGATGCCATGAAAGGACAGAAAAAATAGGGTGGATGAAACCTACTGTTTCGAGAGGAGAAAAGGCGGAGGGCACCACGCAGCGATTGCAGAGACGGAGAGAGATTGCAGAGAGAGAGGGGGAGAGAGATTGCAGAGAGGGAGAGAGAGAGAGCTTGGGCTGGAGAGACGAAACCTGCAATCCCCTTTTTATAGAAGCTTATCAATGGTGGTTGTTGGTGTGGTAAATGGCAGTCGTTGGTGCGGTAATAATGAAGCTTTGCTGCGGTAATAGTGTTGTAGGATGTGGTTTGGCTGAACTACTGCAAGGCTTGCTGGAGTTCCTTCAATGGCCGCTGCTTCCTCTTCATTGGCTGGAGCTTCATGGCTATAATGGTGGTTGGTGGGTTGGTGCGTTTCTCCCTCTTCCCCTCTTTTTAAAAATATGACCGTTGAGCCTGTAAGTGACTTACAGGGAAGTGACTTCCCACCCCCCTCGCCCTGAAGTTTTTTGGTAGATTTGCCTGTAAGTGACTTACAGGTTGTAAGTTACTTACAGGCGATTTTTCTCCCCCAAACACCACCTGTAAGTGACTTCCCTGTAAGTGACTTCCCACTTACCCAACTTACAGGCATCCAAATAGGCCCTAAGTCCAAATCCAGCCTATCCGTAGGGCTGAGTCAGGTGCAGCTAGCAACTCAGGCGCTGAGTTGTGCTAGTTCGAGTCCTTGCTTGGATGAGTTGACCAGGTCCAAAAGAAATCGGAGTTGAGTTTTGTCGGGTCGAGTCACCGCTAGATGTATCAACTCACTGTTGAGTTGACTCATTCTAAACTTGTTAAAGCAACAGGGGAATTGGAATTAAGGGGTTGATTTGGTCCAACATTCAGCAACTACTCATGGAGATCAAGCCGAGTTGACAAAAGTGAGTCCATATTTTCCTTCCATATCGAAATTATTCCAATTAATCATTTTTAGGATTTTTTTTTTAGTTAGATATGATTAACCATTAATAGATTATCCATACTAATAGTAGTTATTGCGAACAAAGTTACCGTTATTAGATATTAGTCATTTATTTATCATTCTTAAGCACGATCATTAATAGTAGGTCATAGCATTTATTAGCATCATAATGATTATTGTTACTAAGTTAGCTAGTATTAGTCATAACACCAATGTTAATAATTATTTTTCAATTATTAAATTAATATTATTATTTATCATACGCCAACAACAATTCAAATCCTAAAATATAAGCCTAGCCCTAGACCCTAGGATGAAAATCCTAATTTTACATCAAAACCCTAAGATAAGTAATTCAAACCTTAGGCCACAATCTTAAACCCAGGAAGTGCATAAAACTTGAATATAATTGTACAAGTTCATGATTTGTGTTAGGATACAATTTTAAGAGCGCAAGCACTTAATGACACTAGAAGGCAATTCAAAGTATAAGGTGATGAATCTTTCCCCTTGAGCTTTCCTCTTCCTTGTTAGTTTAAGTAGTAGTTCATTTTATTTTAATTGATAATTGATATCTCTAATTCATGATAACTTGTGTTAGATATTGAATCTGATTGTCCATCATATACTCAACAGTTAGTTTGTATGAATATCCATATATTGTACTTGTGTATCCTTCATGTCTAGAGATTATTGATGAATTGCTTATAAACCTTGAACTATAACACTTATTTGAATGTTTACCTAAATTAGCCGCTTGCAAATTCAGATAATAATGGCTATAATTAATCATGCATACATGGCGCTCATATTTTTGAATGGACTAACTGTTGGAAAGGTCCATTTTCTTATTTGGGATGAGCTGACTGTTAGAAAGACCCATCCCCAGGCATGAATGAGCTGACTATTTGAAAGACTCATTCATGTCTAAGTGAGCCAACTATTTGAAAGACCCACTACCTTGCAAGTTGAATAAGCTGACTGTTTGAAAGGCCCATTCTCTTGCTTAATGGACTGACTATTTGAAAGGTCCACTATCTTACTTGAGCGGGTCGACTGTTTGAAAGACCCGTTCCTTTGCAAGTTGAATGAGTCGACTGTTTGAAAGACTCATTCTCTTGCCCGAATGGACTGATTGTTTGTAAGGTCCATTCCCTTGTTTAGGATGAGCTGACTATTTGAAAGGCACATCCCCAAGCATGAATGAGTTGATTGTTTGAAAGGCTCATTCATGTCTAAGTGAGCCGATTGTTTGAAAGGCCCACTACTTTGCAAGTTGAATGAGCTGACTGTTTGAAAGGCCCATTCCCTTGCATGAATAGACTGACTGTTTGAAAGGTCCATTCACTTGGCCAACTGAATGTGCATCCTCAGTTGATGTGCATTCACACATCCATGCACTTAAACAAGATTGTATCATGAAATGTTTTGTATGTTTTAAAATTATGCTTAACTAATGCGGCGGTGTGTAATCTTGAGAGGAATTCACACTGAGTTGGTTACTCATCCATCAAATATATAATCGTACAGGTAGCACAAGTAGCTTAAGTGATATAAAAGTTCAGACAGACGAGGAGCCATTGTGGTGGTCAAGGATGCATGGTTGTACCTACCAAGTAAGCCGCGCGATCTTGCGGTTTCGTTTATATGCTTTTACATAATTCTTATGTTTGTAAATTTTGTAATGTTAATGTGGAGACATTGGTTTGTATAAGTCATTATGGGCAGCTTCTTGTATATTTAAATGATAATGCGACTTTCTTTTATATTTGATTTATCCATACTACGCTCATCTACTTACTCTGATAAAAGAAAAAAAAACATATTTGGAAAGTCGGGTCCTGAAAATGGGTCGTATAAGTTAACACTTGAATTTTTGGAAAACGGGTCGTATACTCGGGTCCTGAAAAATACGGGGCGTTACACGTAGTATAGCCGAGTAGAAATATAGGGGTCCCGACCAATATCAAAAGTACCGTCAGACATCTCTTCAATAATCACTCAAGATGCAATATTGAAAGGAAACATACATCTTATGCTCTATACAAAAACATGACAATTTTATTAACATCGAAGATTTATTCAATGCCCTGCAAGTCATCGACCGCAGCACGCTGGAAGAGAAATAACAGTAAAAGGAGAAGCTTGAATGCGACTGAGCTACTTATATTTTCATCCCCTCGAACTCCTCGAGGAGGGCTTTCCTTTTAGCTTCATTCTTCTCCTATGTTAATGTAGGGACATGTGATGACCTAATTCTAGATGCATGTATAATTAGGTTAAGAATGTTCAAATAAATATACTAATTAACTAACTGTTTCTAGTCAAACGGATTAGGTAAACTTCAAAACAAAGATGATGTCATTTCGTCAGGATCATGCCCCTTAGCATAAAATCTCGTAAATAGTAAAAATGGAGGATCTAGGGATATGAAAATGTCTCAGATCTAGCATAAGTCAATCCACAGTTAAGTTTGAATTTGATTCTACAAACCGTCCATCTTTTTTGTTCAAAGTAGAAATGAGATATCCAAAGAGGAACGAAAGGGGTGAAGAATGAAGGGTTTGAGACGAAGAAAGTACATGTCCTTTTGTCGTCAAAAGAAAAGAAGGATGATTCTTACCTTTTCATGCACCTCGAAAATCTAGAAAGAAGGAAACCTGAAATCAGGGTAAAATCCTCTATACTCAAGGGTCAATCCTGAAACCCTAATCTCTTGAATAAAGAGGAAGAAAAGATATGAATTTCTATTTATTCAATAATAATGAAAATAGGGTTTCTTACAACATATATATAAGTTATAGAAAAAGCAAAAGTGCACTAAAGCCCATGAAAATAAGAAAAATAACAAAAAAATACGAAAAGTAAAGAAAATGCAATAAAGCCCCCGAAATAAGGAAAAGAACGAAAACACCTAAAACTAAAACACCCATGTGGTAGGGTGTGAAATTCGACCCATGAATAATGTCAGGGTGCGGTCATGTCACTCCTGCACTCATAGTGCATCAGAAAATGGGTCTGATGGAACCAACATCCATCCACATCAACTCCTCCACTCCGGTACTCTGTCGGCGACGCCTCCTCCTTTGGTACACTCTAAATGGTGCACCACTAATGTCCGCATCAATTCTCCCCAAGTAGGAAGAATTCGCCACTGACGAAAGTTAACTCCTATATCTCTCGAGTAAATCGGGGTCGATACGCTGCAGCTCTGTCTCTGTGATCTAAGAGTTATCTGTAATGGGCCTATTCCTCCATTTGACTAAGAATTTCTTGAAACCCCCGGAGAGAGTAGAAACCGCCTCGGAGTCCAAAATTTCCTCTATCTCATCTCTTCTTGGTGTAGGTAGAAGAGAAGTTAAGATGGGTATAGGAAGATCAGGCTATGGCCAAGGTCTATATATAGGGAGGGTCTGGGAAGAAACATGGCAACCAGTGGATAGAGGTAATGGCTCGTGAAAGGGAACTAGATCTTCCACATTAGATGTGGAACTGATACCCATGGTAGTAGGGATATCAACAACATAAGCATTAGACCCCAACCTGTTCACAATTTTATGTGGGCCTATGCTACAGGCATGAAGCTTCTTCACGGATCTAGGTGGAAACCAATCGAACCTAATACGAACCATGACGTCATCTCCAAGTTCAAATTCCCTAAATCTCCTATGAGTGTTAACAGAAAGTTTATGAAATTACGCTATAACCACTAGTACTGAAGTATGAAGTATGATTAATTGTCCTAGAGGTGGGTGAATAAGACTTTTTTAAAATTTGTTATCTATTAACAACAACTTATGCCTAACTTTTACAAAAAAAGTAAGGAAGACAAAGTAACTCTATGGCTACCAAGCCAGTAGAGAGTCCAATTCACATAGGCTTATACAAGATACATATGTAAAATCAAAGCCTATAAGGATAATGTGTATTGTGTGTGGGATGTGACTTCTATCAATACTCATACATAAACTAAATCATGCATCAATGTGAACATATGACAAACGTAAGCATAATTAGGTAAATATACTCAAAACAATCTCAAACACAATCATGTATAGTGATTTAGCTACTTGCCAACTCCACTCCCGCCAGATGTACTTTCTCCTAGAGTGTACCGGATTTTACTATCTAATGGTTTTAAATCAGGTTAACCATGAACCTTCACAACGTACACAAGGTTAAACTAGGACACCTACACTAAGTTCCTAAATGCCTACACAAGGCAACACGTCCTACCTAAGGACACAATACAGGAGCATACACAAGGAAACCGAAGCCTACACAAGGCAACATGAGCCTACACAAGGCACAACTTACATAAGGCCAACCATCCTACACAAGGACATAAACGTATTCTTCAGTTGGAGGCCTATAAGTAGGACTTGGGGAGTTTAACACTCAAACTCTGAATCTCAATCCTACACAAGGAGAGAGCTTCAGACACTTTAGACTCTAAGTACTTACAAAGTAAGTTGGTGAGTCCTGTTCTCGCATAGTGTGAAGATCTTCGATGATGACGAAGAAACTTCAGCTCCCTTGAACCGCAATCTATTGACGATGCTTTCGTGAAGTCCCTGAGGTTATGAGGTTTAGGATTTTTAATCTTCTCTATTTAAATGATAGAATTTAAATCAATAGAGAAGATTTCCATGAGTTAGGCATTCAAAAGTTCCAAAGATAGTATGATTAGTTGGAAACTTCATGAATGCTAGAGTTCATAATTCAATCCAAGGTTGTATGACATGAGTTGATGCTCAAGTAAGGGATTGAATGATAAACTCCAATGAGGAGTGAGTGAGTAAAAGGATAAATCTTGGAATAATAGGCTTAAACTCTCTTGGATTCTAGCTCTTTATAACCAGAACAACACTTGTGTATCTATAGAGACAAGATCCCAACGGTAAAAAAAGGGGCAAAATTTTGAACTTGTCGATGCCATCGAAGGGTGTTCAATGTTATCGAAATTTGAATTTCGATATCATCGAACCATCTTTGATTGCATCGACTTTCTACACAAGATTTATATTAAGTTGTAGGAAAAATTCTGACTGTCTTTCATCGAGCATCCTTTGATCATATCGATGTGCACTTCGATTCATCGAGGGACTTTCGATCCATCGAGATCTTCTTTAATAAAATACACAAGGTTGCTAGACAGTTTTGTCTCATGTTCGATATAATCGAAGAGCCCTTCGATTCAACGAAGTTTGAATTTCGATGATATCGAGTGATCTTCGATGTACTCGAAGAAAATAGTTTTTCTTTAAACTTGCTAGAAAAAACTAAGTAAGTTTCGATTCTATCGAATAGACTTCGATGTTATCGACAACTTGCTCTCGATAACATTGAGGAGGCTTCGATGTCACCGAAGAGCACTTAGAGTATTTTCTGTTTATTTGGAAGAATTTCAAGGTCCAAGTAATCGAGGGCCGTTCGATGTTATCGAAGAATGGACTTCGATGATATCGAATAACAGTCGATGCTATAGAGATCTACAACATATCTTTCATTTTATTGCTGGAAAGAATGGGTGATTGTTCGATGCTATCGAGTGATGTTCGATGGATCAAAGACTCCCTCCATAGCAGTTCGATGCACTTGACCAGGACTTGTGATTTTTCAGGTTTTGTTTCTTTCTTCCCTTTATAGTCTTGGTGCTACATATACCAACTCTACCGAAGGATGTTTTAATTCATTTTAAGGGTAAGTTGGGATTATGTGGGGTCATATACCTGCTAGGGTTTGTTGTTGGATGATGAGGCTATGACTGACAGATTTGATCTTGAACATGGCCTACATCATTTGTTGAGGCTTGGTCATGATGTCTTCTTCTAAGAGTTCACTTGAACTGACTGACTCAACATTCACGTATATTAACAAACAAGGGCACTTTCAATTTTCCCCTTTGTCAATTATGTGACAAAAATAAACTAACAAACCCTATATTATTACAATCAACATAATACATAGAGGTCTTCAACTAGTTCTACTCTTGAGTTGATTGTAGCTCCCCCATTGTTCATGCTCTTACACTCCCCCTAAGTTCCTGCATGAAGTTTTAAGAAACACGAAACAACAGAAAAACTTGGAGCATAATATGTTGCTCCACCTTTTTGTCAGTGATTGGCAAAGGGTTAGCAGTAGACCAATATAATTGAAGTATGTTGATATTTAAGGCTAGAGGGAGAGACTAAGAATCACATAAGTTCATAAGATATAGGAATGAAGCATAAGAATTGATTGTGAGTTAATCATGCTATATAAAAAGATATAAGATAGAAATAGCATAAGCATGATCAAAAGAAAGGTGATCATATATCATCATTCATCCACCAACTAACCAAAAATAACTACCCCAAGCTTAGGTAGTATAATCATCATCCAAAAAAGCATGCAAGCCCTTAAGGGCATAAAATATCCAAAAAGAAATAGAATGTATCATCCTTCTTAACAACATTTTTCAATAAAGGGACACTTTAATCAGATATGGATAAAAATTATGACTTAATCAGATTGGCTTGCTTATCTAAAAAGATAACTGATAAGCAAGCTAGTGACCATATATCCACCTCTATGGATCAGGCTAGGTCGAAGGATCGGCTCCTTGTTGCACGGTATCATCACATCTGCATGTGACTGCTGATATTAGATCCTGCATCGCCTTCTCCACTTGCTCCAATCCTCTCTGTATCGCTCCTGTGATCTGCTCAAGTTGTGACAACCATTCATCTTGTTGGCGAAGCTGATGTGTCACGTCCCTAAATCTAGTGTCAGTAATCCGTGATTACTATACACCAAATTTTGGTTGACAGCCTCCGTAGAACTCTGATTTTGGGGCTTCCAACTACCGCATACTACATCCCATAAGCGGGGCTCCATAAGGAGGATTTCTGAAAGTAAAGATGACACATACATATCATTTATCAAAATTTCATCATATTCAACATGTGTTACTGTGTACAACTAAGAACATCAAGGTAAAACCAAAATATAAACCATGTCATATTTATTATACCTGCTGTACATATAAAGGGTACTACAAAATAAAATATATACACTGATATGTACAAGACAAAAAGGACAACTAGAGTTTGTAATCTCTACTCCTTCAGCTCTCTACTCTTACCTGTAAAAAAATTAGAAAGGAAACCTTGAGCTACTAAGCCCAGTGAGTGCATGTGTGCAGTGAAAATGAATGTTTTATGTCATGCTCATATCATGCACAGGCCTACTGGGCCGATCACAATAAAAGAAAGATACAATGCATGATGCCACTTTTCATGTTCCAAAATTTCCACATTTCCCAATTGGATCACCAAGGTCTAAAACAGAGGTGAGACTCGAATATGATTGCTACCCACTTGCACAAGCTTTTACACCATGGTTAACTACAGAGGTAAGACTATATAATTCTTGGGCCGAACTAGTCTAACCCACTTGTGTTGAACCTCACTATCTGCCTAACAGCGAGAAGTCATAAGTTACCTGACAAAACGATAGCGGACAATTTATAAGCTCGTCACACATAACCTATCTTTGCTTGCCCATAAGCAGGTCAGGTCAAACCTCTCAACCAATCGACACACGTTGGTGGGAGTCGCCGCTTACTTTGGTATTTCAACATTTTAGTGTTTTGTTCTTCCACCCGGTCTGGGCATTGGTTGCTCCTAATGGTATCAATCGGGGTTTAGGGACTTTCACCTACGAACCCTCTAATCATGTCCTGTTGAATTATAGATTTTCCAGTGTGGTGTCCAACACAAGTCATAACAAAGTATGTTTTATTGCATTTACAATCACCATATGCATGAGTCCACACACAATCACAATATATCCTGTTTTTAAAGGGAAGCATAGGATAACTTTCCTCATGTGGTCTCCTCAGGAATTTAAGTTTCTCATAGGGTAGACACATTGTGTGTCGTTACACAACCCACTATGATCACCATACCATGATATGAATCAGTCACTCTCAAACATATAATGATACAACAACTATGAACCATGAATATGATATGCACATGACTTAACCAATCTAAATCCAATCCGAGATTCATTTTCGCTATAAGACTTCATACCACAAGTATGCTTTTTCTCAAGAGTTAACTACATCAAAAGGAGGAAGGATAGCTCTTTCAAATATTTTGTTAAATAGGGGGGAAGTCTGGGCCATACGGATAGGGTTTTCAAGGAAAATCCCGCAATAACTTACTCCAACTAAATCAGCTATAACTTAATCCAACTAAATTAGAGAATCCAACAATAGGGTTTTCAAGGAAAATCAAACTAAATCATAAAATTCAGCAAAAGGGATTTCAAGGGGTTTCCAACTAAACCATAAATTTTAGTAATATGGTTTTCAAGGAAAATCCAACTAAATCATAAAATCCAGTAATAGGGTTTTCAAGGGGATTTCCAACTAAACCACAAAATTCAACAATAGGGTTTTTAAGAGTTTTCAAGGAAAATCCAACTCAGAAAATCCAGTAATAGGGTTTTCAAGGGTTTTCAACTAAACCATAAAATTCAGTGATAGGGTTTTCAAGGAAAACCCAATGCACATATATGCGTGCTCCTAATCTATGCACTCACCTGTAACTATCAGAGAATTGGCTCTCAAACTCAGTTTTTATTTCCTTTTCTTCCTCTTCTTCTTCTTAACTTCAAACTCAACAAGAAAGAGAGTACTGGAAATGGGTTGTTGAAAGTGGGTTTTTATGTTTATGGACTTGAAACTGGTTTTAAAATTAGTTTTTGTCTCAAAAGAAGGTTTGAGAGGTATTTTATAATGTTTTTGAGAAGTGTAAGCTTATGGTAACAATATAACAATGTTATTTAAGTAATTTGAACTAAAGTATTCCAAGGATTTTAAAAACATCGAGGTCATTTGAGTTATTTTATCAAAATATACATGTGCATATCTATTCATAACCTACACCAGGTTAAACTAGGACACCTACACAAGGTTCCTAAATGCCTACACAAGGCAACACGTCCTACCTAAGGACACAACACAGGGAGCCTACACAAGGCAACCCAAGTCTACACAAGACAACATGAGCCTACACAAGGCACAAGCTACACAAGGCTAACTGTTTTACATAAGGACACAACTATATTCTCCCGTCAGAGGCCTACAAGTAGGACTTGGGGAGTTTGACACTCAAACTCTAAATCTCAATCCTACACAAGAAGAGAGCTTCAGACACTTTAGACTCTAAGTACTTACAAAGTAAGTTGGTGAGTCCCGTTCTCACACAGTGTGAAGATCTTTGATGATGATGAAGAAACTTCAGCTCCCTTGAACCGCAACCTGCTGATGATGCTTTCGCGAAGTCTCTAAAGTTATGAGGTTTAGGGTTTTTGATCTTTTCTATTTAAATGATGGAATTTAAATCAATAGAGAAGGTTACCATGAGCTAGGCATTCAGAGGTTCCAAAGATAGTATGATTAGTTGGAAACTTCATGAATGCTAGAGTTCATAATTCAATCCAAGCCTATATGATATTAGTTGATGCACAAGCAAGGGATTGAATGATGAACTCTAATAGGAAGGAGAGAGTGAGTAAGCGGATAGATCTTGGAATAACAAGCTCAGACTCTCTTGGATTCTAGCTCATTATAACCAGAACAACACTTGCGTATTTATAGAGACAAGATCCCAAAAAACGGGTAAAATTTGAACTTGTTGATGTCATCGAAGGATGTTCAATGTTATCGAAATTTGAATTTCGATATCATTGAACCATCTTTGATTGCATCGACTTCTTACACAAGATTTATATTTGGATGCAGGAAAAATTCTGACAGTCTTTCATCGAGCATCCTTCGATGATATCGATCATCGACGTGCACTTCGATTCATCGAGGGACTCTCGATCCGTCGAGATCTTCTTTAATAAAATACAAAAGGTTGCTGGACAGTTTTGTCTCATGTTCAATATAATCGAAGAGCCCTTCCATTCATCAAAGTTTGAATTTCGATGATATCGAATGATGTTCGATGTACTCGAAGAAAATAGTTTTTCTTTGAAAACTTGTTGGAAAAAACTGAGTAAGTTTCGATTTTATCGAATAAACTTCGATATTATCGACAACTTGCTCTCGATAACATCAAGGAGGCTTCGATGCCATCGAGGAGCACTTTAGAGTATTTTCTATTTCTGTGGAAGAATTTCAAGGTCCAAGTAATCGAGGGTTATTTGATGTTATCAAAGAATGGACTTCGATGATATCGAATAACAGTCGATGCTATCAAGATCTACAACATATCTTTCATTTTATTATTGGACAGAATGGGTGATTGTTCAATGCTATCAAGTGATGTTCAATGGATCAAAGACTCCCTCGATTGCAGTTCGATGCACTCGACCAGGACTTATGATTTTTCAGGTTTTGTTTCTTTCTTCCCTTTATACTCTTGGTGCTATATATACCAACTCTACCAGAGGATGTTTTAATTCATTTTAAGGGTAAGTTGGGATTATGTGGGGTCATATACCTGCTAGGGTTTGTTGTTGGATGATGAGTCTATGGCTGACAAATTTGATCTTAAACATGGCCTGCATCATTTGTTGAGGCTTGGTCTTAATGTCTTTTTCTAAGAGTTCACTTGAACTGACTAACACAGCATTCACGTATATTGACAAACAAGGGCACTTGCAAATGGGCTCATTCCTATGGACCTGTTCACTGAAGAATTATATGTGAACTCTTTTGTGGGAAGAATAGTGTCCTAGGTCCTGTGGTGGTCTCCAATAAGACATCTTAATAAATTCCCTAGGCTACGATTCACTACCTTTGTTTGACCATGTGATTGGGGATGATATGCTGAAGAAAATTAGAGCCTTATATCCAAAAGATGCTAGAGAGTCTTCTAAAATAACTAGTGAACCTAGTATCTCTGTCAGACACGATGGATCTAGGTACTCCTTGGAGTCGCACAACCTCCTGAAAGAATAACTTAGCAACATGGGAGGCATCTGAGGTCTTATAACAAGGTAGGAAATGAGCCATATTAGAAAATCGATTAACAACCACGAGTATGGAGTCATGCTTATGAATAGTCTTGTGAAGCCCAAGCACGAAGTCCATACTGACATCTTGCCACGGGGCATATGGAACTGGCAAAGGATTATATAAACCTATATTTTTCTTCCTCTGCATCGCCAATTGACATGTCCAACACTGCCCCACAATCTTAGCCACATCTCGCTAGAGATTAGGCCAATAGAAACGATCAGACACAAGAGCAACTGTTTTATCTTAACTAAAGTGACTTGCCATCCCTCCAGCATGCATCTCCCAAACTCGAAAATCGCGGAGGGATGTTCGTGGGATATAGAGCTTGTCCCCTCTAAAAAGATATTCATCTGTAAGGACGAACTTCGCACTCCTCAAGGGCGGGTCACTAGACAATGACGCATAAATGATCCCAAAATCAGGACAGTTTGAGTACTGCCCCTTGAGTTGCTCAAAGCCTGTTACTTCAATACTTATGGACTGCAGCGCCATGATACGATGACTAAGCACGTCAATAACCTTATTCTCTTTTCTGGCCTTGTGCTTAAGCATAAACGTGTACTCTTGAAGAAATTGTGCCCACTTGGTATGCCTAGGGTTCAACTTCTTTTGAGAGCTCAAATATTTCAAGGCCTCATGATTAGAGAACAGGACGAATTCTTGCGGTAATAAATAATGCCGCCAATGGCGCAATGATTGCACAACCGCATAGAACTCCTTGTCATACGTGGAGTAGCGTTATTTGACCTTGTTCAGCTTCTCACTGAAAAAGGCCACAGGATGTCTCTCTTGGCTTAACACTCCGCTTATAGTAATCCTGACACGTCACACACTACCTCACTGCTGGATTTTCAGCGTGGACGTTTAAATGAGAATATGAAAGTATTACAATCTATCCAACCTTAGATGGGTAATTAATTTAGAATTTAATTGTTACTTGTAAGTTAGATAATTAGTTACCCGTTTGAGGATTTCTATGTGGCCATACATAGATATAGTGTGTTTTTAGTGGCATAAAAATTGCTCAAATTGCCCCTTTTTGGATAGTTTAAGGTTAGATGGATAGTATGCTTTCATATAACCTATTTAAATGTTCATGCCTGATCTGCGGTCCATATTTTCATTTCTCTCTGGATATATTTCTTTTGTTTCGTATTCAATGCCAAATATCTTTACATTGCTTTAGATATTTGGCATTGAAATATAACGTAAGATCAACTTATCTAGAGAGGCATGGGGAGATGCTGCCGAATTTTCGGTGTGGACGTTTAAATGAGAATATGAAAGTATTACAATCTATCCAACCTTAGATGGGTAACTAATTTAGGATTTAGTATAACTCTATTAGTATTAGATTGCTAATGCTAATATGATTTAGTATATTTTAACTATCAGATAGAAAATAAGGGTCTTTCCAATACCCTGTCCCTAGCCCCTGGTGGTCGATCAATTACATCACCGATGATTCTTGAAGATGAAGGATTAGGTGTTAAACATGGAGAGGTGCCCGTCGACATAGTTGATACTAGTACCACACAGTCACATATTGCGGGAAATACGAAAAGAGGTCGATAGTGTGAGAAGATTTTGAAGAACTAACCCTTAAGAACGGCTAGGTGAAGATACAATGCAAGAACTGCAAGAGTCAATACACTAAGCAAGCAGATAGTTCGACCACAACATTGAAGAAACATCTAACAAAATGTCTTTAAAAAGTGAGAAGTAGACTAAGGCAACAAACACTTTCATTTTCTCAATCTTTAGGGGGTCCGTTAGTGTCCATCTACAAGTATGACAAAGAGTCGGTGAATGAGTGGATGACCAAGTTAATTATTTCAGATGAAAGACCATTCTAGATGGTAGAGAGTCCTGCTTTTATTAAACTAGTCAAATGCCTTAACCCCAGATACGAGAAGGTCTATCGTACAACAATCAAGAGGGTGTGTATGAAGATGTATGAAGGTGAGAAGGTCAAGTTGAAAGGAGAGTTGACTACGATTTTTTGAATTAGCCTGACATCAGATTTTTGGACAACATCCAATCAATGAAAGGGGTATATATCCCTAACTACTCACTACGTTGATGCCGAATGGAGGTTTTACAAGAGAATAATAAACTTCCATTATCTTGCGCCTCCTGGTAGTGGTTTTATGATTTCAGACTGCATACACAGATGTCTAATGGAGTAGGAAATTGAGAAGAAGATCTCAATAATTACACTAGACAATGCCTCTGTAAATGATAGTGTGATAATGAATTTACGCAACCAGTTTAAGGCCACGGATGACTTGTATTTTGGTGGAAAGATATTTCATGTTAGGTGTTGTGCCCACATCCTAAACTTGATTATATAAGAAGGCCTTAAAACAATTGATCCCACGATCAAAAATATAAGAGAGAGTGTGAAGTACATACGGAGGTCACCTTCACGCTTACATGCATGGAATAAGATTGTGAAGCGGTTGAATTTGTCAACTTAGAGAACGATGAAGTTGGATGTCACGACACATTGGAATTCAACTTTTGAAATATTGAATTCAGTGATAGATTTGAGACATGCCTTCTCTCACTATGCGCAGCGTGATAGTGCTTATATTTGGCTGCCTTCTGAAGATGATTGGTCAAGAGCTGAATCAGTTCGTAAGTTCCTTTCTGTTTTTTTACAATAGCACGAAGAAATTTTCGGGCTGCAAGTATCCAACAGCAAATATATTTTTGCCTGAACTTTAGAAGGTAAAAGATGCCTTGCGCAAAAGCAGTAGCAGACAAGACTTTTTACAATTCATGACCATGGGTACGTAGGTAAAGGTTGATAAGTATTGGTCTAAGTGTAATCTGGTAATGGGTGTTGCGATCGTTCTTAATCCTTGGTACAAGATATTTATGGTTGGCTTCATATGTAATAGGTTGTATGGTGTGATGGGTGTTGCTGAGGCCGAAAAGATTTTTGGTGCAGCCAGTGAATTGTACAATTTGTATGCGTGTGCTGCAAAAGAACAATCTCCTCATGTGGGTTCTAGTTCTGCTATTGATGAATCACAAGAAGACACGATAGATGATTTCATGTCTTACTATACACAGCTGAAAGGGACTCAAGTACAGATGCATAGATCAGAACTTGAAGACTATCTCAAGGAGGATATTCTAGTTCTAAACAAAGGGGATGATTTTGATGTTTTGAAGTTGTGGAGGACGAGATCTGGTAAGTTACAGTACCCTGTGCTCTCGTTAATGGCACACGACATATTATCAATTTTAATTTCAATTGTGGCTTCATAATCCGCTTTCAGTACGGGAAGTAGGGTCGTAAGCAAGTATAGAAGCTCACTTACACCTGAATCGGTTGAAGCGCTCATTTGTACTCAGGATTGGCTACATCCGATGTGGGGGAAAGAGACCTCTATTGATGAGGAGTTCGATGAAGAGGGAGTAACAAGATTGAAGAGACAGTACCTGCAACTGCAATATGATTTTGATGCCTTCTAATTTTGTTATATCATGTTATTTGTAATTTTGTTAAAACAGTTACATTGAAGTTTTATGATTATGTTTTATGGGTGGATGAATATTTCTCTTTTTCCATTAGTACCATTCAATTAGATAATGTTGTTTAAATCTTTTATTATATTGTTATGTAATTGCGTTCATTCATAACTTTTTTTTATCCTAAGCTAACCAGATATGTCATCGGAAGATGATGCATTGGCGAATATTTGGGATTATGGAGTCCAAACCTACTTCCAGGATGGAAAGATAAAGTTGAAATGTAAGTTGTGTGGAAAACAATTTGTCAACAAAATAAATCGACTCAAATTACATTTGGCTTGTCGGGGAGGAGACGCCGCACCTTATAGCAAAGCTTCTCAGGAGGTCCAAGATTTATTTGGAGCCATTCTCGATTCTAATACAAAGACTTCCCACACCCCTCACCCTGCAACTACAACCAATATAACTAACCAAAGAATATATAGAAATAGGCTTGTTATAAATGAAGAAGGGTTTAGCAGAGGAACTGCAACTACCTCTAGCTCTAGTTCCAGGCCTTCCATAACCACAATTAGCAGAGGAGAAAAACAAAAGAGAATTTTAAGAGAGCAAGAAGAACGAGATTATAAAGAGGTCGTTAAAGAAAGCATGCAAATGACATACAGATCAAGAAGTATCAGACAACAACATCCACCTCCAAGACAACATGATGCTGAAGCAGGCACAAGTAAACCATCAAAGTTTATTAAAAGTCTTGCAACATTTTATAGGCTGTTGGGAATCCCGTACAAATCGGGTCGTAAAAAGCGTCTGAAAAAACTTCTTACATCTGTGAATGAGGACGATAGGAAAATATCCCCACCATCTGATTCAGTAGAGGTGAACGACCATTTTTTGGACACATCCAGCTTGGAGTCGCCTAAGAGTTTTCCTGCAGTTGAATTAGTAAAAAGAGAACCGAAGGATGAATCCGGCGATGAAGGTGGAGGTGGAGGAGGGGGTTACTATTACGGACAAGGTTCATTTAGTTACATGTCACAAAGGCATTCATCATATAAAGGGTATTGAATATATGAAAGTTTTACCTAATCTATATGTCAGTATGTGCATGTTAGGTTTTTTTACTTTTGATTTTGGACACGATGTTGGACATGGTTTATATCAGTATGTGCATGTTACCTAATCTTTTTCTTTTTCTTTCTTTCTTTCTTTCTTTATTATTTTTTAAAATTTAGCTTAAAGTGTGTTTTTTAAATTAGTCATGAAATTTCATGGTATTTGCCGTAACCATAACAATTTTTTATCCATATAACTTCTTAACATCTTGGTTGCACTAAATATCATGTCTAATGTGGCACAAAATATCATGATATTTTCATGAAATAATGGTGCAAATGCAATCTAAGACATTGTCTCAATAACTTTTATTTTGTGGGTTATTGATGGTGATTTTCAAGGTAGCCACCATCAGCTTTCAAGATATTTTTCTTCTTAGAAAATGTGATTGAATGGAGTGTTCTAGTGTTCTTCTGCTTACATAAGTCTGTTTTGTCCTTTCTTGTACTCTATTTATTCCCAAAGGGAGCTGTAAGAGTATCCTTTTTCTCATGTCAAACTTCAACTCTTGTAGCATTGAGCAAGGTTCTCCTTGATTTGGATTGACTTGGTTCTAATATTAGTCACAAAAATGCAAACACTTCCCTGCATTTGTTGACTAATCAGGCAAGTGGAACACACACCCTTTGTTTTATTTTTATTTTTTTCATGCACTTAAATTTAGATTGTCCAAATCGTGGGGCTGGTTGTGGATGGAGCATTTCAAATTGAGCACCATCCTATAGCTTGCTATCAAATGGATGCTTACAGATGAAGAAATTGTTTAATAGTCTAAATTTAACAAATGAAATAAGATGGCTATGATCATTAATTAGTTCCGGTATCTGGCTATGCCTCACTATTTTAGTCCAAATTCCAGAATGCCATGCATTTATACCAAGTAGAGGATTTTTTTATTTTTTATTACCAGATCATGTGCATGGTGAATGAGACAACTGTGAACAATCACTGTAGTCTACTCCTTTGAAAAAAGAGTCGCATTAAGATAAATCGTACCAGTCCTTGAATATCATGGCACTTCTCATTCTCAACAATGTTTTTCCTGATAAATGATAAAAATGCCATTGTCTTATCTGTGCATTTGTTTGAAGGTAGCCTGTGATTGTGGGACCTACCTGATAAATGGTATGGATTCTTAATCCATCAGACAGCCTATAAATCGAACACTACACGATAGTTGCTGATAGTGTTACTTTGTTTTCTTTATTTTTATCTGTTTGCTACCATCACCAAATGACTGCTTTTCTTTCCTACTTCCTTTTTAGTATAATGGACAATCAAAGAAATCTTGGTCTTCTTTTGTTTTTTCCATTCTTCTCTATTCT
This sequence comes from Magnolia sinica, assembly GCF_029962835.1. Taxonomy (NCBI): domain Eukaryota; kingdom Viridiplantae; phylum Streptophyta; class Magnoliopsida; order Magnoliales; family Magnoliaceae; genus Magnolia; species Magnolia sinica. Next base: position 65,726,461 of record NC_080590.1, on the reverse strand, counting down.
GTTCTGTTCTGGTTTTTTTTTCTTCAATTGTTTAAGTCCAGTAAACATAGAGCCAACACAGGAAAAAAAAACCTGGTCCGAACCTGGGCCAATCCGATCTGACTCGGTTTTCCTAACCGAGTCGGACTCGGATCGGTCCAGGACAACATGGGTTAGGATCGGATTGGGTCAGAGGACCAGGACTCGGTCCCAGATCTGACCGAGTTCAAGTCAGGCCATGCAAAACTCGGACCTGGTCGAGTTGGGCCCAATCCGATTCGACTCGGTCCAATGCCCAGCTCTGGGGGGGGGGGGGGGGGATGGTACTGTCAGGTTGACCTCATGGGAACTTCCCTCGAGGTCGAGATGCGTGGGCCCCACCATGATGTGTGTCGAACATTTACCCCATCAATCAAATGCACCATTCCATGGTGGGCCACAAGCTTAAAAATCAAGTCAATCCATGATTTGGGTGGGCCACACCACATACAATAGTTGAGTGGGGTTACCCTCCCATTAAAACATTCATAATCATTTATTGGGCACACCTAGACGTAGTTCACAAATCCAGTACATCCATTGTCTCTATCTCACTTGGATGAGGGGTCAGACTAAGTTTCAGCCGCATCCGAAACTCAGTTCGGCCCCACCAACTGATTTTATATGTTTTAGTCATGTCTTTACATGGTTTTAGATGTTATGGCCCACCTGAGTTCCTTATATGACTAATTTTTGGGATGTCCCATGACCTAAAGGGAACCCATCAAATGCACGGTGTTGATGTTCGACACACATCATGATGAGCCCACACAAATTGACCTCATGGGAAGTTCCCATGAGGTCGACCTCATAGTACCATTTCCATATATATATATGCCACCTATGCCCAATGGGTGGGCGGACGCCCAACCATGTGCGTGGAGTGGGGCCCACTCCTGGGACCATCCATGATGTATATGTTTCATCTATGCCATTCATCCGTTTTGATAGATCATGTTAGGCCACATGCCCAAAAATGAGGGTGACCTAAATCTTAGGTGGACTGCACCAATGAAATCAATGGGTAGGGACGGTTGCCCATTTTGGCAACACTTAAGCCCCACTCGTGGGATCCACCTTAATGTTTATGTGTCATCTACGTCATTCATCATTTTCTTCAGATTATGTTGGGCTAGGGGCCCAAAGTTGAGGTCAATCCAAATCTTTGGTGAGCCACACCATGGGGAACTATGGGGGTAGAAACCTCTTCGACTTAGGATTTCTTGGACTTGGGATCCCTTGACTTGAAAATCCCTAGATTCGAGATCCATTATAATTTGGTTATGTTTGGCATAATAGATTCAAAATCCCTATAGTCTTAAAGTGATATGCATAATGTACTTGTAATGGTTTGAAATTAAATCGATTTAAATCCCTAATTAATGGGTGTGTGTAATGTTAACACTATGGTTATATTAAATCTATTGAAGCATATACCTTGGCTGATTTGATGAAATCTCAAGACTCATATGGCCATAAGCATACGATCACATCCTAGTGACTAACCATTGATCAATAACCATCGATTTATGTCAGAAATGTTTAGACGATGCAGATCATCTCCTAATAAAGTAATTATAGAGATGTCATTGATAATCTGATTGTTTTTAGATATCATCAGTGGGCTATGTACCTAAATAGATTGGTAGGTGTTCACAACCCCAACTACAGGGCTGCGATTTAGTAATAACTCGGTGAGACCGAGGTCAAATCCACATGGATTTAACTTGTACGTATTGTGAAATAAACTAGAATTAGAACTAGAATAAGAATGTAAACTAAAATCTGGAATAAGATATATTAATTATGAAGGAAGTATCAATAATAAAAAGGAAACTAGAGCACCAAGGATGTACTTGTAGCTATTAAGATGCTACCTAACTTAATTCAATAAGCACAAATAGAATTGGAGTCCTATCCTATCCAGTTGGAAGATAAAACAACTAAACCATAATATGAAATTTTCATTGAATTAGTTCCCACATGAAGCACAATTGTGATGATTGGAAGGGAATTCAACCATCCACCATGCCCAGGAGACTAGTGAATCATGAATTTTACCAATCTCAAAATATCAAAACAGATAAGAAGATATTCAAAGCTCTCACAACATCTACTATAGTTGGAGTCACAATAAACCATAGAAAACTGAAAATATTCCTTATTTCAAACTAGAAATTAATAGATGTTCAACATAACTTGAATCAAAGTAAGAAAAACATCTAAACAAACTACAAGCTTCACCTCTTAGCCCTAGCTAAGAGGTTTAGCCAACCAAAGACATGGTTGAACTAAAAACTCTTAAACAAAGCATAAAAACTAACTAAAAGAAAAAGATTGGGGAAGAAGGAAGGACTCCTTGAAGTTCTTCAATACCTTGCTCCACTCTTCCAACCCTAATTTGTGCTTAGAAATAATTAATGGACCCATATTTATAGTATTTGCTTGGACCGACTTTGAAACCACCTCAAATTTACTCAAAAAGTTACTCTTCGGTCGGACCGAATTAAAGCTGAAAATCCCACTCTCGCTGGACAATTCTGCGCGATTTCAGTCAGACCGAAGTTAGCTTCGGTCAGATTGAATTAAGGTTGAAAATTTTACTTCTCGCTGGACTATTTTGCCCGATTTCAATCGGACCGAAATTGAATTTCGGAGTTGGACAGAAGGTTGTTTTAGGGCAGTTCTGTTTTAGATTCAGAATTCCAGACTATTTTTTTCAGGACAATTTTCAGGAATATGTTTTTTTAAGGATAATTTTCAGGATTCATTTTCTCCACTTCAAATCTTCGATTATCTTTATTCCTCACTTGTTTTCCATGAATATTTGGCATGTGAATTCTTCATTAATGACTTTCAAATATCAAAATCTTCATTTAATAATCTTTTGAGCATAAATCTTCCTTTTGGCATCAATTTTCCCTTAAGCTTTCAAAATCACCTCGCACATGAAAACATGCATAATTAGATCGATTAAGCACTATCATGTTTATAAAACTAAGGTATAAACAGGGAGAAATATGCAATATTTTACACTCGACACACCTCCCAACCAGCATTTTGCTAGTCCCGAGCAAAACATGCATGAAGTAATCCTCAATCTTCAATGTTCAAATCACTTTCAGAAAATAATCTTTTGTGCAATCAAGTATGAATGAGTACAATCTAAAGAAACGAGAGTGCAAATTTGAAAACCTATAGCCGATTACATGAGCAATCAATCAAAAAGTTTCTTTATCAATCATTTAAGAACATAAGTTTATATATCAAGTTTTTCCAATGTTCTTAGTGAATCTATTTACTTTCCATAGCATACTATTATTTCCTAATGTTAGCCATGCTCATCATCTCAAGATTTATTGAATAATTAAGTACCGATTCCGAACTGATCACCTTTTCCTCTTTTTTTCTTTTTTTTTTCTACTTTTCAATTTTATATCGACAGTCCCTTTTTAATTATTTATTCTCTTCATATTCCTTGTAAGCCCTGTATCCTAGACCGTACCGTCCCGTAGACTTCCACTGTCTTTTCGGTCGAATTTCGGCAACCTTCGATCCTTAACCGGCATTTGCGCACGACCCTAATTCACATGCCGTTAACCCAAGTCGACTCAACCCAAGAGTTTTACCCCTACGACCGTGCCCTCGCCGCGGTTTCGATGCCACATCTCACGCGCCGATCTGATACTCTAGCCAGGAGATGTGGGCCAGCGTTCGGTGCGATAAAAATGCCGCGCGTGCGAATTCTGAGAGAATCTCCACAAGATGTCACCTCAATCAATCAATCAATCAATCTCATCATGTCAAGTACACATCACCTCTCACCCTTCCCCAAGCAACCCCAAAGTCAAAAAGTTCTTACACCACTCATACCTTTCTTACACCAAGCAACCACAAAAGTCAAAAAGTTCTTACACCCATCACTCACCACATCCATCACCCTATCACTCCATCACCCATCTCCCTTTACAACTCTCTCTCTCCTTCATTTTCAAATCACAATCTAATCAACCCAAAAACCTCCATACGCCCAAGCTCTTCCACTCCAAGAGAGCCACAAGTGTGGCCCACCTTTCCTATCCTTTCATCTCTCATCTCAACCATCCAAACCTCATCTCCTCCATTGGAATCAAAGCTAAGGAACAAAGGAAGCCAAGGGAGCAAGAAGATCGAACGGTGGGTGCTTCTATAGGCTAGTTTTTTTAATTTTCATGATGGGCCAAGTGAGGCATACCGATCAATGGTATGAATCTCACTTTGGACCCTAAGATGTGGCCCATGGCCCACCTTGATTATCAATATCATTCCATGATGGGGCCATTCTCCATGGACCCCATCATGACGTTACTTTCTAGTTTGAAAATGGGTCATCTAGACCGTCTATTTTTGTGGAGGAGGAATCTCCACCGTTGGATTCTTTTTTTGAATTAATGGGCCCACATATAATGGGACCCACTTGATGTATGATTGATTGCAACAGAGGGCCCATAGTGTCGGGGTCCCTCCATCACACGTGTGTCCCACTCTCTTTTCCTCTCTCTCTCCCTCTTTTTTTCTATTTTTTTATGTGATGATGATGTGGTTGTGTGGCCCACCTGGATGGTCCCCACCACGAGATATGTATTTTACCCAAAACACTTAGAAGTGGGGCCCACCTTATATGTGTTGTACCCACACCATCCATCATTTGGTGGCCCACCTAAGCAGGGCCTACCTCAGTGCATGTGTAACGCCAAGCCGTCCAGCGTCCCTGGACACTGGACAAAAAGGGAAAAGCACAAATATTAGCTTGTTTCCAAGCTTATGGGGTGGCCCACTCTTATAGGCCCCACCTTGATGTATGTATTCAATCCACACCATCCATTCCTTTCCCAAGCTCATTTTAGGCGTTGAGCCGAAAGATGGGACCAATTAGACTTTTGGGTGGGCCATAGCATGGCAAACAGCGGGTTTACCAATGAAATATCCCTTGTCATTTCTATACCCCAAAATATATTGAATATTGGGCTTGTTTGGCTTGTCTTGAGATATGGGAAACAATAGCGGGATTGGATTCATCTGATGCGGGCCCTACGCATGAAAAACTGTAAGAAAATTAGTTTTCTTTAAAAAAATAAATATATATAACAACAACAACTACTGCTGCTGCCAAGAGGCGTAGGCAGCGCCTGTGCTGTAGGCGGGCGGGCGGAAGGCAGGGACCCACGGCCTCTGCCGTGGGCCCCACCATGATGTATATTTGTCATCCAACCCGTTCATTGGGTGGGCCCCTTCTTGAAGTGGGCCCCTTCAAAAAAAATCAGCCATATATGTTACTTAGGTGGCCCACATCGCAGGAAACAGTGATGATGAACGTCTGCCATTGAACCCTTTTTGGGTCCGTACTCTCAGCAGATTGGGTGGAAAATAAACATTTCGGTGGGCCCATGTGGGGCTACACCTAATATATGGGCTGTCCAGGCCGTTCAGGGCCTGGACGATGATAATTGTATTATATTTTATTATATATATATATATATGATATAGGGTATATATTATGTATAGTATATATTATATATATGGTATAAATCACTGTCTAAGCCGTCCAGGGCCTGGACGTGGACTATATTATATTATATTATATTATATATAGTATATATTATATATTATATTATATTATATATTATATGCATGGTGGTGGGCCCTACGTGGGACCCACCTCTACCTTTCTAGTGCAGCTACACCACGTGTAACTATTATATAGCTGCCCCTTTTGACGGCAGCAAGCCCACCGGCCCCACATTAATGTATGTATTTTACACCATTCATTGTTTGAACGGTGAGTCCCACCATGATGCACACGCTGTATCCATACCATCCAAACATTTTGAGATACCATTTTATGGCATAGGCAAAAGGATGAATCAGATCTAAAGTTCAAGTGGACCCCACCATTTAATAGTGGACCGTGATATCTACCGTTTAACTTCTAAGGGTAGCAGTAGTTTCCAATTTAGTTGATATTTGTTTTCATTTCAGCTATCTCTATGTTAACTTGTGAATAGGTTAGATTTCAAATATATACATATATATATATATATATATATATATGACGGTGGGCACGATTTGACATACCTGAGGCCCATTTGACTCAGCCCATTGACTTGGCCCAATTGGTTCGGCCCATTCGACTCGGCCCATTTGACCGGCCGATAAGATTAGGCCCACCTTAATATATATGAAGCCCATGTTATAAGGCCCATGGGTCGAGGCCCAATTAGATGTACATAAGTCCATTACTAGGTATAACTCTACCATGGTTTGTGTAATGATGTTTATGACAGTCGTGCCTAGGGAGCAATGTTGGTTTGACGTCCACATTGTAAGAATAATGTTGGTTAAATGTCCACATTATGACTCTCCCTAGGGCCTATTGTTAGGCCCATACTTGTAGGCCGTCCAGGCCCATCTTCGTTATGAACAACATCCACCACCATATAACATGTTTAGTATAGTTTCATGATTCATAATCATACGCATCATATGTATGCTTGATATGACAAGTGACTGATCATAGCACATGCCTTCGGGCAGATTGTTTAGGGACTCCCGGATAGGCAGTGCTGCCCTACATGAGCACACGATACGTGCAGGATTGTTGTATGATTGGATAGTGTGATTCATGCATTCTGCATTGGGTGATATGGTTATTATATGCCCTAGCGACATCAGGGTCGTAGCCTCCACAGGCATATCGTGGTTGACAGGATTGGATACCGAAAATCTTGTTCTACATGAGGTGCTATAAATATCCTTAGATGAAAGTCCCTAAACCCTTATGGTACCAAGAGGTTGCTCCAACGTCTAGACCGAGTGGGTGCATGAGCGCCGAGTGCCGATTACCAGACGGTTGCGCTTTTCACTGTGTCGTGGTCGGTTAGAAGGAGGTTCAGCCTTACCCGCCAGAGAGGAGGGGGCAAAGCTAGGCTGAGTTTGACCAGCTCGAGGAATGAGTCCACTATCGACGAGCCGAGCCCGATATTGACAGGCGGATAGTGAGGTCTTTTTCACTCACCTTATTGCGCGCGATGAGGCGCAATCTATCTTGGAGTGTACTAGACCCCAGTGATATTCCAGAGTTGAGCTGTATTGATATGTGGACTTAGATGAGGATTCGCATGCTTGAGTTGCATTTCGCACCGCATGGCCTTGGTATGGCCGACATCATCCATGCCTCACATCACATAGCCTTGGTACGGCTCATGGCATTCATGGATTCATCAGCATATTCCGCATTACTCTGATACTGCATAACTACTACCTTGCGCACACACTTTCACCACCCTCTAAGCTTTCCATAAGCTTATGCATGACTATTGCGTGCAGGTGACGTTGGAGCATAGCAGCGCTGAGGCAGGAGCGCTTTGCAGATCATCTTGGAGCTTTTTGTTTATTATCATTGTATTTCCCTTTATGCTTATTGTACTTTTAAAGTTTTTTATCATAGTAGAAATGTAATGGAGTTTTTTGTTGTTGTTTGTGGGTTATGCCTTTGGTTATGCTTATTACGAATCAAACTGGTGTTGAAAATCCTCCTCGTAGCATCCCAGGATCGGAACCTAGCGAATGGGCGCTGGGATTCGAGAATGGGGTTCTAAAGAGGCTGTCGGCGCCGGATTCGGCGATTGAAAATTTTGTGAACCCGATTTCCGAGTTTGGGGCGTGACATTCCTTTCAATCTTTTCATTCTTTTCAGATTTTTTTCATTATACATGACCTTTTTGTTGATCTTAATATTTTTTAACTGGTTCTTTTCATCTTTTAAGGTGAATAAAATTCTGCAGACTTAATTCTCAATATCTTTCAATGATATACATACTAACAATTAGAAATTTTAGTCTCAATTGATCAAACTCCAACAATTTTAAATTCAGTCTCTTATCTTATCATTATACTCAAAGCATTCTTAATTGCACAAATTATCATTTCCCAAACATGTTTTTAGCTTGAAAAATTAAAAAATTTCACAATTTTTGCTCAAAACTAAGATGCATTGATTACTTTACCTAATCCATGCCCCTAACCTAAAGCCTACATTGTCCTCAATGTAAAAGATATGAGCATGCAGATGAGACAACGAAAAGAAATGGAAAGTGATGGGAAGATAATAGTTAAAGTAGGAGAATTGAAGCTTTTTCAAAGTTCTTAACATGTAAATGGGTTAACACGAAGACTAGACAAATTGAAATCAAACTATCCTAATCCTAATTTCGATGAAAGCAATAAACCTAACTACACCTCCGTTAGACTAAGAGGTCAATAATGGTACATAGGATTAGTCAGAGGCATGGACATGTCCTCTGAATCAAACTTCTCAACAAATGGCTTGAGACGATGTCTATTCACTTTAATAACATTGTCATTCATTGAATTCTTTATCTCGACGGCCCCATGAGGATAGACATTAGTAACAATGAAGGGACTGGTCTAATGAGATCGAAGTTTGCCTAGAAAGAGATATAACCGAGAATTATACAGAAGGACTTTTTAACCGGTTACGAATGATTACCGAAGGATGTTTCTGTGATGAAATACCTTCATCCTGTCCTTGTAAATTCTCGAGTTGTCATAAGCGTCATTCCGGATTTCTTCAAGTTCATTCAATTAAAGTTTGCGCAGTGAGTTAGCGTTGTCCAAATTAAATTTTAAATTTTTAATAGCCTAGTAGGCTCTATGCTCTAGCTCCATAGGTAGGTGATAAGCTTTCCCATAGACAAATCTAAAGGGAGACATTCCAATACGGGTTTTAAAAGTTGTAAGGTAAGCCCATAAGGCATCAGTCAAGCGAATTGATCAATCCTTATGTCAAGGTTAACCATTTTTTTCAGAATTTATTTAATTTCCTTATTAGAAATCTTGACTTGCCCGCTTGTCTGTGAATGGTATGGAGTGCTCACTTTATGAGAGATGACATATTTCTTCATTAAGTTCTCAAATGGCCTATTACAAAAGTGTGAACCTCTATCACTAATGATGGCCCAAGGCGTTCTGAACTAGGAAATGATATTTTCTTTTAAGAATCGAATGACCGTTTTATGATCATTATTCCAGCACGGGATCGCTTTGACCCACTTAGTGACATACTCTACCGTTAACAAAATGTAAATATTCCCAAAGGATTGAGGGAATGGTCCCATGAAATCGATGCCCCAACAATGAAATGCTTCAATGATAAGAATGGGGTTTAGTGACATCATATTTCGACGTGACAAGCCTCCCAATTTCTGACAATTCTCACAAGCTTTACAAAACTCATGAGTATCTCTGAACATCGTGGACCAATAAAAGTCGTACTACATAATTTTGGTCGTGTTCTTTTTAGCATAAAAGTGACCACCATAGGCCTGAGAATGACAAAAGGAGATGACACTCTGATGTTCATTGTCTAACACACATCTCCTTAGAATGATAAAAGGAGATGACACTCTGATGTTCATTGTTTGGGCAATATTTAAACAAATAAGGATCATCTCAGAAAAACTTACATACCTCGGTGAAGAATTTTTTCTTATCTTACATAGTCCAATATGTTAGCGTGAAACCTGTAGCGAAATAATTTGAAATATCAGTAAACCAAGGCAATTGGAAGAGTTTAAACAATTATTCATCAAGGAACATATCGTTTATAGGTGTCGGCTCAAGGGAAGAGCTTAAAAAAACTCTTTGACATTCTTCACTCCACTCGAATGGTGTATCCTTTTGAAGTAGATTGCATAAAGGACGGGAGAGATGACTAAAGTCCTTTATAAATCGTCTATAAAATTCGGCATGTCCTAAGAAGGATCGCACATCATGTATGCTCTTAGGTGGAGGTAAGTTAGAGATAAGATCAATTTTAATCTTATCTACCTCAATTCCTTTGGATGAAATTATATGTCCAAGAACAATTCCCTTGGGAACCATAAAATGACATTCCTCCCAATTTAGAACCAAATTCTTTTCCTTCCATCGCTTCATAACACATTTAAGATTTTTCAAACACTCACTGAAGGATGGACCAAAGACAGAGAAGTCGTCCATGAAGGCCTCTAAATATTGCCCCATTATGTTAGAAAAATACTCAACATGCATCGCTGAAAAGTGGTGGGGGCATTATACAGTCCGAATGGTATCATTTGGTAAGCAAAGTTGTCAAATGGACATGTGGACTTTGTCTTTTCTTGATCTTCAAGGGCTATCTCTATCTGATTGAAGCCCAAATATCCATCAACGAAGTAGTAGTAAGAATAACCAACTACCCTTTCTAAAATTTGATCAATGAAGGGCAAAGAAAAATAGTCATTCCTTGTGACGGTATTCAACTTTCTATAGTCAATGCATATTCTCTAACCAGTAATGACTCTAGTAGGCATGAGTTCATTGTCGGCATTGGCTACAATGATGATTCCAGACTTCTTAGGAACCACCTGAGTTGGACTCACCCATTGACTGTCAGATATATGTTATATGATACCCACATCCAACAACTTAAGGACCTCTCCTTTAAACACTTTCTTCATATTTGGATTTAATCAACATTGTGGTTGTCGGGAGATCTTCGCATTATCCTTAAGATGAATGTGGTGAATACAAATGAAAGGATCAATTCACTTGAGGTCCGCAATAGACCATCTAAGGGCTCTTTTATGCTCAATGAGAGTAGAAATAAGCATACTATCTTGTTGTTTCTCAAGGTGGGAAGAAATCACCACCAGCCATGTCTCATCTTGACCTAAGTAAATATATTTGAGATCAGTGGGCAAATGTTTTAGGTCAAGCTTCAGTGCCTTAAGATTAGACAGTAAAGGCACTACATTGGTTTGGGGCAATTTCTCAAATTATGGCTTCCACTGGCTAATTTTAAGTACTGGTGTCGCATCAAGCAAGGCATCTATCTCCTGAATCATGTATCATCTAAATCAGGGGAGTGGGCCAAGCACATCTCCAGAGGGTCAGGGTATAGAGTTAAAAGTGCCCTATCTTCCACGAAAGAGTCGATAATATTAATGTCGTGGGTATCGTCTTCATCCTCTGTCTGTTTGCTCATATTGAAAAAGATATTGAGCTCCAATGTCATATTTCCAAAAGATAGATTCACAATTTCATTCCTACAATTAATGATGGCATTTGATATAGCAAGGAATGGATGACTAAGAATGATGGGTATCTGAGTGCTCACATCCACGATGGGTTGAGTATCCAGAACAATAAAATCTACTGGATAGTAGAATTTATTAACCTGGACCAAAACATCCTCAATCATTCCTCTCAGTACATGGACTAATCTATTAGCAAGTTGTAATGTGGTCCAGGTGAGTTTTAATTCACTTAGACCCAATTGTTTGTAAACCAAGAAATGAACCAGATTTATACTCACCCCCAAGTCAAAAAGTGCGTGCTCAATCCGATGGTTCCTAATTACACAAGTGATTGTTAGGCTACCGGGATCCTTGTATTTTTGTGGCACATCTTACTTGCGGATGGCACTCACTTTTTCTGTTAGAAAGATTTTCTTTTATATGTTTTGTCGTCTTTTAGTCCTACATAAATCTTTCAAAAATTTAGCATATGAAGAGATTTGTTTAACGACATCCAATAGAGGAATATTGACCTTCACTTGTTTAAGCACCTCTAGAATATCCTGCGAGTTAGATAGAGGTTATGGTGTAATCAACCATTGGGAGAATGGCATAATCAGCTTGTTTTGAGATTCTAGTTCCATCTCATGTGGGATGTCGCTAAGTCCAGTATTCTTAACTTCTTCCGAGTCCTTAAGCTTTTCAACCCTTGCCGGAATGGTTTTGTCAATTGTCTTTCTACTTCTAAGAGTGGTGATAGACTTAGCTTATTCCACATGTTGATTAGAAGAGCTTGGGTCACTGATTTTATATTGTTGCTTTGGATTGGGGAGAGGTTGGGCTGGAAAAGTCCCTTTCTCTCCAGTCTTTAAGTGTGACTCAATCCTTTGAATTGACGATGCAAACATTCCCATTGTTGTTTTGAGATCTTGGAATGCTTGCACTGTGTTCTGGTTGAAGAGCTCTTGGTTTTGCATGAATTTTTGAATCAGATCCTCTCGAGGTTTCCTTTGATTTAGAAGTTGAGTAAGGGCCTCTTGACGATTGGCCGTTTGTTCGTTCCCCCAACTGAAGCTTGGATGGTTCCTCTAATTAGAATTGTATGAGTTTGAGGTGGGTTCACTGAATGGTCATTGGTAAGTATTTATGGCATTTGATTGCTCATTTAATAAATCTTGAAAAGCAGGGATTGTGGGACAATCCTGCATCGCATGTATGTTGCTAACACAAATGCCACAAACAACTTCCACGACTTCCTTTGGTTTGATAGCTTCCAAATTCTTAAGTTTCATGGCCTGGACTTTTCTTGTGAGATTGGCCACCCTCGCACTCATGTCATCTTCTTCTTTTAAGGCATACATTCCTCCCATTTCCTTTAATTGAGTAGGCTTAAAAGTTGTGGGTCTTGGGGAGGTCTCCTATTATACGTTTCTACCAATTGATTAAGGTAATCCCACGCATCATCGACCTCCTTATTCATGAATTCACTATTACATATCATCTCTACAAATTGGCGTATTGGTAAAGTTAATCCATCATAGAAAAAGCTTATTGTCCACCAAATTTCATAGCCATGATGTGGACAGGAATTCGTGAGATCTTTGAACCTTTCCTAGAATTGGAAGAAGGTCACTTCCTCTTTCTGGGTAAAGTTCATGATTGCCTTTCTTAAAGTGTTAGTTTTATGAAATGGGAAAAAAAATTTGAGAAATTTTCGAGTCATCTCGGCTTATGTGTTGATAGATCGTCACTTTAAGGAGTACATCCATGTCTTAGCCTTCTCCTTTAGTGAAAAGGGGAACAATTTGAGTCACATTGTGTCCTTAGACACGTTTGGAAAGTGTAATGTGGCGACTATCTCATCAAACTATATGATGTGCAAGTATGGACTTTCAGAGTCTAGTCCATGGAATTTAGGAAGGAGTTGTATCACTTAGGTTTAACATCCACGTTTCCTGCATTAAGTGGAAACACTATACAAGAAGGTGTACTCACTCCCGCCGGTTGTAAATAATCTCATAAAGTACAAGGCGAGAGAGCATTACGTACCTCATTCTCATCTTGAACCTCCTCAACTAGAGGTTGAGGTTGATTTGTAGCCATTACTTTAATTAACTAAGAGGATCTCAAGTGGTGTCTAATCATTTGATGGATAGGCAACCTTTCGACTAATCCTCCACTTAAGAGACGTTGAGTGTTGTCACGAACCCACTTGGGCATGAAATACTCACAACCCTCAAGCACCAAACAACTAAAACCTAGAAGAAAGAAAACTAAACCAAATAAGAAATCTAAAAAAGAAAGAGAGAATTAGAAAGAGGTTATCGGCTTAGAGTTGTTATGTTAAGATCTTACAAAACAGAAAACAATGTTAGTTTCTAAAAACAATTTAAAAAAATATCCTAACCTAAAAACAAAGCAAAAAGTTAACCCTATTCTTAACCTAATTCTAATGCCAATTAATCTCATAAAAACGTAGTCCCCGGCAACGATGCCAAAAATTTGTTCACAACCCCAAGTGCAGGGCTGCGATGTAATAATAACTCAATGAGATCGAGTGGAATCCACAGGGACTTAAGGTGTACGTATTATGAAATAAACTAAAACTAAAACAAGAATAAGAATTTAAACTAAAATCTGGAATAAGAGAGATTAATTGTGAAGGAAGTATCAATAATAAAAAAGAAACTAGAGCATTAAGGATCCACTTGTAGCTATTAAGATGCTACCTTTCTTGATTCAATAAGCACAATTGGAATTGGAGTCTTATCCTCTCCAGTTGGAAGATAAAATATTAAACCATAATTTGAAATTTTCATTGAATTAGTTACCACATGAAGCACCATTGTGATGATTTGAAGGGAATTCAACCATCTACCATGCCCAGGAGATAATGGTGAATCACGAATTTTACCAATCTCAAAATATCAAAACAGATAAGAAGATATTCAAAGCTCTCACATCATCTACTGTAATTGGAGTTACAATAAACCATAGAAAACTGAAAATATTCCTTAATTCAAATTAAAAATCAATAGATGTTCAACATAACTTGAATCAAAGTAAGAAAAACATCCAAACCAACTACAAGCTTCACCTCTTAGCCCTAGCTAAGAGGTTTAGCCAACCAAAGACATGATTGAACTAAAAACTCTTAAACAAAGCATAACTGGAAGAAGATTAGGGAAGAAGGAAGAACTCCTTGAAGTTCTCTAAGAACTTGCTCCACTCTTCTAACCCTAATTTATTGTATTTGCTTGGACCGACTTTGAAACCGCCTCAAATTTACGCAAAAACTTATGCTTCGGACCGAATTAAAGCTGAAAATCCCACTCTCTTGCCAGACAATTCTGCACGATTTTGATCGGATCAAAGTTGGCTTCATTTGGACTAAATTAAGGCTGAAAATTCTTCTTCTCACTGGACTGACAACTTGGTATATGACTTGGATAGTATGACTCATGCATTTTGCATCTATATGTCACGATCACTTTCACACCCTAGCAACATCAGGGTTGTGGCCTCCACAAGCTTATTAGGGATGACCAGATTGGATACTAGAAATATTTATTCGAACACTTAGGGGCTTAGGATGTCCATTGGTGAAAGTACCTAAACCTTTGTGGTACCAGTAGGATGCTTCAACATTGAGACTGATTGGATAACATGAGCGCCCGAGTGCCAAATACCAGTAGGCCGCATCTCCCACTGTGTCGTGGTCGGTTGAAAATGGGTGTGATCTTATCCGCCCAAGGGTAGGGGGCTCTAAGCTAAGTTGAGTCTAACCAACTCGTAAATGGGTCCGCTATTAGTGAGTCGGGTGGACAATTACATGCCACTGACAAGGCGGATGGTGAGGTCTTCTCCACTCACTTGGCCATGTGCATCATGGGCACAGCCAGTGTGGGAGTATACTAGACCTCGGTGATGTTTCTAGATACGAAGTATATTGATATGTGGACTAATTGAGTATTGCTATGTTTTACATCGCATCTCTAGCATATGACATTTGGCCATGTAATAGCCTTGGTATGGGTAACATCATTTATGGACTTGCCAGTTTAACCCTCCATCATTTCCACTTACTCTGACATTTGTATACTTGTCACATGCATTACGTACACACGCACACACTCTTTAAGCTTCTTAATAAGCTTACGCATGTTCGTTACATGCAGGTTATGATAGACCATAGCAGTATTGAGGCAGGAGCATGTGCCTCATGTTTTGGAGTTTTGTTATATCATATATTTTCCTTTCAGCACTATAGTCAAATATTATATTAATGGATATGTGGTGATAATGTTTTGTGACTTCGGTACACTTGTCGTTATGCTCCTTTATTAAAAAAAATCACCCTAAAAATCCTTCTTATAGGATCCCAGGATCGGAACCTAGCATATGAGAGCTGAGAGATGAGAATGTGGTACTGCGGAGGCTGTCGGTACCAGATTTGGTGGCTGAAAATTTTATGAGCTCGTATCCCGAGTATGGGGCATGATAGGAGATGATCTTTCAATTCTCTTGACATCGTGGTAAATACTCCCTACCGAGTACTGCAAATCTGACCGTTGATCTTTCATCATGCATGCAACATTAAAGTATGGGTCGATACAGCTTGCAATGTGAATTGCCCATTAATAATTCTTTTATGTTGGATAAGGCCACATGTTGCAATATAAATATAGAATATATGACAAAAACTTGTTTGTCCTACATGTATTGAATGTGAGATATGCTCAAACAGCCATAGGCCCAAGCTTTGAGGAGACTCAATAAAAATCAACTATGTCAACCCATTCTTGAGATTTGATCTATTTCTACTCTTAGTAAGATTAGGAAGATCTGTGACCAATGAAATTTGGATTTGTTATAGCATATTACAATGCTGTAGTTATATTTGATTACTTGTGGTTCAATTTGGAGAATGATGTTATCGAAGCCTCTTATGAGACCTTTTAAAATCACCGTTATTTGGCCCACTGAGACAATGTTTGTGTCATTTGAACTCTTCATCCTATGCTAACCATCCTACTACATGGACCATAGCCCAAAATTCTTGAAGAATCAATCCTAACCATCTAATTTTGAGACCTATGCTTGTTGAATTTTTTGGTTATTTTAACCATCCATCTGCAGGAGCAATTACAATGAGTGGAGAAATTTGTTGGGTTATCTCTACTCCAAAATGAAGTGTGTCAACTGAGAAATCTGGACCATGAAGAATTTATGTCACATGCCTTTTAAGTTGTAACAGAGTATCATTCCTATCTTATAATGATTCAGTCAAAGCTTGTACTCCCCATTTTAACCAACTCTATTGATCGCCAACCACTCTTTCTCATTTCATATATCAACAATACTATGAAACAGAATGCTTTTAGATGCGTTGGGTTGCACCCTATTGGTACATAATTAGAATATGAAATATCATGAAAATTCCTAGTATTTGGTGCAACTAAACACATCCTTTAGCAAGAACTAGGAAGAAGACATACTTGCCACTCTTGAGTCTCTTTGAAGCATGGTCATGACTCACATTACATCAAGTATATACATCGCACTGGACCCAATGCTTCAACATTTTCTGACCATGATTGCATTAGACCACAGAGAAATTTCTGTGACAATAGAGAAGAAAATCAAGAAAAAGAACATATTAGACTCATTTACAATTACATTGCCATTCACAAAGTCTGAGAAACACAGTGTCTAGTAGAGGAATTTCGTCAAACATGTAGAATAACATGAAATTCAACCTGCACCGCATCTTCCCTTCACCACCATCCTAATCAGCCACTCTAGTCTTTGGTTCACCTCGATGAGGTTGTCATATAGCACCTCTTCGTCGTAAACATGAATTTCATTGAAAAATCTTTTCATCAATAGAATAGGAATAAAATCATCAAAATGTCAAAAATTCAAAATACTAGAATCACATATTTTTGGCAAGATTGATTAAATTGAAATTCCTGAAACAGGAGCCGAATGCGGGCTGTAGAGATAAATCCCATCTCCTCTCCCTTCCTCACAATCCACATCCTAAAACCCAACATTCCTAAGCTTGTCCCTGACAACTACCATTGTCTATTCCTTAGATGGAAAGAACCCCACACTGGATATCCATTTGGGCACTAGCCATGTGATGTTGTCTGGTTTAAAACTAACATCCCCAAATTAAAGAACTCAACATATGCCCTCTTCTTTGAGCGAGACAACACACGTTTTCTGACATGTCCATGATCCTATCAATAAGCTAGTGGTCGGTAGACACATGGTCATTATACAGTTGTTGCATACGGAGTGGGCCCAATTTTTAGATTGAAGGGCTAGGATGAGAAGATGAGTTAGTGGGTTTTTTAAGGGAGGTGGCAAGATCATCTTCAAGTCCATTTGAGTGGAGGCATCATGTAACGTCTCGGAAAAAACACGTAGAAAGACCCGAGTACCACCTCAGGCAGAAATTACCCAGGACCAAAACCTTTAGAAAATTAGGTTAATGTTAGCAAGTGCTAAACTAGAGTGCTTGTGAAATTAGCACTAATCACTTTAAATATGATCTATAAGACCCAAAACGTACAGAATCATTGACGCTACATTACCCTAAAATCTAGAGTCCATCTTTAAACCCGGTTACTCTCGGGAGCACACCGAAACTCCGTATCGGACCTGGACCGCACATCAAAAGCCCGATGACCGCGAAACTATACGGATATAACCGCATTACTGGACTTGACAACCCCTTCGAAAATCAAGTCTTAATTGTGTCTAGAAATGCACAACTTGAGCCCGGAGCAAAGTGTGTGAGAAACGTAAAAATATTTAGAAATAAAAATCTGAATTTAAGTAATCTGAGTCGTGTCGCTTGCTGGCCAAATATAAGGATTCGGACCGTCAGAATCTAACCCAAATACACCCTCAGATCAGGAGAAATGTCCCACACATGTCGGTGTACTTTGGCCCTGATCGAGTGCCGATGACCATTAAACTGAAACTGGTCCGCCACGGCTGATCTGTAAATTCGATCAGAACAAAAACTTAACCTGACCTAGATCCATGGTCAGGGAGCTTAAGTCTGACTACACGTGGAAAAGGAGCCACCAGAAGTGCTCCGTTGGACCGGAACAGTCCGTATTTGGATATAACCTAAGTATACCTTGGCCCTGGGGCTATTCCCATCAAACCTGGGCCTATATAAGGACCTTAAACTCTCTCTCTCTCTCTCTCACCCCATACGAATTTGAGAAACCCTAGGGGAGAGAGGAGAGAAAAGAGAAGGGAAAAGAGAGAAAATGAGAGTGAGAGTTGGAGATTCTTCCTGGGATTCGATCCTGCTATTCCACGCACTTAACCACCACTCTTGTATCGCTATACAAGCGATTCCGATTCCGTTATTAGGTAAGAAAACCTAACTCTAATCTATTTTTGGATTTCAAATAGTGTAAGTTATGAAATAGCTAATCTAATTTATGCTATAGGTTGTCAATCTGCCGTAGATAAAGACTTGGCTTTAAAACTGAGTTTGTTACGAGTCTACCGACGAAAGATGCGGACTATAAACGTATAGGTTGTGGTTTTCAAGGATTTCAATGTTGGTTAATGGTTTATTACTGACGTGGGTGCTATTTCAAATGTCAAATGCATTGTTTGTTTCGCGTTTCAGATGTATATGAACTATATGGACTATAGTGTATTTTAGGTATTTGTTAAAATGATTGAATGCGTGTAGAATTGGGATTCTTGTTTGCCATGATTATCTGTCATGGATAGGGGATAGTTGCATTTGTAACAACTCCTTGGCGAAAGGATCTGCCCAAATACATGATATGACCGATGTACGTCATGTATGTTGAAGGGTGTAGTTTAAGTGTTTGTTGAAATGACTCAATGAATATGAAATCATGATTTGTGCCTACCGTGGCTATGGGATGTAAGTGCATGATGATGGTGTATGTGACAACTCCTTGTCGGAAAGATTTGTCCAAGTATATGTTAAAAATCAACATATGTCATATATGTCGATAGGTGTAGTATAAGTGTTTGATAAATTGTCTGTATGAACAACTAATTGGTGAATTGTATTATATATGGGCGTTGAGATAAGGTTCTCAACTACCTTAACTATGTGTATAAATCCCTCTATGTACTATATATTATATTGTCTGATTACTTATGAAATACATATGTGTGAATTCATGTTTATATTATATTTTATAAATTGCTTAAATGGTTGTAGGATTTGAATTACTTACTACTTGATTATCTCACATGAACTCTTGTTGGTATTGAGTGTGGTTAGGACTATGTAATAGTCCAAGCAATCGGTAACAGGTTCTGATTTGGTGGCTGAGGTTGTTTTCGCCCACAGGACGTGTTCGATGAGTCCGAGCCGTACTTCAGTTGTCGACAGTGGTTAGGCCACACAGAGTGCTCATGCATTTCATGTCGATCAATTTGATGTGCGCTCGTGCTAGTCGAGCTCGTCAAGTAACCCAATTGACCCGATGTATGTTCACCATGTATGGACGCTCTGCTTGAATCTAGGATACCAAACTCACCAGTGAAAATCCCTTTAAACCTTGGTACCTCGATCCGCTAAGACTCATGAGCTGGGCATGGTGGTATGGGACATCGTGGTCGAGCTGTCAGCCTACACTGAGGTGATGAGCCTCCCCGTAGTGACCAGTGAGTAATCCAGACTCGTGAGCCGAATACAATTGTATAGGACACTGTATTCGAGCTGTCGGCCTACGCTGATAAGGTGACGAGCCCTTTGTAGTGACCTCGAGCGTACTCTAAGACTGTGTAGAGGTGATGAACCCTTACGTAGTAATAAGAGTACACTAGGCTTGCACTGATAATGTGACGAGCCCTTTCCAGCGACCTACAATCGCAATATCGTATGAGAATTGCTAGGACTAACGACCCTAGAATGGATCATTGTTGGGAATTGATATAAGGGAGGTACCTTAGCTTCCCAATCCTGCTGTATGAAAAGGACTAATAAGAACTTAGTAATCATATTCATGCACCACATTGCATGTGCCGTTTGACGATGTGTAGAGAGCACGAGGAAGTGACTGACATGCGCGACCATTAGATGAAGATCGCTGAGGGAGTACAGGCGAGGGCATACATCATCTATTCATAGCATTCCTGCATTAATCAGAGTACTTAGGGATGTTTGATTGTATTGCTTTATCATTATTGCTTAATTGAATGTTAACCTTTGCTTTATTATTCCACTGAGTTGATCACTCACTCCCACGTTACGGGACGGTGTCTTGAAATACTACCAGACCTTGTTGTAGGTTCAGATGATGGCGTAGCCTGCGAGGCAAAGCCGGACTTTGAGGATGATGAGGAGGTATTCTCATATATGCAGTATTCAGGCGGGTTCTCGTAGACCGTTCTGAATCGATGGGGGCTTCAGGGTTATACTTGTAGTAGCCTATCACATTTTGATATTTTGAAATTTGAAACAATACATGTAATTATTGACCTGGCGATGCGTACATACTTTGGGGACTTATACTGATTTGTAGAGTTATACATATTTGAGTTAGTCTTCCTCTTGCGTATTACAACTGTCCCTGGATTATGTTTTGCTGATTTGGCTTAATCTTATTCATATTTTATGCACTAATACAGACAACATTTAATCATCATTAAATATATTGCATAAGTGATGCGTTAGAACTCCGGCGTTGGACTTTTACTCGACACCCAATTTTTAGGGCGTTACAAGTTGGTATCAGAGCATGATTTGGATTAAAATGGACCTGGTTTATGATCACACGATGTACGCTGACTCATTTAGACATAGGTGGGTGTGAGAAAATGTAGAGACAAGCTTAGGATTTCCAGTTTCGTCGATTGGCGAAAGTTACCGAAAACAATCACTGAGATCGGGTCCGTACACATCCGCGATCGCTTGAGATGACCCCGGATCATCCCTAGACAGTCAATCGACGGGTTTAGACTATAATTTTCCCAATCCCAGCCTTCAATAATTGAGAAAATACGTAGTTACACTAGAAATTACACGAAATGACCCGAAACGACCCAAAACGGAGTCGGGGCCCAAACGAAACACTTTCAGGGAGACCCAGGGTGGGCCCCACATATTTTTATAGTCTAGGGGACAGGAGGACCTCGCCCCATCGGCGAGCCATTGCCGGACAGTCCAGAGGTCGGCGAGGACTTCGCTGGTTCCGTGAGGCCTCGTCGGCTGGCGGGCCAGTTCGGGCCAACGTCCCTTGGGTGCTGTGTGGCCCATTGATGCATGTAGGGTTAGTTTTAAACCCTCCAAACACACCTCCCCTTTATAATCTACCCCTCCAAGCTTTCCTTTTTCTTCAAAACTCTTTGGTTCTCTCTCAAATCTCTCCTCCATTCACCCATTTCATCATTTTTCTTTAACACCTACACCCTCTCACCATTTTTCATCAAAACCCTCTCCCACCTCTCTCTTTTCCTTTGATTTGAGAGCACAAATCCCTCATTTGTGTCTCACATACCTTCAAGTTCAACAACCCCTCCTTTTTTCACCTATCTTCTCTTTTTCATGGCCTTGTTCAAGCTTGTGACAGCCGTTTTCTCGATTTCGACGCTTCTTTCTCTCATGGGGAAGAAGAGGACTCCTATGGATGAGGCCGGGCCTAGTCGCCCTACTCGTTCAAGGAGGCCTAGAGGTGCTGCTACTAATGCTAATGTCGATCGGGAGATAAGGACCAAGCGAGAGCTTGATCCCTAGGCTCCCCTCGAAAGGATTCTCCTGACGGATATGTCCCATGTGAGATTTCAGGGTCGTAGGGTCCTCTTTGTAGCTCATGTAGATGAGAGGCTCTTCGGGTAATATCTAGTGATGGACCGCCTGATCGAAGCTGGGTGGGGTCCTGTGTTCGAGGGTGAGTACCGTGCAAATGTGGGCACAGTCCGAGCCTTCTACGCCCACATTCGAGAGCCTACTTTGGAGCCCTTACAGTTCAAGATCCCAGTAGACAGAGATCGGGAGGCCACAATTGATGCGGGTTGATAGCTCGGCTTATGAAGTTGCCACTTGGTGAAGTACATGCAAGCGAGAAGAATTTGAAGAGTGTACGTAAAAAGGATCGCCGCATGCGATTCCTTTGTGGACAAATGGCTCACTGGAATCCGAACAACAGTCTCCTAGCAACTAATATGACTGATGACTTCCGCCTGCTCCACCACATCTTCACGTACAACATGTACCTTGGGTGGAGCAACCGTAGCGAGTGCACCCGTCTGATGGTAGATTTCCTGTACCAAGTGGGGCAGGGAGAGAAGTTGTGCATGCCTACGCATGTTCTACAGCAGATAGTTCTTACCACATGCTCCACTAGAGCGTCTGATTCACTCCCATTCGGCTAACTCATATGCAAGATTGCACGTGAATTTGGCTATAGACTTAGGGTGGAAGTGCCAGTGCCGACCCATTTCATCAATGAGACTACTCTCAACCAGATGGAAATTGAACCAGGCAGCGACAAGCTCGCCTCGATGAGAGTGAGGACGAGATGGCTAGTGAAGAGTATGAAAGCGAGGAGGAAAGCAGAGAAGAGATAGAAGAAGAACATGAATAAGAAGTGGAGGCTCAGGCACGGATGAGAGCTCCCCTCCGACGGCAGCGGAGCATGACCCTGATCGGGCTGCTAGGGAAGCCCGCTTAGCTCGACTTGAGGAGGGTCAGGTTGCCTTGCGACAGGAGATTATCAATGTCCGGGCCCTTGTGAAGCACAAGTTCAAGAAGGTGACCCGGACCTTGAAAGCTTTCCTGTGTTGCCTGCAGGATAAGGGCGCCCCTCCATCACCAGACTCAGATGTCTAGTCATCCATGCCGTTGCCCAGTAGTTTGTTTTGTTGCTGTCTTATGATGTTTGTGTTTTAATGTTTAAAAGCTTAGTAGGATCGTAGGTAAATAGTGTGGTTGTGTTTGTTAGTTGTCTTAATGTTTGCAACTTTATTTGCAATAGCTCATATGCGTTTCCTGTCATGATTCATGTAATATCATATTTCATGTATTGTGACAATTTTGGTAAATGAAATGCATAAAGTTTCTTTAAACTATGTGTAAATGCTGTGTGGTTGAGGTTGTGGGCATGTTGAATCTGACCTGGGTTGCACCCTATGTTGTATATAAGGAATGTCGCCTAAAGCCATACGGGGTACGACACGTCTCACTCTTGGCGATTCGTTTGATGGGGCACCTCTCCTGAGCGATAGCCATACGGACCCTGATTCGGGCCCGGCTCCCTTTTACACCATGCTGGACTCTCAGCCGGCTACTGGCGCCACCAATGGGCCTACACCTATTGTACCACCAGTTCTAGAGCAGAACCGTGCGTCCTCCTCGACGCCATCTATACCTCTGTCGGCTCCCCCTACTGATAGGTTGGAGCAGATGATGTTATTGATGCAGCACAGTAGGCACAACAGCAGCAGCAACAGTTTTTGGCCACCATGGTGGGAATTTTTTCCCAGAGCATGGGTGTGGCTTTGCTTGCTCCATTTACACCCCCTGCTAGGAATGCAGGTGCTAGCGGCCACCTTAAGCGATTCTAGCGCTTACGGCCCCCTACCTTTGTGGGTACTCACAGACCCGAGGAGGCCGAGTATTGGCTGATCGTATCTCTAAGATGCTAAAGCTGCTGCACTGCACAGAGCCCGGGCAGGTGGAGTTGGTCACCTTCATGTTTGAGAAGGAGGCCAGCTTATGGTGGGATAATGTCCTCCGTACTGTTGCGATCGGACACATATGGACGTGGGCAGATTTTGAGACCCGCTTCCTCGAGAAATACTATCCCATCACCTATCGCCACGAGAAGGAGAGTGAGTTCCTTCGCCTCCGACAGGGAGGGATGATAGTGGTTGAGTATGAGAACAGGTTCACTGTGTTGGGCAGGTACGCCCCATTGATTCTGGTAGATGAGCCGATTCGTATGCGGCATTTTTCTAAGGGCTTACGACCAAATATTCGCTCGAAGATGTGTTGCGCTAGCAAACCTAGCTATGCTAAGCTAGTGAGCATGTCCATAAGAGCTGAGTAGGACGGGGACAGGCAGTCTCGTATATGAGCACCGATGGCCCCTAGGCCACGACAAGAGATTTCAAGTAGACCATTCCTTGAGAAAAGGCCGCGGGCAGACTCACCGCCGAGGCTGATGGCTTCGCCTGGCCCTGTGAGGTGACCTGATGTGTGATGTGCCTACTGAAAGAGGTCAGGCCACACGGAGGTGACTTGCTTCACCAGGATAAGGGATAGCGGCTTCTCATCGCCCCAGAGGATCAACCGCCAGCTTCCCCACACCAGCTCATCCATCCTTCCGACCACCCGTACCTCAATCTAGGCCGTCCCAGCGACCTATGGTTCCTCAGCCCAACCGATCTCAGCAGGTGCGCGTCCATGCACTTACAGCGGAAGCGCCTGATTCTATAGTTACCGTACCTTTGGCCTTCGATCTCACCACCCACATTGAAGGTACCCTTATATTTCTATTGGTGGATATGGGATCCACTATATTCGTGATATCATGTTCTGCAGTCTAGCACTTAGGGTTGAAGATGACTCCGATGGTTGGGGTGCGAGTTATCGCAGCACCAGGGACTTTTACAGATGCTACAAAAATGTATGAGGGTTTCTTGATAGATCTAGGGAGCAAGACAATATGCATTGACTTCATTGTCACCACGATATACCATTTCGATGTCATCCTTGGTATGGATTGGCTTACTGAAGTGAGGGCTTAGATTCACTACGAGACCCGATTGGTGACAGCTCACGGCCCTGAGGGCACGCCCTTTACGTTCCCCATGCAGGTCAGTTGCCCTTTTCAAGTCCTTTGTTATGCTTCCTTACTGAAGAATGTTGATGGCCCGGTACTTGAAGATACACTAGTGGTTCGAGAGTTTGAGGACGTGTTCAGTAAGATACCTGGACTACCTCCTCGGCGCGAGATCGACTTCACGATTGACCTTATGCCTGGTGCGACACTTATTTCATTG
The DNA here is from genome assembly GCF_029962835.1 of Magnolia sinica. Classification (NCBI taxonomy): domain Eukaryota; kingdom Viridiplantae; phylum Streptophyta; class Magnoliopsida; order Magnoliales; family Magnoliaceae; genus Magnolia; species Magnolia sinica. The sequence continues at coordinate 65,701,322 of NC_080590.1, read as the reverse complement.
CCGACCTATCGCATGGCTCTGTGTGAGATGGAGGAGCTAAGGAAATAGATCAACGATCTATTAGATGCTGGCTTCATATGGCCAAGTGTGTCTCCTTGGGGAGCACCCGTGTTGTTTGTGAAAAAGAAGGATGGTTCACTACGATTGTGTATTGATTATCGCAGGTTGAACCAAGTGACGGTGAAGAACAAGTATCCCTTGCCCAGGATAGATGATTTGTTGGATCAGTTGAAAGGGGGGCAGTATTTTTCAAAGATCGATCTACAGTCAAGGTATCATCAGTTGCATGTCAGAGATGAGGACATGCAGAAGACAGCTTTCAGGACCAGTTTTGGGCACTACGAGTTTCTCGTGATGTCGTTCGGTCTTACGAATGCACCAGCCGTGTTCATGGACCTAATGAATAGGATATTTTGGCCATTTCTTTACCGATTCGTCATTGTGTTTATTGATGACATCCTGATATACTCTAAGAGTCGGGAAGAGCACGAGGAACACCTACGAGTAGTCTTGAATACTCTGAGGAAGAACCAGTTGTTTGCTTAGTACAAGAAGTGCGACTTCTAGAAAGAAGAAGTCAAGTTCCTGGGACATGTGGTGTCCAAGGAAGGGATAGCTATGGACCTTGCTAAGGTAACCGCAGTTCAGGACTGGGAGCAGCCGGTTCGGTTACCAAGGTGAGGAGTTTTCTTGGTCTTGCAGGTTATTATCGACGATTCATTCAGGATTTCTCGAAGATAGCCAGACCTTTGTCTCAGTTAACACGGAAAGATCTGAAGTTCGCGTGGAATGAAAAGGCAGAAGCAGCTTTTCAGGAGCTGAAGGACAAGTTGATGTCCGCCCCTATGCTAGTATTACCAGAGCAAGGGGTCAAGTATGTTATATATACAGACGCGTCTCGTGTCGGTTTGGGTTGTGTCCTTATGCAAAAGGACAGGGTGATTGCATATGCCTCGAGACAATTGAGGAAACACGAGGAGAATTACCTGACGCATGACCTGGAGTTAGCAGCCGTCATCTTCGCACTGAAGCTCTGGAGACATTACCTCTACGGAGAGGAGTTCGAGCTCTTTTGCGACCACAAGAGTCTCAGATATATATTCTCTCAGCGAGACCTAAATATGAGGCAGTGCGATGGATGGAGACCTTGAAGGACTTCAAGTTCGAGGTTTCTTACCATCCTAGTAAGGCCAACCTTGTGGCGGACGCACTGAGCCGTAAGAAGGCATTGGCATTTGCAGCTCCATTGATGGTAGCAGAGTGGGACATGGTAGAATTTGTGCGAGACTTTGAGCAGAAACTCATGGTGGAGGAGCCGTATGAGGGCATCGCACATATTCGAGTATAGCCCCTCATTGATGACAGGATTATCGCAGCTTAGGCAGACGATGAGCTATTGGCGAAGATGAGAGGGCAGGTTAGTGCAGATGAGGACTCAGAGTGGAGAGTTGGTACGATGGGGGGCTTACGTTACCGTCGTCGCCTATGCGTCCTGAACCTCCCTGACTTGAGGAAGGAAGTTCTTGAGGCCGCTAACGACTCAAGGATGGCTATACATCCAGGCAGTACAAAGATATATCGTGACATGAAGAGGTCGTACTGGTGGGACAATATGAAGGCACACATAGCAGATTACGTGTCCCATTGTCTCACGTGCCAGCAGGTCAAGGCAGAGCATCACCGACCTCCTAGTTTGCTTCAGCCCATGCCCATAGCTGAATAGAAGTGGGACTTCATCTCTATGAATTTCATCTCAAGGCTGCCAAAGACGAGGAAGGGTTATGATTCTATTTGGGTGATCGTGGACCGGTTGATGAAATCGGCTCATTTCCTCCCTATTAGAGTTTCGAACTCTGCAGACGAGTTGGCTAGGTTATACATCAAGGAGATTGTACGTCTGTATGGAGTTTTCTTGGAGATCGTGTAGGACTGAGACACGCAATTTACATCCATTTTCTGAACTCGCATCTAGGAAGCGATGGGTATAAAGTTGAAGTTCAGTACTGCGTTCCACCCACAGACTGACGGGCAGACGGAATGGGTGAATCAGATTCTGGAAGATATGGTGTGGGCCTGTGTGCTGGATTTCAAGGACAATTGGGATGATTGTCTTCCTTATGTAGAGTTCGCCTATAACAACAGCTTCCAGGCAAGTATTGGCATGGATCCTTACGAGGCATTGTATGGGCATCCGTGTAGGGCACTGCATTGCTGGACAGAGGTTGGCGAGAAGAGCTTGATTGGCCCGGAGTTAGTTCAGGTGACTTCAGAGAAAGTCGACATTATCAGGCGCCGACTTCTGACAACGCAGAGCAGACAGAAGAGCTACGCTGATACGAGGCGGCGACCGCTAGAGTTCGAGGTCGGAGACCATGTATTCCTCAGAGTTTTCCTTATGAAGGGAGTCCTTCGGTTTGGCAAGAAGGGGAAGCTTATGCCTCGATTGATTGGCCCATTCCAGATACTTAATCGAGTGGAGGCAGTAGTGTACCGCCTTACTTTACCCACACCACTTGCGGGCGTACATAAAGTATTTCATATTTCTATGTTGAAGAAATACGTTCCCGATCCTTCACACATTATCAAATGGGAACAGGTACAGTTGAGCGAGGACGCTACATATATACTGCAACCAATGCGTATCCTAGATAGGAAGGAGCAGGTGTTGCGTAGCAAAGTTATTCCACTTGTGAAAGTGCTGTGAATGCATCACACGGAAGAAGAAGCTACTTGGGAGACAGAAGCCGAGGTTCGAAAGAACTACCCTTAGATTCTCTAGGAGTACGAAAAGGTGCTAATTTCGAGGATAAAATTTTTCTTTAAGGGGGTAGATTATAACGTCTCAGAAAAAATCCGTACAAAGACCCGAGTACCACCTCAGGCAGAAATTACCCAGGACCAAAACCTTTAGAAAATTAGGTTAATGTTAGCAGGTGTTAAACTAGAGTACTTGTGAAATTAGCACTAATCACTTTAAATATGATCTGCAAGACCCAAAACGTGTAGAATCATTGACGCTACGTTACCCTGAAATTTGGAGTCCGTCTTTAAACCCGGTTGCTCTCAGGAGCACACCGAAACTCCGTATCAGACCTGGACCACACGTCAAAAGTCCGATGATCGCGAAACTATACGAATATGACCGCATTACTAGACTTGACAACCCCTTCGGAAATCAAGTCCTAATTGTGTCTAGAAATGCACAACTTGAGCCCGGAACAAAGTGTGTGAGAAACGTCAAAATATTTAAAAACAAAAATTCGAATTTAAGTAATCTGAGTCGTGTCGCTTGCAGGCCAAATATAAGAATTCAGACCGTCAGAATCTGACCCAAATATACCTCAGATCAGGAGAAATGTCCCACACATGTCGGTGTACTTATGGCCCTGATCAAGTGTCGGTCACCGTTAAATTGAAACTGGTCCGCCACGGCTGATCTATAAATCTGATCGGAATGAAAACTCATCCTGACCTAGATCCATGGTCAGGGAGCTTAAGTCCGACCACACGTGGAAAAGGGGTCACCAGAAGTGCTCCGTTGGACTGAAACAGTCCGTATTTGGATATTACCTAAGTATACCTTGGCCCTGGGGTTATTCCTATCAAACCTGGGCCTATATAAGGACCTTAAACTCTCTCTCTCTCTCTCACTCCATACGAATTTGAGAAACCCTAGGGGAGAGAGGAAAGAAAAGAGAAGGGAAAAGAGAGAAAGTGAGGTGAGAGTTGGAGATTCTTCCTAGGATTCGATCCTGCTATTCCACGCACTCAACCACCACTCTTATATCGCTATACAGGCGATTCCGATTCCATTATTAGGTAAGAAAATCTAACCCTAATCTGTTTTAGGGTTTTAGATAGTGTAAGTTATGAAATAACTAACCTAATTTATGTTATAGGTTGCCAATCTGCAGTAGACAAAGACTTGGCTTTAAAACTGAGTTCGTTACGAGTCTACCGGCGAAAGGTGCGGACTATAAACGTATAGGTTATGGTTTTCAAGGCTTTCAATGTCAGTTAATGGTTTATTACTGACGTGGGTGCTATTTCACATGCCAAATGCGTCGTTTGTTTCACATTTCAGATATATATGAACTATATGGACTATAGTGTATTTTAGGTATTTATTGAAATGATTAAATGCGTGTAGAATTGGGATTCGTGTTTGCCATGATTATCTATCATGGATAGGGGATAGTTGCATTTGTAACAACTCCTTGGCGAAAGGATCCGCCCAAATACATGATATGACCGATGTACATCATGTATGCTGAAAGGTGTAGTTTAAGTGTTTGTTGAAATGACTGAATGAATATGAAATCATGATTTGTGCCTACCGCGGCTATGGGATGTAAGTGCATGATGATGGTGTATGTGACAACTCCTTGTCGAAAGGATTTGCCCAAGTATATGTTAAAAATCAACATATGTCATGTATGTCGATAGGTGTAGTATAAGTGTTTAGTAAATTGTTTGTATGAACAAGTAATTGGTGAATTGTATTATATACGGGCGTTGAGATAAGGTTCTCAACTACCTTAACTATGTGTATAAATCCCTCTATGTACCATATATTATATTATCTGATTACTTATGAAATACATATGTGTGAATTCATGTTTATATTGTATTTCATAAAATGCTTAAATGGTTGTAGGATTTAAATTACTTACTGCTTGATTATCTCACATGAACTCTTGTTGGTACTGAGTGTGGTTGGGACTATGTAATAGTCCAGGCAATCGGTAACAGGTTCTGATTTGGTGGCTGAGGTTGTTTTCGCCCACAGGACGTGTTCAATGAGTCCGAGCCGTACTTCAGTTGTCGACAGTGGTTAGGCCACACGGAGTGCTTGTGCACTTCATGTCGATCAATTTGATATGTGCTCGTGCTAGTCGAGCTCGTCAAGTAACCCGATTAACTCGATGTATGTTCACCATGTATGGACACTACTGCTTGAATTTAGGATACCAAACTCACTAGTGAAAATTGCTTTAAACATTGGTACCTCGATCCGCTAAGACTCATGAGCCGGGCATGGTGGTATAGGACACCGTGGTCGGGCTGTCAGCCTACGCTGGGGTGACAAGCCTCCCCGTAGTGACCAGTGAGCAACTCAGACTCGTGAGCCGAATACGGTGGTATGGGACACTATATTCGAGCTGTCAGCATACACTGATAAGGTGACGAGCCCTTTGTAGTGACCTCGAGCGTACTTTAAGACTATGTAGAGGCGACAAGCCCTTACGTAGCAATAAGAGCACACTAGGCCTGCACTGATAAGGTGATAAGCCCTTTCCGGTGACCTAGAACCGTAATATCGTATGAGAATTGCTAGGACTGACGACCCTAGAATGGATCATTTTTGGGAATTGATATAAGGGAGGTACCTTAGCTTCCCAATCCTGCTGTATGAAAAGGACTAATAAGAACTTGGTAATCATATTCATACACCACATTGCATGTGCCTTTTGGCGATGTGTAGAGAGCACGAGGAAGTGACTGACATGCGCGACCGTTAGATGAAGATCGCTGAGGGAGTGCAAGCGAGGGCATGCATCATTTATTCATAGTATTCCTGCATTAATCAAAGTACTTAGGGATGTTCGATTGTATTGCTTTATCATTACTACTTGATTGAATGTTAACATTTGCTTTATTGTTCCACTGAGTTGATCACTCACTCCCACGTTACGGGACGGTGTCTTGAACACCTACCAGACCCTGTTGTAGGTTCAGATGATGGCGTAGCCTGCGAGGCGAAGCCAGACTTTTCAGGGGGAGTTTTGTTGATTTCGATCCTAGGAGAGAAGAGCCCTTGAGAATGAAAAAACCTCACGAGCTCTTTTTTGTGATTGCGGATTTAAGTACCCCCACCAAGACGAGGGTAGAGACGGACAGTCCAATCAGGGCTATGTGGGACCCACCATGATGTATTTTCTTATCCACACTGTCCATTCATTTTCACAGCTAGATTTAGGGCATAATCCCAAAAAGGAGGCGGATCGAAGGCCCAAAAGGACCACACCACAAATCAAGGGTACACACTTAATCTCCATTGTTTCCAATAGTTTGGTCCACTTGGGCCTTCGATCTGCCTCCTTTTTTGGGTTCATGCACTAAAATGAGTTTTTAAAATGGATGGATGGCTTAGATAAAGCACACACATTGTGGTGGGCCCTATAGAACACCATTTTTATGTAGTGCACCTTAATACGGTTTAATAACCTATTGCGATTGCCAATGATTAGTGCACCTAAATAAGGGTTCAACAACACTCAATCCCATATTTCAACTCACTAAAACCCACACTTCCTCCTAGAACTTTTACACCCTTAATTTGCGAACATGGCCTCCAACCAATCCTCATCTCCTTTTGTCACGCCTCAAACTCGAAAATCGGGCTCTCAAAATTTTTGATCGCTGAATCCGGCTCTAACAGCTTCCATAGTACCCCATTCTAGGTTCCTGGTACCCATTTATCAGGTTCTGATCCTGGGATCCTACAATGAGGATTTTCAATATCAGTTTGATTCGTAATAAGCATAACTAAAGGCATAACTCACAAACAACAACCAAAAACTCCATCACATTTCCACTATGATCAAAAACTTATAAGTACAGTGCGCATAATACAATGATGATAGACAAAAGCTCCAAGGTGATCTGCTATACGCTCCAACCTCAGCGTTGCTGCGATCGAACGTCACCTGCATACAACAGTCGTGCATAAGCTTAGAGGGTGGTGAAAGTGTATGCGCAATGTAGTAATGGAATTATACAATATCAGAGTAATGCTGAACATGCTAAAGAATCCATGAACACTATTGGCCATACCAAGGCCATGCAATGCAAGGCATGAATGATGTTGGCCATACTAAGGCTATGCGATACAAGATACAATTCAAGCACACCAATCCTCATCAAAACCACATATCAATACAGCTCAACTCTGAAATATCACCGGGGTCTAATGCATTCCAAACCAAATTGCCACCCCATTGCGCGCAACTAGGTGAGTGGAAGAGACCTCACTATCCGCTTGCTAATATCGGGTCCGGCTCGTCAATAGCGGATCCATTCATTGAGCTGTCAAACTCAGCCTAGCTTTGCCCCCTCCTCTCAGGCGAGTAAGGCCGCACCCCCTTTCAACCGACTACGACACAGTGAAAAGTGCGGCCTCCTAGTATTTAGCACTCGACCCTTATGCATCTACTCGGTCTAGACATTAGAGCAACCTCCTAGTACTATAAGGGTTTAGGGACTTTCACCCAGAGACATCTATAGTACCCCATGCAGAACAAGATTTTTGATGTCCAATCCTACCAACCACAATATGCCTGTGGAGGCTATGACCCTGATGTCGCTAGGGCATACAGTAACCATGTCATATAATGCGAAATGCATGAATCACACTATCCAGTCATGCAGCAATCCTGCGTGTATTGTGTGCTCATGTAGGGCAACACCGCCTATCCGGGAGCCCGTAAACAATCTGCCTGAAGACATATTCTATGATCAGTCACTTCTAATATCAAGCATACATATGATGCATATGAGCATGAATCATGGAACTATACTAAACAAGTTATATGGCAATGGATTCTGTTCGTAACGAAGATGGGACTAGACGGCCTACACACTACAATTATGGGCCTAACAATGGCCCCTTGGGAGAGTTACAATGCGGACATCTAACCGTCATTGATCTTACAATGTGGACGTCAAACCATCATTGCTCCCAAGGCATGACCGCAAAAAACATCATCACATACATAATGGTAGAATCTCACATCGCAATGGACCTCATATACATCGCATTCGGCCCACACGAGGGCCTCATATATATCTCATTGGGCCTCATATACATCAAATGGGCCGAATCAAATGGGCCGTTCAAATGGGCCAAGTCAAATGGGCTGAATCAAATGGGCCGCACCAATGGGCTTCATGTGTATCAATCAGGCCCGCCCTTCTGTATTTTTGAGATCCAACCTATTCCTAAATTAACATAGAAAATGAAGTGAAAACAAATATCAGCTTAAGTGGAAACTACTATGACCCTTAGAAGTTTGAACGGTGGATGTCATTGTGCCCCACTATTATTAGTTGGACGGTTTGATACAACACATGCATCATGGTGGGTCCCATAAATAGATGACATGGATGAAACAGGTGGGACCCACGGAATTTGCTACCGTCTGTACAACAGCTAGGCAGCTGCGTATGATGCATCTGTTGCTACTTCACGTGCCACAGGTGGGTCCCACGTAGGGCCTACCGCCACATATATATATATATAATATATAATATTATATTAATATATGAAATAATGTCCAGGTCTTGAACGGCCTAGACAAACACATACATTGAGGTGCAACCCCACACAAGGGGTGGGTCCCACCATCCTTGGATGGCACACGCATGAGGTGTGGCCCATCCCAATGGGTGGACGGCGTGGATGGGTCCCACAAACCCTGTCTGCTGCACATTGCAGCTTAAAACAAAAGGAGATGTGTCCCATGAGCTGGGCTACCCTCTCCATTCCATATTATATTAATATATTAAAAAAAAATATTTTTTCTTTTTTTTTTGTCTCTTGCTGCTAGTACACACCCTGTCTGCTCACACTTCACCGTTGACGTCCAGCGTCCTTGGATGATGGACGGTATGGATATAACACAAACATCATGGTAGGTCCCACATAGACGTGGTCCACCTGATGGTATAATATATATATATATATATATATATATATATATATATATATATATATATATATATATATATATATATATATATATATATTGTATTGTATTTAAAAGAAAGAAAAGGGGGTTGGCTGGGTGGTACACTCCACCATCACGTCTCACTTCATTGTTAGCTACACCCCACTGTCAATTAACACTTCACTTTTAGCCACCTCCACTGACGGACGGTGTGGCATATACCTCATCAAGGTGGGTCCCACATGGCCTACCTATTTTGGATCAGCCTGATATTTGTGTTTTCTCATCATCCAGGCTCACTGGATGGCCTGGATAAAATAGATGGACGACGCCGATTAAAAGGCATGATCAAGGTGGGCCACACTGTTTTAGATGGGTGGACGGGGTGGATTAGACTAAATACATCAACGAGAGCCCCACCCACACGTGTGGGGTGGGCCACATCCTAGATGAACGGTTGAGATGACCTATAAACATCATGGTGTGTCCCACATGGATGGAGTCCATCGATAGATGGCTTGGATGCAAACATCATGGTGGGCCCCACACCTCATCATCATCATTACCATACAAAAAGAAAAGAGAGAGAGAAAAAAAAACAGAGAGATCGGATGGTGGTGGAGGGACCCCTCCACTATGGGCCCTCCATGATCACAATACATACATAAAAATGGGTCACATCACAAGTGGGCCTTCTAATAGCAAATCAACGGTGGATCACCCACCTATTGGCCTCCTTCTTGGTCCGATGGAACACCGAACTCCTTAGCTTTGATTTCAACAGAAGATGATAAAGTTTTGATGGTTGAGATGGGAGATAAGAGGGTAAGAAGTGGGCCACACTAAAGCTCCTCCATGAGAGCTTGGGAAGCTTGGACGTGTGATATTTTTGGTTGCTTGAAAAATGAGTTTGAGAAATGAGAGAGAGAGGGTTGTAAGGAGAGAGAGAGAGATGGGTGATGGAGTGGTGGATGGGAGAGAGGGATGGGTTGTGTAAAAAATTATTAACTTTTGGGGTAGCTTGTGTAAGAGAGGTATGGGTTGTGATGGGTTGAGTGATGTAGTACTTAACTTGTACTTGACCCTTAATGAGATTGATTGATTGATTGAGGTGACATCTTGGGTAGAGATTCTCTCGAAATTGCAAATATGCGGCGTTTTCCTCAAACTGAATGCAGGCCTATATCTTCTGGCCTGGGTATCGCCTCGGCGCGTGAGATGCGGCATCGAAACCGTGGCGACGGCACAGTCGCTAGGCTACAAGTCTTGGGTTGAGTCGACTCAAATTGGCAAGGTGTGACTTAGGGTCGCGTGCAAACATTGGATACAGGTCCAGGGTTGCTGGAATTCGATCGGGAGAATCGCGGGAAACTAGGGAATGGTACAGACTAAGATACGGGTCTTACACCTTTCCTTAATCAAGAGAAGGCCCATTTAAAGGAGTTTTTTTTTAAAAAAAATCTTGATGTTACAAATTATGGCCAATCTTCCCTTTGTTCGACACTACTTTCTTCATTAGCATTGCCTTTGAGGCTACCACTATTGACAAACCTTTGGGAGAAATCTTAGATGTCTTGAGGAAACTCCTTCACCTCGAAGAGAGATACTTCCATCTCGAGTTTAAACTGCGAAGGGTTTCTTTCATCTCGAGTTTAAAATACTAAGGGTTTCTGAAAATCTAAGACAACAAGCCTCTGCCCATGAAGAATCTAATTCTCTTGGCAAAGATTATGGGAAAGCATGAAATGAATGCCTTCGCTAGAACAGGGTACACAAGACCATGCTGCGAGTACTCCAAGCTCAACACACTAAACTCATGGACGATATCAGGGAGAAAGAGCGTGCCTACGTTGTGAAGGATCCTGCCATTCCAAAGGATCTCCTTTGCTTCCTGGACTTGTAGATTGCCAACTACCAGGCTCTGATGCATGTGAGCCTTATTGGCAAGAGGGAAACAGATCGAGGGAAAGTTTCTTTAATCGACAGTCATGTTGATCAACTCTTGCACTTCGTGAACGTCTTCATGACTAAGGGGTTTCACTGGAATAGCCAGATGGATTCCCTTAAGGCCAATAAGATGCACATCATCTACAAGTTCGAGGAGATCGATGTAGAATTGCCTGAGCAGCTTCTCTTGGCTGGTGGTTGTTTCTTTTTTTTTGTATGTAACTTGTTTAGTGGCCCACCTTTTCCTTCAATAAAATCACTTTCTTTTCATGTTCTGCGTATCACACACGTGCTGTTACTCATTCGGCCTTATCATTCCCAATATGGAACAATATTATTGCTACTGTGATATCAACATTCTGTATTTCAAAACAAAAATACCAGATAGTGATATTACCATTGTGTTCAATCATATCTAATCTAGGATACTTGGCCGATGAGCATCTTTCGGCTGTGTGTACACCATTGAATGGATGTAAAAAAGGATTAAGACACTCCTTTTATTAAAATTTACCTTATCAACTAAATCCATGCAGAGGGATGTTGTCATTAATTGGGTTGTTGATGATATTTTGCTCAATAAAATTGGCCAATATGATGCCACATTTAAGCTTGACCACTGTCAACACTTAGTATTTCCCTCTTTCTTTTGGTTATAAATACTTGGCTGATTGGGCATATGAAGATGGGTTGTCATGAGCACTATTTTTCAAGGATTCATTATTTATTACGGCTACATTTTTTAACTTCTTAGGAATCGATCTGACGTCGCACACTTTAATAATATTATACCAACGCCATATCTATCGAACATGGGCATTAAATGGTTTAAGAGATGCTTATAAAACCATCATTCCCTTCTATTTCCACATCCTGCTTTTCTACTACTTTCTGCCTCCGAACTCTTGTACAAACTCTAGCCACTCAGGTCTTCTTCTATTCATAATCCTTAGCCTTTCTGAATGAGATTCTTGCCACATAAATTAAGTATCTCTCAATCTACCATCCTCCATGATGTTTATCCTTTTGTCAGGGATGGTACAGAGGTAGCTCCGACTAACCAACCTTAGAACTTATATAGGTTCTGACCAAACTACAGCATCTTGGGGATATTTACTTCAAATTAGGCTTGGAGATCCAAAAGTATTCTAACCTGATAAGGGAACGATCTAACATTCATGCAGAGTCTAAAACCCTTTCCACATGCTATGAAATGGCCTGGAACTATCGCTTACACTGGAATTGTTGACACCATTTTAACAAGGCAGTGTTGTGAATGCTCCAGGTCCAGCGCAATGAGCTGGCCAATGACCTCAATGAGACTGGAAGTCTCTATCTCGAGAGGGATTAACCTGAATCTTGAGAGCTCACGACCTTTATTGAATCTCAGATCGACCATTACCAGGCTCGATAACAAAAGAGCATCACCCACAAGGAAGCCGAAGTAAGGTTGTTGTAGTCAGCCAGTGCATCGATGAAGCCCTGGACTTCCTTGATTGTGTTGTAGTTGGGAAACAATCTTGGAGGGGTAAGAAGAAGTAGGGCGAGGAGGCTAGAGAATCTGCGCTAAGGAGTTCAAGGATATTAAGACAGCTTAGTCTGAGCGGTTTGACTGATCGAAGTCCTTGTCTTTCCATGTTGCATTCTATTTTTGTTTCTTTTTATTTTTTGAATGGCCGATGGCCTAAGTTTCCTTCCTGTAATAATGAAATCTTATTTATTTTCATGATCAATGGTGGATACTTATTAGTCACTTCTTCCTTTTTTGTTACTCGGCTCGACCCTGCACTACCTCTTATAAAGAAGGGTAATAATTTTTTAAGAATTGGTCATTGATTGGAGTTCTTGCAACCTTTCCATCTTTATCATGTAAGACATAAGCTCCACCCTTGAGAACTTGAACGATAACATAGGGCCCGTCCCAAGTAGGCGACCATTTCTTGCCCAAGGTTTGGTCTTCGTGGTCTATTGGTAACACTATTTTCCAAGTCTCATTCCCTGAAGGACTTTCCTTTCATCCTCTTGTTATATGCTCGGGTGACCTTTGTTGGTGACTATAGGGTCTAAGGATTTCATGCGGGTCTCATCTAACCTTTTGAGCTTAACCAACATGGCTTCCATGAACTCAGGAGGGGTCAACCCAGCTTGATATGTGACCCTTAACAATGACACAGTGACCTCTAGGGGTACCACTGCATCTTGTCCATATATTAATGTGAACAGACTCATTCTGGTTCTAGTGCAGGGTGAATTCTTATATGTCCAAAGTGCCTTAGACAGCTTTGTATGCCATTTACGAAACTTTTTTTTATCATCTTCCTCGATATGTTCTTTACTATGTTACTAGCCTCGGCCTGACCATTTTCCTATGCATACTATAGTGTTGAGTGTAAAATTTTGATTTTGTATTCATCAGCTATAGCCTTAAATTCCTTTGCTGAAAATGCCACACCTGATATAAGTTTCAATGAACTTAATAATCTCCTTGTGGCTAACTCCTTTCATGAGTTTTGCTTCCACCCACTTGGTGAAATAATTAGTAGCCACAATGATGAAAGAATCCATACTCAATGAAGGTGGATGAATTTGGCATATTAAATTGATTGTCCATCCTCGAAAAGGCCATGTCTTGATAATCGGATGAATCTTGGCTACAAGCATGTGTTGTATCAGCCCGTTTTCTAGCATGCCTCACACCTTTGGCATATTGAATGCAATCAGCCATCATTATTAGACAGAATATCCATAATAGCTAAATGTGGACCTCATTTTCCTCCTAGCTTGATGAGCTCCACACAACCCTTCATGGACCTCACCTATCACTAGTATGGCTTCCCCTTTAGCTAAACACATCTGTCATGCCCCAAACTCGGGAACTAGGCTTACAAAATTTTCAATCGCCGAATCTGATACTGATAGCCTCTGTAGTACCCCATTCCCGACTCTTAACTCTCATACACCAGGTTTTGATCATGGGATCCTACAAGGAGGATTTCTAGGGTGATTTTTAAAAAATTATAAAGGAGCATAACCACAAGTGAAATACATGATATAATAAAACTCCAAAAGATCAGGCACATGCTCCTGCCCTAATGCTGATACGGTCTAGAATAACCTGCACGTAAAGAACATGCTTAAGCTTACTATGAAGCTTAGAGAGTGTGCGCATATGTGCACAATGCATGTGTCAAGCATACAAATGTCAAAGTAAGCAGAAATGATGGAGGGATAAACTGGCAAGTCAATAAATAGTATTAGGCATACCAAGGCTATGTAATGCAAGTCTTACATGGCCAAGTGTCATATGCTAGAGATGCAATGCAAACATACTGATCCTCAATGAGTCTACATATCAGAACAATTCATTGCTGGAAACATTGTCGGGGTCTAGTACACTCCGACACTGGCTGTCGTCTGTGACGCACACGATGAAGTGAGTGTAAAATACCTCACTATCCGTCTCGTCAATGGTATGCCAATGCCCACCCGGTTCGACGATAGCGGACCCATTTACAAGCTAGTCAGAATCAACCTATTTTATAACCCTCTACCCTCGGGTGAATAAGGTCACACCCTTTTCAACCAACCACGACACAGTGAGAGACGCGACCAACTAGTATTTGGCACTCAGGCACTCATGCTATCTACTCGGTTTCGACGTTGAAAATTCAAAGGCTTCTTCTAGGGAAGCCAACATTGTCGAATCTGATGAAGGCACAAGTGGAAGTGACATGTTATCAATATCTATGGTCGGACACTTATATGATGATCGTAGGGACGAGTAAATTTTGGATACTGAGGCATCATATCACACGATGAAACACCTTGAACTTTTCAATACCTGAGTATTGAAAGTTCTCGAGTGTTACCATGAAATCTAACTTAGTATATACATGTATACGATACCTATTTAATTATCCTAACCTTATGCCTATTCTCCATCATGAATCTGACCGTTAGGAATGATCTTCATTTATAGATCAAGCCATCCGAACATTGATTTTAAGATAAGATCATCATATGTCCAAGTATTCCCACTTTTCCATCATAACCAACTGTTCAGCTAACTATCCACCGATAGATAAAGATATCTGACCATCCACTTTGAGTTTTGACCACCCGATCATAGTAAACTAACTACTTAATATTTGCATCCACTTGTACACATTAAATTGAAATTATGATCCATTTATCTTGTTCACCATCTATGACTATGCTTAACCCACCATTAAAACTACAATTTGAGAAACTAACACATGTGAACAAGTTACTTGAATCTAACGTTATACATGTTCTGCCTCTTGATCACTCCAAAAACCCACTTATGATCATTTGTTTACAAAACTGACCGTACGCCCTCTTACATACATGATCAGAGTACTAACCATCAAGTTTTTCTATTTTTAACATGTTATCTGACCATCTATTATGTTGGTTGGTATATGTACATTTCCTTAATTAATTTAGTGAATAATTCTTTATTCAAAATGATTTAGATAGAAGTTCTTTTGTAAGAATTACTTAGAAACGTGCTTATAACTATGTAGAACTGTTAGATTTTGCAAAACTCTCATATCAGTAATAATTATGAAAATGTCATTGACCTAGACCCCTGAATTCTAGATCACGTGGTTCTCACAATCCGTTTGATGCGAAATTTTATACCATGCCTATGTATCATAAATTAACCATACGTGCCAAATTTTAGCCCTTAGAACATTGTAAAAGTGACTCAATTGATAAATCATCCCCTTAACCATTGATTTTAGTGTCCATCGAGTGAAGAAATCTTGTGGATAGTCATAGTAGTATATTTTCCTTCAGATGAATGACTTAGATTACACATAATATGGACTAAGTGTGAAATATGAAGATCCCATTTTGGTAGGCTTTTCTTTAGGCGTGAAGTTATCTTTTCAAGGCTTATCAACTCCTTATAAATCTAGATCTTCCGATTTAACCACTTCCTGCCATCCATCGCAACTTAAATTTATACTACACTTTGGTCTCATATGACTATGAGGTTATACAAAATTTTGACCCTGATCTATGATCCTACACCATTGAATGTTGAAGCCAATTCATTTCATTTGGCACAAAGGGTGAAATTTTAGATTTAGGCTTTTTTCACCATTGATCAACTATCAAATTTTGTCAAACCTTTTACCTATCTTGACTACACATTTCTCTCAAATTGGGCCCTGATCATTAAGTACGGACCGTTAATTGAGAACAAGTTCGTTTTGGCACCCGATAGGAGAATTTTTAAGATAGGCCAATCTAAATTGCGAATCACCAAGAAAATTATATAACCTATCCCTATTCAATGACCCTGACACACTGAATGAATTAGATTTAAAGAAAGATAGCTAGAAAAGGTCAAATTAGAGAAACCCAATACAAGTGGGATGTGAAACACACCCCCTCTCACACGCACTCCTTGTATAAAGGAGGTTTACGTTCTCCTCTTCACTCACATGCCCAATCCCCCAACAACCAAGGAAGAGAGAGAAAGAAAAAGAGAAAGAGAAGGAGAGAGAGAGAGAGCCTAGACGCCATCATCCTCTTCCTCTCCACATGTGTGGTGTCTCCCTCTTTCTAAAGCGATGTCGTGATTTTTATAAAAGCTTTCCTACATGGATATCTACCTAGGGTTTAGATTTAAGGATAAGGTGAGAGATTCCTTTAAGCTTACACTAATTTGAGTTTATGTAATTTATCTTATTCTGCATACATTCATGTTACTATGATTCTCTATGCAATTGATTGATTTACCATTGACAATTATTTATCCTTTTGAGAATTATGATTAAGGAATAATTTTAATTATGCGTGATTTTTATTAATTTATGTAGGGTGATGGATACAAGCCTTGCCCTTTACCGATTTTGATAGCGACATGTGCTTCCACTCTATATTGAGTTGGTCTTTTGCTCATCTCCCCTTATTCTTGTTGAGTTAGCCTATTACTACTCTCTACTTTTATTGAGAAAACTAAATGCTACTTTGTTTTTTTATTAAGTTAGCCTTGTGTTACCTTCCTTTATGGATTGGGCATGTGTCTTGGCATTCCAAAACTCCTATGGTTTGATTTATTTCCCCTTTGGTGCAAGTGATGTATTAGAGGACTTACAACTAATGATTTAAATATTTTATCATGGACGTAATGCGCTCTAAGTAGTGACCCTCTTGGTCAACATGGAATTCTATGAATTTTAGGTAGTATTGCACATATTAATGTAAGTAATCCGCAATGCGTGTTACATCACTTCCGGGATTGGATGTCACAAATAGTTGGTCCATGAACAAATCGTGTCATATAATTCATCTGATTCATGCTTTGTGCTGTCTCGAGGTGTTCACATAATCTACATAATGTGAGAATGAGGGGCAAGCTGGGTTTTCTATGAATTATATTCAACATTGTGATGATCACTATATATGATGAGCTACACACACTTTGCTAGATATGCATTCATATATATATTGGTTGTGCATACTGATACCACTCGAAGTGGTGGAGTACGAGACGTATCAGAACTCTTACATTACTCTTATGAATCTCTTGAATTATTGTTAATCTTAAAGGATAACCATCACTATGAGTAGGGCATTGACCCTCTCCAACCGTACAGATGATGCAGGTGAGGTGCAGATTGAAGACACTGATGACAATCTCTCCACGGAAGATTATTCTGAATAAATAAAGAGATAGCTTTATGTTTTGTTTTATTTATTTCCGATGCAAACTTTGATAATATAATAAACTCCAATTGAGAAGGCATTTAATAATTTATTGAATTCTTTTAATCTAATGGAATAATAAATACAGTTAATTTTACTCTCGTGAATGTAACTGGATATGATATTAAATGAAAGAAAAAAAAAATGCGATTCTGAAGCATCCAATTTTTACATTATTAACACCCGGAATTCTCGGGCACGAGTATATATTCGGGCCACGAAAATCCGAGATGTTACACATGACTCCTCATCGGAGTTGGTTTACCAATTATAAGGGTGCAATGATGGTCATGTATTTATGGCCAATAACAATGCCTGTAATGTGGTGGGTGTTGGATCGATGCGCATTAAGATGTTTGATGGCATGGAGCATACCTTGGCTAAGATGTTTGATGACATTGAGCATACATTGACCGAGGTAAGACATGTTCTTGATATGAGTAGGAGCTTGATATCTCTAGGAGCACTTAAGGCACTCGGGTGCAAATGCACTGACTTTGATTGTGTCTTTAAAGTTTCAAAGGAGCATTCATTATTATGAAGGCACAAAGGAGCAAGAACCTTTACAAGTTGATCAGGACCACTTCATGAAGTGAAGCTATAATGTCTGTAGCAGATTCCACGTCTATACGTATGTGGCATATACGTTTGGGTCACATGAGCGAGTGGGTCATGAAGGTACTATTTGACTGTTGTTTAATTCCATTTTTTAAAGTTTTTTACTTAAGTATATGTAAGTATCGTATATATGGTAAACATTGGAGGTTATCTTTTAAATCTAGAAAGCATGTAAGGGTGTTCTTGATTTTATGTGCATTCTGATGTATGGGGGATGTTGCCCATGGTTTCCGACAGAGGGTCGTCTTGGTTCGTCACATTCATTGACGACTACTCTAAGAAAGTGTAGATTTATTTCATGACAAATAAATTAGATGTTTTCACCAACTTCAAGCAATGAAAGAAATAGTGGAAAAATAGTGAGGGTGAAAAGTAAACGTTCTAAGGACAGATAATGGTGAAGAATTTACTTCAGGTGAATTTAATTAATATTATAATGATGAAGGGATCGTGAAGCATAATACAATGCACTACATACCAGAACAGAACTGTGTGGCTGAGCGAATGAATCGGACTCTTTGGAGAGAGCCTGATTCATGATTAGTAATGCTAGGTTGGGTAAGGAATTATGGACTGAAGCCGTTAATACGGCTTGTTACTTGGTGAATCAGTCTCCTTCTACGGCCATTAATTGTAAAATTCAAGAAGAAGTATAGAGTGGTCGACAGGTAAACTACTCGGGTTTATTGTATTTGGTTGTGAAGCTTACTCTCATGTACTATCAGTTGAGTAGATAAGTTACACCAAAGAGCTAAGAAATACATGTTTGTCGGATATAGTGGTGGTGTGAAGGGATACAGGTTATATGACCGGGTCACATAGAAAATCATCCTTAGTTGTGACATCAAATTCAACGAAGGATCCTTATTTCATAAGGATTAGCAAGAGAAACCAAAAAAGTTGGTGGTGGACATTCAGGTGGACAAAGATGAAACTCAGGCTGAGACAGAAATAAAGATAGAGGTACAAGTGCAGGTGGAGCAATCACCTGTGAGAAGGAATCCACCGTGGGATCGTAGGTTACTAGTGAGATATAGGAATGACTCAAATATCACATATGCCATCATTATAAATGAGGGGGATCCGTCTACTCTTCAAAAAGCTCTTGATGAGTCAGATGCAGAAAGGTGGAAAGCAATGATGGACGATGAGATAAACTCCTTATACAAGAACGAGACGTGGGAGTTGGTGAAGCTTTCCGTCAGCCGATAAACGATTGAGTATAAGTGAATCTTCAAGAAGAAACATGATAGGTACAAGGCAAGGTTAATAGCGAAGAGATTTACTTTGAGGGAAGGTGTCGACTTTAGTAAGATATTCACGCTGGTTGTGAAGCAAGTATTTATTATATTCGTGTTGGTGCTAGTTGCTTAATATGATCTCGAGCTAGAGCAAATGGATGTGAAGACTGCATTCTTGCATGAGGAATTTGAAGAACAAATCTACATGAAGCAACCAGAAGGTTACGAAATATAAGGGGCAAAGAATAAGGTTTATAAGTTAAAGTGGTCATTGTAAGACATGAAACAGCCGCCTAGGCAGTGGTACAAAAAGTTTGAATCTTTCATGTTGAGTCAGAAGTTTACCAGCAGTGACTACGATCACTGTGTCTATTACAAGACACCGAGTGATGGCAAACTTATCATCCTGGTGTTGTATGTTGATGACATGGTGATCGCCAATCATAGTATGTCTAAAATCGATTTACTCAAGACTCAATTATCAAGGACATTTGAAATGAAAGATCCGAGGGCTGCAAGAGGGTTCTCGGCATTGATATATATAGAGACAAGAAGATGAGTAGTCTTTGGTTATCTCAGGAAGAATACCTTGAGGATGTGTTGATCAAGTATGGGATAGACAAGGTAAAGCCGGTTAGCGTTCCGTACAAGACTCACTTTAAGCTATCTTCAGAACAATGTCCTAAAACAGATGAAGAAAAGCAGGGTAGGTCTTATGTGCCTCATTTGAATATGGTTGGCAGTTTAATGTATGTTATTGTCTGTATGAGACCGAATATTTCACAGGCAATTTGTGTTGTTAGCAGATATATGTCTAACCTCGGAAAGTAACACTGAGAAGTGGTGAAATGGTTACTTCGATACATTCGAGGTACACACGACTACGTCTTATCTTTTTAGAAAACATGGGCCAAGTTAGTTCGATATGTGGATTCAGATATCATGGGCAGTATGGATTCTAGAAATTCAAATTCAGGTTACTTGTTTGTGCTATCGGGTAGAACAATCAGTTAGATGTCAAAGCTTCAGTCTATGGTGGTTCTTTACACAACTAAACCTGAGTATATGACAGTGATAGAGGCATTCAAAGAAGGTGTTTGGTTGAGAGGGATGATAAATCAGTTGTGTGAGACCCGTATCCTATCTCGTACCATTCCGTAGGCTTTCATGGTCCTCCCAGTCGAATTTTGGCGACCCGCGACCTATAGATAGTAGTTGCGTATTATCCTTTATTGTATCCCATATTCTAGAGTCAGCTCGACCTGAGACTTATACCCTAGCGACCGCGCCGTCACCACAGTTCCGATATCGCGTATTACGTGCCAAGGCAATACCAAGGCCAAGAGATGTGGGCCCGCATTCAATTAGAGGAAAATGCTACGCAGTTGCAAAACCCAAGAGAGAGCTTTCAAACAATCCCATCAATCACATCTCATGTCAAGTACACATCATGTCACACCCCATCTCCAAGCAACCCCAAAGTCAACTTTCTCTTACAACCTAAGTACACCCATTAACATTCACCCATCCCTCACCCATCTCTCTCTCTCTCTCATTTCCTCCTAAGCAACCCATGTCCAAGCTCCATGAGAGAGCTAGGTGTGGCCCACCTTCCTACCTCCCATTTCCACCATCCAAAGTCCATCTCGACCGTTGAATCGCACCCCTTGGAGCTCTAGATCGCATTGATGGAAGAAGGAAGAGGAGATCTATGGTGGGTGATCTTATATTTGTCTTTTTTGTGATTTAAGGGCCCACATTGGTGGGACCCATCTTGATGTATGCATTGTATAGGGAGGGCCCAAGTGGCGGGGTCCCTCCCTCTACCTCACCGATCTCTCTCTTTATCTACCTCTCTCTCTCTCTCTCTCTCTCTCTCTCTCTCTCTCTCTCTCTCTTACTTTTGATGTGTGGCCACCAATGATGCATGCGTTTCATCCATGCTATGGGGCCAGCCATGATGGATGGGCCTATCCACATCGTCCAGAAATTGGATGTGTGGGAGCCACTCTGATGCATGTGTTTTGCCCTAGTCGTCCATCTATGTGGACCCACCCTGATGGCACGTGGACCCGACCTTGATTGTTTACCCAGGCCGTCCATCCAGACCAAGGAGGTGGGTCCCAGCAGTTGAGCTGCAGAGACGTCAACAAGTTCTGAAGCCCCATCGTGAGGTATGTTTTATATCTAGTCGTCCATTTGATGGCTGGCCCAGCAGCCATTGCTGGTGATTCACGTCAGTAGATCTGGGCCTCATCATGGTGTATGTGTCTTATCTACACCGTTCATGAGATGGGACCCACCTTGACATTATATGTTGCATCCACACCATCCAATTTCTGGACCGTGGAACCGGGTTGGCTAGTATATCTCAAACCAGCAATACAACTGGGGTACTGACGTCAGCAAATGCTAGTGGGGCCGACCTTGATGCATGTAAATCCTGTTCGCCCGTTCGATGGAGGGCGGGCCAACAGCCGCTGTAACAGCTGCTGCACGTGCAACAGTAGGATCTGTGGGACCTACCGTGATGTAATGTTTCACCTATGTCATCCATCCTTGGTGATCCACACAGTAGGTGCGCCAGCAGTCGCAGTAATAGCTGTTGTGCTGACGCTGCAAGTTCTGTGGGTCTGATCTGGGTTGGTGACATCCAGACCGTCCATCTAAATGGTGGACCAGTGGGCCACACACTAGCTACATACCTGCTGCACATGATAGCATGCTCCGTGGGTTTCAACCATGATGCATGTGTTTATCTAAACCATCCATCCTGACGGTGTGAATCCACATTGTCCATTTAGTTGGTGGGCCACGTGTGCGGACCCCACCATGATGTATATGTTATACCAATACCGTCTATCCAAACGTCCAGTGTTTGGATGCTGGACTGGATATTATAATAATAATAACATATTAAATAATATTATATTATATATTTGTATGTGGTGGGCCCCATGTGGGACCCACCTGATGAAGTGGATGGGCTGGTGCATCTCACACCAGCAGCAATTGTTAGACGTCAACAACTCCGTGGACCACACCATCCATGTGTGGGGCCCACCATATGATGTATGTGTTATATCCTAACCAGCTATCAAGTGAACCATCCTGCAAGAACAGTGAGGGGATTGAACGGCTACCCTTGAAACCCTTTTGGTTGCTCAGAAGCTTTGGATCAATGTAATATTCCACTTAATGCAGGTCCTTGTAACCATATGAACAAATTGGTAGAAAATAAATGTTATGGTGGCCCTCTAGGATTTTAACGGTGGAAATCATTATCTCCACTACTACTTGTAGTATGGTCCAGATGATCTTTCGATACGATTCACTTTTGGGGAATGTGTGCAGCCCATGAGTGAGGCCTGATGTGATGTATTTATGGCCCATGTGCCGAGGCCCATAGTGATGTGTATTAGGCCTATGTCATGCGACCCATTGTGATGTGTATTAGGCCCATGTCATGCGACCCATTGTGATGTGTGTTAGGCCCAAGTCATGTGGCCCATCGTGATGTGTATTAGACCCATGTCATGCGGCCCATTGTGATGTGTATTAGGCCCAGGTATGTGGCCCGTTGTGATGTATTTGTAACCCATTTGATAAGGCCCATTGTGATGTATTTGTGGCCCGTATGGCGAGACCCAATGTGGTGTATATGTGGCCCTTGAGTGAGGCCCAATGCGATGAATGTGTGGACCGATGTAACGTGTAATTTCACTATAATGTATGTAATGATATTTATGTGGGCCACTACTTGGGAACGATGTTGGTTAAATGTCCACATTGATAGGCAATGATGGTTAGATGTCCACATTGTGACATTCCCTTAGACCTATTGTAAGGCTCATTCTTGTTATGAGTAGGCAGTCTACGCCTATCCTTGATATGAGGAAAGTACACCATCATCATAGCATACTTAGTATAGCTTCATGACCCATGCCTATGCGCATCACACCATCACCATATAGCATGCTTAGTATAGCTCCACGACCCATGCTCATGCACATCATATGTATGCCTAATATGAGGAATGATTGATCATAGCACATGTCATTGGGCATATTATTATAAGACTCCCTGATAAGAGGAGTTGTCCACATGAGAGCGTGGTACGCGCAGGTTTGATGCATGAATGGATGGTATGACTCACATCTCGCATTTTGTGATATGACCACCATATGCCCTAGCGACATCAGGGCCGTAGCCTCCACAGGCATATCGTGGATGGTCAGATGGAACACTGAAAATTTGTTCTACATGGGGTGCTATAGATATCCCTAGGTGAAATTTTCTAAACCCTCTTGGTTCCAGAGGTTGCTCCAACCTCTAAACCGAGTGGATGCATTAGCGCATGAGGGTCGTACACCATTAGGCCGCGTCTCCCACTGTGTCGTGGTCGGTTGGAAGAGAGTACGGCTTTACCTGCCCGAGAGGAGGGAGCAAAGCTAGGCTGGTTTGACCAGCTCAAGGAATGGGTCCGTTATCTACGAGCCGGGCCCGATATTGGCAGGCAGATAGTGAGGTCTTTTCCACTCACCTTGTTGCGCGTGATGGGGCGGCAATCTGGTTTGGAGTGTACTAGACCCCGGTGATTTCCCAGAGAGGAACCGTACTGATATGTGGACTTATTGAGTAGGAGTTGCATACTCATGCATTCATTTCATTCACTATCCACTCGGTCTGGTGGTGCGCAACTAATCATTCTGTACCTTCGCATTGCTAGGAATTCGGTTGGGCACGTAACTAACCTGAGATCAGGAGTCTGCTACATTAAGTCTGACTATTCAAATTTAGGTATGTGACTAGTTTGGATAGAAGTCCTTTGTGATAGACCCCTTAGCTTGTGATACTACGTACTATCATCCCGACTTCATACTCCAGCTTGGTCATTCCATTTGCATTGCATATTGCATTGCATCCTCGGCATCTGATATTGGCTTATTATGTTTTTACATCGCATAGCCTTGATATAACCGTTAGCATTCATGCCTTACATCGTATAGCTTTGGTACGGCTGATAGCGCTCATGGACTTACCAGTATATTTTCGCTTACCCTAATATCGTATGATTCATGATCTTATCACTATTTTCGCTTATTTCTGACATTATATGATTATGGTATTGTATTGAATACTTGACACTTATCTTATGCACACACCTACACCACCCTATAAGCTTTTTATAAGCTTATGCAAGATAGATGCGAGCAGGTGGCATTAGATTGCAGCAACGTTGAGCATGGAGCGTGCAGCGGTCTTCTGAAGCTTTGATTTTGACATATGTATCTCTCTTTCAGCATTATATTCAAATGTTTATCTTAGTGGATATATGATGATGATGTTGCCTTTGTGATTTGGGTATACTTGTGATTATGCTTCTTACGAGACAAATGTACATTGGAAAATCCCCCTTATACGATCTCAGGATTGGAATTTGGCGTATGGGCGCTGGGAGCCAAAAATGGAGTACTACAGAGGCTGTCGGCACTGGATTTGGCAATCGGGAATTTTGTGAGCACGATCTTCAGATTTGGGGCGTGACAAGTTGAGACTTCAACAAGAGGCTATGTTGGTTAATTGTGACAGTGAAAGGGCTATCAATTTGGCTAAAATTATATTTATCACTCACGTACTAAATACATTGATGTTCATCGCTATTTTATTCAGCAAGTGTTTGAGGAAGGAGGCGTGACTCTGGAGAAGATTCACACGAGAATGAATCCAACAGACATGCTTACTAAAGTGGTTCCCATAGAGAAGTTCATGTTCTGTGCAACCTCTCTAGGCTTGGTGAAGCCGTAAAGGAAGACAGAGTGTGTATGAGAAGTGACGGTGGAGCTATGATGCAATGGGAAATTAAAGAAGAAGGAAAAAGAGTTATGAAGAATGACGATTGAAGACATGGTAGAGATTGTTGATTGATGTCTTAAATATGTAAATCAACAGGTCTATTGATGACAGTTTCGATGCCATTGAGCAAACTTTGATGTCATCAAAATCCTGGTCGATGCCATCGAGAAAATCTGGAATTTATCTTGTTGGTTGTGGGACACATGAAGTGCCCTGCTCAATGCTATCGAAGGTTGTTTGATGACATCAAAGGCCTGCTTAATGCCATTGATAAAATTCAGGATTTTCATGTTTAGTCACTGAAACATTTTGGTGTTTAGTTCTATGCCATCATAGTGGGTTCATTGACATTGACAGTCTGTCGATGCCATCGAAGTCCCATCAAAGGTCCATCGAACGATCACGCAGAGTTACACAGAGTTGCATATTTTCAAGATTTGTTTCCTATTTTAAGTGTGATTCTCCTAGATGTTATATATATATATAGGTGTAATCGGGATTAGGGTGTATCTCAGAACTTTCTAATTCGTTCCTAAGGGTTTTAAGGGCTTGTAAGGGGAGATTCGAGGCATGTTCGAATCGGGTATTCTTTCTATCTCTTGTAATTTCTGATTTTATAGTGCATCACTCTCTGTGTCGTGGTTTTTTCCCAAAAGGGTTTTTTTCACATTAAATTCGGTTTCTTTGTGATTAGACTTGGTTGTTGCAATTGGAGTATTTTGCTTGATTCATCTTTGTGTGCTTCCACGGTCCCCCAACACTTTGGATTTCATGACCACGTCACGTGTACAGAGGTGCCACAAGTTCACTTAAACATGTGCCCACAAGTTCACTTAAAAGAGGTGCGCATGTGAGCGTTTTTCTAATACACACAACTTCATGGAAATGCCCACTATTACATTATTCCTAGGACTCACCGTGATGTTTACATGCCATCCTACCCATTTATAAGGTGATTCCCACCAGGATAAGTGAAAATACAAATATCAGCCTCATCCGAAACTTTTGTGGGTGCCAATAAGACTTCAATAGTGGTAGTTCAATTCCAATTGTTTCTTGTGATGCGGCTCACTTAAGTCTTTGATCTGATTCATTTTAGAACTCTTATCATAACATGAACTAACAAAACTAATGGATGAAGTGGATTTTTCATAGACATCTCGGGGGCCACATAGGGGTTTGAAAATCTCGTCTCACAGCTCTTTGAGGCCCACGAAATATACCTACGAAATCACCCTTGGGTAAGTGTCCACATGAGCTGTATAAGGTAGCAAATATATCTCGAAAATTGCCATGGCACTTCGCCAAAATCGCTGATTTGCAAATCCGTCGTAAAACCAAATAAACGACGGATTTCGTCTGTCTCTGTTTACTGGGTCTTTTTTCGACGGAAATAAAAGGTCCACTTAGCCGTCGTTCATTTTCTTGTTTAGAAACGCTAAAATATGTGCGAAAAAAATAAAAATATCAGATTTTTTTATTTGGTTTAATCTTACGCCTGATAGTCATTCAAAAAATAATTCACACAATTGTTTAATAAGAACCCTATTCACAAAATTGCTAAAGAATTGTCCCAAGTGGGGCCAACCCAAACAATAGTTCCCATAGGACGTGAAACATGGAATTGCAAAGAGAGTTTGGTTCTGTCTCACCTCTACTAGGTCAAATTTCTACATATTTCATTGCAATATAGCGGACTTGTTCCCATTCCTGCAAACTCCGGAAAATCAACAACAAAATTAGTAAAACACATTCTTTCAAAGGATTCTGAATACACGAAAATAGAAATGGATAACAAAAACTTTAGCAATAACAAAATTCTTTCAAAGGATTCTGAATACACGAAAATAGAAATGGATAACAAAAACTTTAGCAATAACAAAATTATATTTAGGGTAAAAGACCTAAAAATTACCTATAACAAGAAGATTTAAGTGAAGCAGCAGAGTATGCTGTTGTGAACGCAAGTATTAATAACAAAAGTACAAATTTGCTGTTATGATATTTTAGTGCAGGAAAGGAAGTATGCTGTTATGAATGCAAGTTATGCATTCACCATTATTTTTTCCGACTTATGGCCCTTGGAGTGGAATAGAGGGACATGATTCATGTAGGTTCAACTAGTAAGGTAAGCCTTAGATGATGATGGTGCCATAGTTTGGCATACTTTTATGTTATTTCCTATAGGAGTATAGTCATTTTGTCACAGTCAGAACGAAACTCAAAAATGGGTAAACTATTCTAGAGTAAAGAGCACTCGATAACTGTTATTTCATCTTATAAATGCTTAACAGTTGCACCTCGTATCCTAGGAGTTCCCTGAAGTCTCTAGAAGTTTTAATCTAACCAATCTACTAACACAGGTGCTTATATTTGACAAGCATGCAAATACATAAAGCTCAAATGAAGGATTACAAGAAATTTCATCATTTCCTGTGCAAAAAGTAGCGCCATACCTCTTTCAAAACTATGGAATTTTTGAGCCCTGGAAAGAGTTTCTTTTCCAGTCCGCCTATGATCTCATCTGCAATTAGCTCCTTTTGTGCTTCAGTCTTTTGTTCGGAGACCCTGTTCCAATGAGTATGCAAATAAAATAAATGCATTTGTTGGTTGAAAGAAATCATCCTACTTGTTTATTTTACATTCACAGAACACAAGATGAAAATGACTATAAAGACTGTTCCATCAGCAAACCTTGCAATTTAGTGAATCTGTTTTAAAAAACTAATGGACTTTTATGAAGAATGTATGGTCATGATTAAAGAACTAATGGACCATTCCAATATAATTTGGTGAAGATTGAGTGTTTGAAGAATGATAGACCCAAATCTAAGGTACCACAGCAAAGAATTCAGCTTCTACAACAAAGAGAAGACTCGTCATTAGTCATGGAATCCATTTCCTCTTAAAAGCTAACATGTTGGGCAGTTTCCATTGGCCATCAAGAAGTTCTATTGTAGTTTTTCCCCAGCTTTACTTCTCTTTATCAAATCTAGGAAGGCCAACCACGGTTCCATTGGAACCCCCACATTGACCATGTGACAAGAACACAAGTTTAACAAGACGGTTTGACGAATTGGTTGGAGAATCAACTATGAGTTGATCCAATAGATGTAAACAACTGTATATTTGTTTCTTACTGAATCAACAACAATTTATCTCAACAACGAATTGAAACCTTGCATATTGTGAAAAAAAAAAAAAAACTAACAACGGTGATGCATTATGCCAAACAAAAACAGGAACTTGAAATCTAGAATAAGAAATTGATTGAATATGACCATTTACTGTCCAATATCAGAGAATCAACCAAATACAACAAAAGAACGAAAGAAAAAAAAAAAAAACCAAATTTGTAAATCACTTAAAAGTCTCTACATATCCAGAAACCAATTCATTCAGATATTAACCAATCATCATCATAATCATATCCCCAATGCATTTGAAACATCAACTCATACAAACTAAATGTATTAATCAACCATGATTTAATCAGACGAAATAATTAATCAAAAACTCAAACATCAAATCTTAATAGTTCAAACCACACTAATTAATGGCCCATCCACAATGCCCTAATCGCAATAACAATCATGAAGTAAAACTTCGAAAGTGGCGTCCATTGCGCAACTCAATCCTACTGATTGTTGGTCATCAAATTGAGATTTGAAAGGAAAATGGTCCTTAGGCAAAATCCACCAATTATTGTATGATTAGTATGATGTTTAGGCCACACAAAACCACAACCTGACTCATGATTAGTATGATGTTTAGGCCACGCCACTTGTGCAGTGGTTGAATGCACTAGTATGTACCACAGTCAGCTTGAGGAAGGTATTTTTCCTAACAAATGAACCTCATCGATTACATTGCTAAGTTCCTAACAGAAAGGGCAACAAAAAAAAATACAATAGAATAAAATAAAAAATAAAAAATAAAAAATAAAACATCAAGCATTAAAATAAGACATTAATTAAAACCTCAAATGCTGTTGTCTAATCATTGAATCAGTCCAATGTTTGAAGCGAAATGTTGTATTAGTTCCATCGTTGATTTTGTTGTCTAATCAAGAAACAAAACACTATTAGTTCCAACATTATATGGTAAAGTTCAGCATATAATAGAAGCAGCATGTCTTTGGGGGTTATTTGTAAAGTTCAGCAGTATCTAAGGGAGTGGGTGCCTTAATTGGCTTGGTTGTTTTTTCTTTCCTTTTTTCCTTTGCTTGTATATTCTCTGTTCTCTCATTTTATTTCCTTTTCTTCCTGCCTTTGTGGCCTAATAAATCAGTACCATTCAAAACAAGATAACATTATATGGTATGCACTACAAATGCAGTATACAATAGATGAAGCAGTATCCACAAAACTCTCAACTTCAGCAAAATGTGCCAACTCTGCTTTGAAATTTCTGCATGTTTTCATTTGTCATTACTTTCCTCAACGATGACCATGATCCAGAACTAGCTTTTTGTTTATCAAGAATGTGATTTACATCGTGTAGTTAATAGGTGTGATGACTGAGCGTGCACAACTGTGTTTGATTTTGCAGTCATCTGAGAAACTGCAACTTTTGTCAATCCCCATGGACTTCCAATCTTTAATGGAGAGTGGTAAGCGTCCCATTTCCTAGACTATCTATATTATCTCGTGGTTCTTATTTCTTACATCAGGAGCATATTGGTCATAATTCTATCACTGGTTGCTGTCCAAATGTCGTGTTCTGTTTTAGAAAATACAAGTAGAAGATTCGTTTTCTTCTGATTTAAGAATGGACTAATTTGGGTCATCCTTGTAAGTCATGTGTTGATATTGTTTCGTATAATTGTATCAACTCATTATATTGACAAAGTAGGATAGTTTAGGACATCGAGAATGGTTCTGAGAACTGTTATGTCATCTCTTGTGCTCTATATATTCATCTTGGACCATTATGGATATGGTTTCAGGCTCCATTTAACATGGTATTAAAACCATGCATTGGTAGACAATAATCTTCAGGCTTCTTCACCCCAAAGGCTGAAGTTCAAGATTCATCCATTGGAAAGAGTGAAGAGGAATGGAGGGAAGTCTTAGGATTTCTATTTGTCTTCATTAGAGAGGGATGGAGAGCAGATTTTTAAGGTATCGATTTACCCTAGTTAGAGATGTAATCAATTTACCATGTTGTGTATCTTTCATCAAACCCATTGAGTGCAACTCACTAGGATGAAATGAAGATACAAAAATTCAGCCTAATATAAAGCTTAGGTGGGCCATACCATGTGAACCTAGTAAAATTTTGAAGCGATATAAATGAAGCGATAAAAATATAAATGATTCAAGATTAATTTAAGGTTCCGAGAACTTACATCCACCTCACTCTTACTGCCAAGTAGTCCTGATGAAAGCTCACCTGATGGGTATGAAGATGGGCAAGGGCAACACACCACAATCACATCTATTAAACAATCTTCACCATTCAATTAGAGGGCTGTCATAGATAAAGAAATTTAGGGGTTCTCACAAAGCATAAGCTGCATAACAACAATATGTATCGTATTTTTCATGCAAACAACAACTACAATAATACAATATACATTTTTCCAAACACCATCCAACTAGTCAGAGATTCTATATATTCTCACAAAAATGGTACCTGTTTCTCTTCTATTCAACTAATTTTTGTCTCCTGAGACATGGCAAAGCTTAATATTAGTCTTTGCTTATCCAGCAAAACGATCATTTGCTAAATTCAACAATAATAGCTGAGTCATGTTGTCAAGACATCCAATATATCAGACTTACCAAATCCTCATCATAGACACCAACAACTGCGAAAGGTACCTGCGCTGGATTCAACATAGGTCCCAAGATATTGAAGACTGTCTTCACTTTGAGCAGTTTCCTCACAAGACCAACAATTTTCATTGATGGGTGGTGTATTTGGGAGACATCATAAAACCAATTCCTACTGTCTTTATACATTTATTTACCACCTAACTCCAACAAATATGAAGGCAGTTATTAGTTCATTGCAGATATTCAAAATGTCTAACAAATGGAAGAAAAAGGAAAAGCTCAACATGTGTCATTATCAAGCTGTTTGCACAAGTTTTATATATGAAACAAGGCCTACATTTGTTCAAAGATAACAAGGTATGAGTACAGTTTGTAGAAAATCACAACTGTTGCCTGTGGTGTGGCCCACCTAAATCAAGAAGGTTTCACTGGGCAGGCATCCACTCTTATCTGTTGCTTGTGGTGTGGCCCACATAAGTCATGGATTGGCCTGTTTGAAACATTCGAAGTGAGTGCAATGGTAACATTCTGACTGAGGGTAGCAAGCATCTACTATACCAAACTGATTCTCCTGCCATTTTAACAAATCCTGTTAAGTCAATTTCGAATTACAACATAGCAGAAACAACATTTAGAAGAAACATTTATAATTTATAAAAATAAAAAATAAAAAAACTGTGATTGAAACAGGATTTAGAATAGACTGAAATAAAATTTGAAATAAATGAGGAACTTTGAAAATGATGCAAGGTGCTAGGGACAATTATATACCAAAGTACAGTGAATACGGATTTACCATGGATTAAGCAGTCACTTTAATAACAAGAACAGATAGAAACAAGTAGTCGCTTTACTATGAATTGTGCCTATTACGGGAGCGTAAAGCAATTTAAATTCTAACATGACTTACCAGGAATAAAATTTGAGTAAAAAAGGATAACATCGTATAACACTACACACCAACTTTCAAATGGACTATGAAGCCCACCTTGTTTTTTATTTGTCATCTAACCCCTGTTAGAAGGTGAAACTGAGCAGAATTAGTAGGCACATAAAAACTGAAAATATTCCAAATTTTAAGTGGGCCCAACAAGGGAATGTATAGGATGTAAGCTTGATGCTCACTGATACCAGTACATCTTAAATGGGTTGTAAGCCAAATATCCTAGTAATTGAACAAATAAAAAATAAAAATTAAAAAAAAAAAAAAAAAAAAAAGAAACCTTAACCATCCAGCACTTGCCAAATGTCTGATGATCGGTGGTCCAATCTGCCTGCCTTCTGGCATATGGCCCATCCACTGGGCAGAAACAAAATCAATTACACTAGGTGAAAATGTAGTCCTCAACCAGAGCTTGCATCCTGTGAGAAAACACCAAAATGAAATTGATAAACTAAAGTTTGAGAACAAACATTGGTATCCAATAAGAGGGCACAAAAAGGAACCCACCAAGCATTTCAAAGAGCACCCTCAAGCAATTAATGCATACATGAATTCAAGCGTATCATCACCAACATGGTTGGTCAAAAATAAGTACGCTAGATTCAAATTGACCAATTACACCACAAATATCAAAAGTGCAAGTCTTGAATGTGCAAGCAGTCAATGTGCTGTTGAATAATATCCAAAGTATTGAGCATGCCTATGAAAGACAAATTCATTTCATCCTCCCACATTGCCAAATCTCGACAGTGTTACAATCAGGGGTTTTGGAATAAGAAAAGAGAGAATAAAAGAGAAAGCAATGACAGATGGAATGGATTTTGGAACAAAAATAGGGATTTTGAGAGAAACTCACCCACGGCAGGAGAGATGCCTGAAATCCTTCAGAGATTTGGAGCTCACCCCACCGGCGGAAGAAGAAAATGAGAAACCAGGTTGCAGAGGGAGTCGTTTGAAAGAGGGAACTGTAAAGGCAGGGGGCGTCGTTCGAAAGAAGAAATCCCTCTTCTGAAATGAGAGTTACTTTCAAATCCGCAAATTGTGAGTTTTCCACAATTTAACACATCAACTACATTAATAACCATACATTTAAGGGACCATTTATTGAATGATTAAGATAGTTTTATAAGGGAAAAATATAAATATTAACCACTAACAACAAGACCCATTATTTAGTTGGTCTAGATAACTATATATCATTTCCACTATTATTATAAATGAGTCACCGCTATTTTACGTCAAACACAAAACTCACAAACTGAATTGTACAAATATAACGTCACTTGCTCTATGGATCTGGTAGGGCTCAATGGGCCCCACCACGATGTATATGTTTTAATCCCCTTCGTCTAGCCATTTCTCAATATCATTTTATGATAGATCCCAAAAACTGAGATCTATATAAATCTCGATTGGACCACACCACGGGGAAAATGGAAAGTGTTCCCACCGTTGAAGCTATCCTAAGGCCCATCATAATGTTTATTTGAAATCCAACCTCTTAGAAGTTAAAAAAGACATGAAATAAGGGAAAACACAAGTATCAGCTTGATCTAAAACTTCCGTGGCCTTTAGAAATTTTTAATGGTGGGCGTCACTGTCCCACTGTTTTCTGTGCTGGGGTCCACTGGAGGCTCTTTAGATATTGCCTTAAAATGATCTCTCCAAATGGATGGAAGGTGTGAATACAAAACATACATCATGGTGGGCCCAGAAAACCTGCTGATGTCACTTCAGTAGCTAGTCTCGCTACTCCCCTGACACCAGCCCATGGTCGGTGCTGTGGGTCCTACCATGTTGTATGTATTTCATCCATTATGTTCATCCATTTTTTAAGGTGTATATAAATCTCAGGTGGACCACACCACATGAAAACAATAGTGATTGGATATCCATCATTAAAATCCTCCTAAGGCCCACGTTACTGTTTTCTTGACATCCAATCTGTTTATTAGGTCATACAGGCCTAGATGAAGGGGAAAAATAAAAACCATCTCGATCTAAAACTTTTATAGCCCTCAAAATGTTTTTTATGGTTGACGCTCATTCAACGCTGTTCCTGTAATGTGGTCTATTTCAGATTGGGATATACCTCACTTTTGGTCTCATTTCGTAATATGATCTTTAAAAATATACGTACGATATGGATGAAACACATACATCATGGTGGGGCCCATAGAGCACCGACCACCAGCCATTGGCCGGTGTTAGGGGGAGTAGCCAATCTCTTCCCCTTATTTGTGTGTGGTCCATTTAATCTTTGGATTTTTTTAGATAATTCTCTAAAATTATCTCGAAAAATGGATGAATGGTGTGGGTTTAATCCCAAATTTTTAGTAAATCCAAAATTTAAGTGGACCATGCCACACGAAACAGTGTGGAATAATGATTTCCACTATTGATACCTTCCTTGGGCCCACTGTAATGTTTATTTGTCATCCAACCTGTTTATAATATCAAAAAGATATGAATGAAGAGAAAACACGAACATCAGCTTGATCCAAAACTTCTACGGCCTTCAAGAATTTTTCAATGGTAGAGGTTCAATCACATTATTTCCTATGGTGTGGTCCACTTGAGCTTTGGATATACTTCTTTTTCGTTCTTTAGACCTCAAATTATCTGTTAACATGGATAAACGGAGTAGATAAAATAAATAAATAATGGTGGACCCCATAGAGTTTACTTTGGTACACCTAAATGTAGTGGGAAGAGGTTTCCTTAAAACATTCATAATCATATATTGGGTTTGCCTTAATGTGATTCATATATCCAACCCATTCATTATGTGTTCCACTTGGATGAGGGATCAGACCAAGTTTTAGCCGCATCCAAAACTCATGTGGGCCCCACCTAGTGCTTTTATATTTTTTAAGATGTCTTGACATGGTTTTAGATGGTATGACCCACCTGAGTTTCGTTTACGGATGATTTTTAAGAGCCTCAAGTACATCTTTACACAGAGGGACCTGAATATAAGGCAACGCCATTGGATGGAGACTTTGAAACACTTCAAGTTTGAAGTCTCCTACCATCATCGTAAGGCCAACCTTGTGGCCGATGCATTAAGCCGCAAGAAAACTATAGAGCTTGCACCCCCATTGATAGTGAGAGAGTGGAATATGGTCGAGTTCGTGCAAGATTTTGAACAGAGGCTGACAGTGAAGGAGCTATTTGAGAGCGTCGCACACCTCCACGTAAAACCACTTATTGATGACCGAATCATTGTGGCTCAGAAAGAAGATGAGTTATTGTTGAAGATGAGAGAGTGTGCAAGCAACAGTGAAGAATCAGAATGGATGATTGACTTAGATAGAGGTTTACGATATCGTGGTCACCTATGCGTTCCCAACCTTCACGACTTGAGGAGAGAAGTTATGGAGGCCGCTCACAATTCAAAGTTGGCAATGCATCCAGGTAGTACAAAGATGTATCGAGACGTGAAGCGTTTGTACTGGTGGGACAACATGAAGGCCCAAATAGCAGATTTGTGTCCCGATGCCTCATGTGTCAATAAGTCAAGGTTGAGCACCGCTGACCCCCAGGTTTACTTCAGCCCATGCCTATAGCCAAATGGAAATGAGATTTCATATCTATGGATTTCATTTTCGGGTTACCAAAGACAGAGAAAGGCCATGACTCCATTTGGGTAATTGTGGACCAGTTGACAAAGTCGGCCCATTTCTTCCCGATTAGAGTCTCTAATTCGGCAGATGATCTAGCCAAGCTATATATTAAGGAGATAGTATGACTGCATGGGGTTCCTCTAGAGATTGTATCGGACCGAGACACTTGATTCACGTCTATTTTCTGGACTCGAATCTAAGAGGTGATGGGGGTGAAGCTGAAATTTAGTACCGTGTTCCACCCTCAGACCGATAGGCAGACGGAGTGAGTAAATCAGATACTTGAGGACAAGTTATAAGCACGCGTACTGGACTTCAAGGATAGCTGGGATGACTGTCTCCCTTATGCTGAATTTTCCTATAACAACAGCTTCCAAGCAAGCATTGGCATGGCTCCCTACAAAACCTTGTATGGACGCCCATGTTGGGCTCCGCATTGTTAGCCGGAAGTTGGCGAGAAGAGCTTGGTTGGACCAGATTTGGTTCAGGCGACCTCAGAAAAGATCAATATTATCAGGCGTCGACTCCTTACAGCCCAGAGTAGGTAAAAGAGCTACGCAGATACGAGACGGAGACAGTTGGAATTCGAAGTTGGGGACTATGTATTCCTTAAAGTTTACCCAATGAAAGTAGTACTTCGTTTTGGCAGGAAAGGAAAACTCACGCGGAGATTCATTAGTCCGTTCCAGATTTTAGACCGGGTGGGTGTTGTGGCATACCGTCTCGCCTTACACACACCACTCTTAAGTGTACACAATGTGTTTCATGTGTCAATGCTGAAGACGTATGTTCCCAACCCTACTCATATTATCAAGTGGGAGCAAGTACAACTAAGGAAAGATGCTACCTATGTATTGTGGCCAACGTGCATTCTAGATAGGAAAGAGCAAGTATTGCCCAGCAAGATCATCCCACTCATGAAAGTATTATGGACACACCACACCGAGGATGAGGCTACTTGGGAAATGGAAGCTGAAGTCTGGAAGAACTACCCACAAATCTTCGAGGAGTACGAAAAGGTACTAATTTTGGGGACAATTTTTCTTTAAGGGGGGTAGATTGTAACGTCCCAGAAAAATCTGTACAAAGACCAGAGTACAACCTCAGGCAGAACAACTCAAGGAGCACATCCTGTTGTATAATTTAGACGAGATTTAGTTAAGTACTAAATAATCGGTGGATTAAGCTTGGGCCACCATTTTCATAAATGGGAAGGCCTAAAACCATGAGTACCACTGACTCAATGTCATCTTAAGACCTAGGAGAAATCCCAAGAGCCTATCGCTCTCGAGAATACATTGAAACTCTGTAACAGACCTAGACCGCACGTTGGGGGTCCGATGACCGTGAAACTATAAGAAGATGTCCGTCCTGCTGGGCTTGACAACCATCATGGGAATCAAGCCCAAATAGTATCCAGAAACGCCCAAGTTGAGCCGTGAGTGAAGTGCGTGAGAAACACGAATATCTTTAGAAAATGAAAACAAACTTAAGTGAATTGGGCCGCTCGCTCTTACGTAAAGTTGAGAATTTCTGACCATTGGTTTGTGACCAAATATCACATATGGAGAAAAGAAATTTTCCTGCACACATCCGTATAACCGTGGCCTAGATTGGACACGTATGACCGCTGCGTTGATCTGACACGAGCTCTCCACGGTCGATCGGCTCATCTGATCGCACCAAAATCATATTCTGGCATGAATCCATTGTTAGGGAGTGTACCCCATGACGTAGATGAGTAGTGGGCCTCCTTATGAGCCATGTTCATCAGAAACGACCGCCCATAGGGTATAAACAATGTATAAGGTGGCCCTGAGGTCATTTGCACCCCATCTGGGGCTATAAATAGCTTCCCACACACCCCCTCTCTCACAAATACGAATTTCAAACCCTAAATAGAGAGAGAGAGAGAAGGGGAAAGAGAGAAGGAGGACTTTGGGAGATCGGTGCAGAAACCTTCTTCCATGAATCCACATGCCAAATCACCACCCCATTACGCTACCAAATCTCATTCGGCTATGATTTCGGGTAAGAAATACTAACCCTAATATCGTTGTAGAGATGTAGTAGAGTGGTTTGTCAACCTAACTAATCCGTTTCATCATTTAGGTATCCGACATTCCGTTTTGGAAACATAGAATTTAGACCAAGTCTGTGTCGAGCATCCTGACGAAAGGTGTGGACTATAAATGCTTAGGTTTCGATTTTATGTCTGTCTTGATTGCTGCCATATTGTCGTAAATACGTTGATTTCTATATAAGTTACACCTATGAACTGTGATAAATAAATGATGCACCCTATGTGTTTGTTGAAATGTTTAAATGGTAAATTGTTGATAATTAGTGCTTGCTATGATTTCTAATCTAGGATTCATCAACGTCATATGCATATAGATTACTCTGTATGAATAATTTATAAAACATATGTTGTAACTAATGTAGTCTATGCGTTTGATAAAATGTTTAAATGAGAAATTGTTGATGATTTGTATTACAATAAGTATTAAGATAGGATTTCTTGTTGTCTTATGCATATGTATGTTTTCGTCTATGAAATTAATTGATAAATGCATGTTATATTAGGATGGTCTATGTGTTTGATGAAATGGCCACATGAGAAATCCACATGGGTTACTTGTTGAATGCTTAGAAATACTAGGATTATTGAATTGTATTGTAGTGGTGGACCGAGCTCTGCAAATTATCCAAATACGTGGATAACCAGCTTTAGGAAGGCTATCCTAGGTTTATATGGCCGACTGGAGTTGAACACGGATGATCAACAGTAGTTGGAGCTACACGGGATGCTTTACACCCAATGTCGGTTTTCCCGAGGTCCTCCGTATTCGTTCACATCAGTCTAATGCAAGCTCGATATTCTTGTACTTGGTGATTGTATAACATTTAATAGAATCTGGAATACAACCGTTACCATCGATTTAGCCTACTCATAACCGTTACTGTTGCAATCCCACTAAGACTCATGAGCCGGGCATGGTGGTATGAGATACCGTGTCCAAACTATCAGCCTACGCTGGGGTGACGAGCTTCCTCGTAGTGACCAATGAGCAACTAAGACTCGCGAGCCCGGCATATTGGTATGGGACACTATGTCCGTGCTGACGGCCTATGCTGGGGTGACGAGCCTCCCCGTAGTGACCATCGAGCACTAATGGAGGTGATAGGTCCTTGTTCGAATGGCCCCGTCAAATTACCCGGCTGATAGTTCCGTGCCAGAGTACCATTCGAACAACCCGGGCATGAATAGAATTGGGTGACGAGCCTTTCCCTTATGTGTTTTTTGGTTTTATATGAAAAGCCCGCACCTCGGAACCAAGTGATCATACTCGGTTTGGATGACGACCCATACCAAGTTGATCCTCATACATTTAGGTATCATACCGTACCTTTGGACTAGTTGTTTTGTGAGAAAAACGGGTGATACCTAAATTTGGATCAAGGGACACTGGTAAGGAGTCGCTACGTGCAATGACGAACCATATGATCCGGATAAGGACTCATGATATAATGTCAGTATCCTAGCTTCATCAATATACTGGATAAATTGAATTTAATAATTAATCGGCTAACATAATCATTCACCGCACTGCATTAGTTAGGATGTGCCAAGAAGGCATTGAAGCTGCACCGTTTTGAGGAAGTGTTGTCATATGCGAAATAGGTTGTTGGAGTCGCTTGTGAGAGAGCTTTGATGTGAGGGAATGCATCATTACTTGCACTCCATTTTCTACATTAAAAAGGAGTAGTTAGGAAGTGATTTTTATGATTGCCTTATCATTACTGCTTTGATTGACTTTATAACATATATAACTTTTGCCTTATGGAACCATTGAGTTGATCACTCACTCTCACTCTGGGACGGTGTTTTAAAACACCAACCAGACTCTGATTTAGATGCAAGTGCAGATGAAGTTTATGCAATGGAGCAGTACTTCTTGGATGAGGAGGAGAAATTCTCCTACTTTCAACTCTCGGGTGGGTCGACGTAGACCTCGTACCGATATGCAGGGATCACTGGGACATCTGGGTTTAGTCAAACACTTTTATATATTCATTTTGTTCATTTTGAAACAATACATGTATATGTTGAACCCGGTTATGTAAAAGGTGCCCAATTCTCTTATAATTGGTTGTGAGTATGGTATATTGTTGTTGTTTGCCTTGTCTCTTGGGCATGATTTGGTGACGGAATAACTTCCAAATCTTCACCACTCTCATCCTTTGATGATTAGATCCATGAGAAGTTCAGATATCTGACAAATCTCTTATTACCAATTAGATAGGATAGGACTCTGCTTCCAGTTGTGTCCATGAATCATGCAAGGTAGCTTCCTAATTGTTACAAGTTGATCCTTGGCACCCTAGTTTCCCACCTTTGAATTTTACAAGTTTAGTATAACAATTCACCATTATTTTCTTAAAATTTTCAGATTTGGATTATATCTTCTTCTAGTTCTAGTTCTAATTACTTTCAGAATATGTACAAGGTTCAGTTTTATCGATTCGACCTCGGTCTTACCAAGATTATTACTACATCGCGACCTTATACTTGGGGTGGTGAACAATTAATCTTTCATCATGCATGCAACATTACAAGTATGGATTGATCTCACCGTTGATTCATCATCAATTACCTAGATCACCATCTCTACAGTCACTTTGGTAGGTTCTTAGCTTTTAATATTTTTTACGAATGCAGAGAGAGAGAGAGAGAGAGAGAGAGAGAGAGAGAGAGAGAGAGAGATTTTCCAAACATGCTAAAATCCATTAGATACCATTAAACAAAAACTAATAAATAAAGAAATCAAAAGAAAGAAAGAAAGAAAGAAAGAAAAACAAAAACAAAAAACAAAAATGTTACACTCGCATTTTATTCAAGCAACTACATTAGTAATGAAACTACTTGTGGATATGCCACATATTGCTGAGGGAGTTTACTGTAAGACGGCATGCTCTAGTTTTTCATTCCAAACTGTGATTGGAGATAATCAATTACTTTCTTATCAACTTGGAATGCCTTGGCAAGAACATCATCTGAAATGGGTGGATTTGATCCGAACACGGTGTTCGCAATGGTGATGGTTCCCGGGTTCTGGCTGCTTAGTCCTGCAATCGCTATGGCATTGGTGTGGCCGATGTTAAACTGGAAGTGAATCAAGTTTATTGGGAAGAC
The DNA here is from genome assembly GCF_029962835.1 of Magnolia sinica. Classification (NCBI taxonomy): domain Eukaryota; kingdom Viridiplantae; phylum Streptophyta; class Magnoliopsida; order Magnoliales; family Magnoliaceae; genus Magnolia; species Magnolia sinica. The sequence goes on along the minus strand of NC_080590.1, from coordinate 65,660,641 downwards.
AAACACATCGCCCTTCTGAAGGACCTTTGTTATGAGGCGATTGTCAGGGTTGGAAGTGACGAATCCGACGTAAAGGGTGCCCTCCAAGACTGTTAAGATCTCAGTCGCCCTTGGGTGCGTGTGGGGTGCATTGAGACCATAGGGTGCATAGTCTATCCGAACCAAAGAGACTCCGAGGGTGTTGAGTCCTGCTATCTGGGCTACGTTTACTTGGGTCACATTGGACCCAACCTTGTTATTTGTGTTGCCTGGTTTGTCAAGTCCCGTGAGGAAGAAATCATCAGCCTGAACTTGCTTTGGCTCCTTGCACACAAATCCATTCACCAACACTGCCATCATATGACACAAAAGAGTTGTAAGCAGCATATTATTAATTTCAAGAATTATTAAAATAATATAAATAGAAAATAACAGACAATGAGACAAGTGTTGTATCCCATTCATTATGTGAATCCTTTCACGAATGGGGTGGATTGCATTTACATGAAATATTATTTGTAGCAATGATGCAGTTACTTGACTTTTTTCAATGGAATGAAAATACCTGGGCTGTTGCGCACAGCGACACAGAAATCCTGTAAAGGGCTGGGATCCGATGCAGAGGTAAAGGAGAAACTAAATGCAATGAATGCTAAGAGAATAAAGCCAGTAGACATCTTGAAAATCTGTCTAGAATTGTGTATGTATGTATGATAGGAAACTCTAAATGTTATAATGAGAAATGTTTTTGGCTGTGGGTTATGTAAGAGGATTAGGCTAGTATTTATAATGGGGTTGCTGAAATGTTTGTCATTGAAATGGTCGTATTATTTTTATTATTATTTGAAATCCAAGACTTCTTCCTCTTCAGTCCTATGTAAAAGAAGGAATTGGCTCAGTTACGTGCAGAAAATATCATCATTTGTTTATTAGTTCTTGATTTCCTTGATGCTAACCACTCCAAATCAGATAAGGGGCATGAAATTTACTAAACTTGGTCATGCTTTGAACGGTGGTGATGTGGTCGGAATGGGTTCCTGATGTGCTCGTTCATGAGATTTACCTAATCACACGACCAGGCTAAGCATTTAGTCAACAAAAGAAAATTAACCAAAGCTAAGTAAATGCATATATGCTTGGTCTATTTCATTTGAATTGGAAACGATGACCTTTTCAACAAGACAATTGTGTGCCCTGTGTCTGCCTGAGATATGAGCCATTCATCATGTAGGCTCCAACTTTAGTGTCTTGTGCAACATAATCTGGTATTTCGTTTATCAGTCAAGTCCATATGCATGAAATAATCCACGGTAACGTGTAAATAGCAAGATTATTTCTTTAGTACAGATTGACGGTCAAAGGTAGACCACGCAAGGTGGATGATACAGATCAGCCATTGAAATGAATTGCTTGCTTAAGCTAATATTTAAGATCAGTGGTTTAATTGGATCGATATTGAAGATCAAAGGTTGCAAAGGATCGAGATCAATGACAAGTGGTCTTATGGGCAAAATTAGAGATGAATTGTCCGCTTAGGTAAAGTTAATGGTAAACAGTCTAATTGGGTGCCTTTATTGACCATCAATGGTATGGTTGGATTGATGATGAAGTCCATTGGTCTAATTGGAACGATATTGGAGATCAACAGTATAAACGGCTCAAAGGAGATCAAAGTTACAAGGTCCACACAATGATGTATTTATTATATCCACCCCGTTCATCTATTTGGCGAGATAATTTTAGATCATGAGTCCAAAAATGAGTCACATCCAAAGCTCAAGTGGACCACACTACAAATAGAAGTGGGACAATGATTAGCACAGTTAAAACGTTTGTAAGGCCCACCATCGTGTTAATTTTCCATCCTATCTATTCATAAGGTCACACATACCAGGATGAAGAGGAAAAACAAATATCATATTGATCCAAAACTTCTGTGACCCCAAAATGGTTTCACTGGTAATGTTCAATCCCCAACTAGGTTTTTCAGTGTGTTCCACTTGATTGGATCTGTCTCATTGTTCTCCCCAAGCCTTATTACTAACTCTCCAAATAGACTAACGGTTTGGATATAACACATACCTCATGATTGTACCCACAGAACTCGGTGACGTCAACACACCAGCAATATTGGTTGTGTGTGGTACCCCAGCCAATCCCATTTCGGAAATCTTGTGCCTTTCTTTATCATCTATCAATGACACAGGTTTTGACGTAGGTGCAGATATATATATATATATATATATATATATATATATATATATATATATATATATATATATATATATATATATACCTCACGAGTCCGTTTTTTGAGAACCCATCATACGTGATGGAGATCCAAAATCTGAACCGTTCATGTGAAGAAGCACCTCGTGAAACCCCCTGGGACCAAGTTTTAATTTGATCTAAAACTTTGATGGGCCATGAAAAATGAAAAAATTTTCTTCCCTTGATTTGCATTTCTCTTTGTTATGGCCCACCAGAATTTTAGATCAGGGTGAAAATTTTTCACAAAGGGTTTCATGGGATTCCGCATCACATGGACCGTTCAGATTAGACACTCATGACACGTGTGCAAAGGTGCGCACGTGCGTAGGTGCGCAGGGGAGCATGACTCTATATATATATATATATATATATATATACACACACACACACACACACACACACACACACACACACACGGTCGAGCGTACGCAATGTTACCATGCGGTCGAGTCGTGTTGAATACAGATTCATAAGGCAGAAAAGAATTGGATTGTGTGGTGTCCTTCAGTGTGTTGACGTTACGAAGTTATGTGATCCCACAATGATGTATGTGTTATATCCAAACTATTCATTCATTTGGGTAGATCATTTTAGGGCATGAGCTCAAAATTGAGACAGATTCAATGTTCAAATGGATAACACCAAAGAAATTAGTGGGGATTAATTGCTATCATTGAAAACTTCTTAGGGCTCTCAGAAGTTTTGGATCAAGCTGATATTTGTTTTGCCCCTTCAGTCCAGGCTGCATGACCTTATGAAATAGTTGGATTTCACAAAAAAATAAAATAATAAAATAATAAAATAATAAAATAAATCAAGTAGGCTCCCATAAGGTTTTAATGGTGGGTGTCATCCTCACTGCGCTCTACGTGGTGCGGTCTATCTGAGCTTTGGATCTGACTAATTTTTAAGTCTATCCTCTAAAATGATCTCACCAAATGGATGGACGGTGTGGATATAGTACATACAGTAGGGTGGGGGCCGAAGTCGGTGGTGCTATACACACCATGTAATCAACTTTCAGGAAGAAGATACAGAAGGTGTCAACTTTCAGGAAGAAGATACAGAAGGTGGGAGTGGATTATGTGGGTGTTACCCTAACCATGGGGCCCACCTTGATGAATTTTTGCATATCCATGTCGTCCGTCCATCTTTCCAGCCCATTTTAGGATGTCATCCCAAAAATTAAGCAGATCCAAAACTTACGTGGACCACAGATGAGAAAAAAGTGGTGACTGAACTCCTATCATTAAAAACTTCTACGGCCCACTATAATGTTTATTTTTCATCCAACCTATTAATAAGGTCAAAAAGACCTAGATTGAGGGAAACGATAAGGATTGTACGTCCAGACCATCCAAATTGTGGGTCCCATTTTGGATTAATTATATACTAAAATGATACTTATCAAGCATTTTTATCCATCCAATTAATGGACATTAAATAAACTAGGGCAATCCACTACTGTTCTCAAACAAGAGATATACTTGCATGGAGAGAGCCAGATACTAGGAGTGGGACATAGATTGGCTCGGCTAGCCTAGTTGTGGATACCGTGATGTAGATCCATACCATTCATCTAAATGTCAGGTTATTTTAAAACATTGCCTGAAAAATAAGGTAAATACAAAACTCAAGCGGACCGCATAACAATAAACAGTGAACGTCCAACATTGAACATTCGTAGGGATACAGAAGTTTTGGATCAGGCTGATATTTCTGTGTTTTCAGTTCATCCCAATAGAAACGACCTTGTGAATGGAATGGATGACATATAAGCATCACTATCGACACCTGAGAGGTTTCAACGGTAGACATTTCCCTATTATTGTGCAGCCCACTTGAGTTCTGGATCTACTTCGTTTTGGGCACACGTCCTAGCGTGATAACATAGTAGATTTCTCACATACATCACTATAGACTCCACCTACCTTTCTCTGGCTATAAGCTTAACCATGCATTATAGGAACGAGATGTTGTCCGGTTGGAACTCAGAAGTGGATTGCGTGGTGTGCCACACTCAAACCTTTTTTTTTTTTTTTTTTTTTTTGTGTGTGTGTGTGGGTTAGTTTGTTAGTACACACCCATGTCAATACACACACTCCATGTTAGCCACCCCCACTAGGGATCGATACCAAGACCTCAAGTGTTGAAATGAGGTATCTCCACTCAGTTTGCCAGTTGAGTGCCACACTCAGACTTGGCGATGTGTTTATGTCACTAAGTTATGTGGGCCCAACATGATGTAAGTGTTGTATCCACGCCGTCCATCCATTTTTCAATATCATTTTAGAGGATGATACAAAAAATTGAGGTAGATCCAAAGCTCAAGTGAACCACAACATAGAAAACGTTGAGGATTTAATGCCTACTATTGAAAACTTTTTAGGAGCACAAGAAGTTTTGGATCAACCTCATATTCGTTTTTTACCTTCATCTAGGTCTGTTTGACCTTCTGAATAGGTTGGATGGAAAATGAATATCATGGTGCATCTTAAGAAGGTTTCAACGGTAGACATCATTGTCCCTACTATTTTCTGTGCATGGTATTGGTTCACCTAACCTTTGAATCTGCCTCATTTTTGGGTTATGCCCTAAAATAATCTCTCCAAATGGATAGATGGTTTGGATATAACACATACATCATGGTGAGGCCACTTACGATGTTTACGTCAACACATCATTAAGGTTGTGGGTGCACCACACAATCTGCTTCCTCATCCATGGAAGTCGCAATAGGATAAAACATCAGCCAATTTTTCCATCTTTGCTTCCTTATTACCTCATGGTAACATTGCATACGCTCGACTGTATAGTACCATTTCCCATAATATATATATATATATATATAGAGAGAGAGAGAGAGAGAGAGAGAGAGAGAGAGAGAGAGAGAGAGAGAGGAATGCTCAGCAACATGAGGAGGAAAACCCCATCAACATGGACATCTTTTATTCTTTCTGAACGCAATAGGCGTCTCTCTCCGAATCCTCCGGATACGTGGATTGCGGGTGTATGCCTTCCGCACTAATATAGGTCAACTGCAACCTAAATGGGACCATCGTGATTTTTTCAAGAAATCCGACCCGTTAATCAGTTTTAACAGATCATGTTAGGCTAAGAGCCCAAAAATGAGCCAGATCTAGGTATCAAGTGGGCTATACGACAGGAAACAGTGAAGATTGAACGTCCACCATAGAATCATTTATAGGGCCACAGTAGTTTTGGATCAGGCTAATATTTTTGAGTTTTCAGTTCATCCCAGTAAGTATGAACTTATGAACGGTATAGATGGCATATAAATATGACAGTGGACTGTATAGAGGTTTTAACATTGGGAATTTCTCGCAAACATAAAAGTGGGCCCCAGCCATCGGTCCACGTTACTGCGAAAGGATTTTGCGGGAAATCCATGCCCAGAGGGTTTGGAGAGACAGGAAGCCGACTGCGTGGGAAGGAAGAAAGGATGGACATGTTTTGAGAAGCAGAGCTTCTGTGGGGCCATCATGATGTTTGTATTAGACCCACAGCGTTATTCCATATTTCGAGATCATTTTATGGCGTGAGCTGAAAATCGAGTCGGTTAAGACTCTCATATCATAAAGTAGCATAAACGCACCTGTTTTTGCCTAGAAAAATCTAATTTATTTATGGTGAGGACTCATGATATATAGAAAAGATAAGCCTATTGAACAAGTTTTCTAAACCGAGGTAACAGTGATGAAACGTACATATTATGACTTTGGATATGCAAGTTTGCTCAATAACAAGTGTTGCAGCTCCAACTCAATTTGCAGAATCACATTTCAAGGCCCATGAAAATTTACCTACAAAATTATTTTTGGATAAGTGTCCACATGAGCTGTAGAAGGTAGCATATATATAGGAAAACGACTTCAAAGTGGGATGTTCAAACGAACATCCGTCCATGTCTACGTGCATGTCTTGGACATGCTCGTGCATTTTGTTGGGTTTGTATCCCAACTACTTGCCGATGTGTGGCTGTAGCCACCGTAGAATAAAAGACTGAAAAGAGAAAGATATGAACTGCTGCTGTATTTTCTTATGAATAGAAACGAATTACATTGCTGCCTTTATAGGCTTTTTTATACTATGAAATTACTAATTTATCCCTGTCTAGATTCATCCTAGGGGCATCTAAAGAAAGAAAAAAAACAAAGGAAAAATCTACTATTTATCTTCTCCAACTAATATTCTAAACTTAAAAAAATCTCACAGCTAAAAAAAATCTTACAGCTAGCATGCACAGCTAGCACACGCACCCTTCACACGGTTTTGGATTTGCAAAATCCTCCACCGTATCCAACACTCCTCTTCAAACCAAAACCGGCTTCATTTCGAGCATCGTTCTTAGTCGTTTGAATGCATCTGTCGGCAATGCCTTTGTGAAAATATCCGCCACCTGTTCCGTAGTATGACAATACTCTAATTTCATCGTTTTCTGCTTCACATGATCTCTCAGAAAATGGTATCGGGTATCGATGTGTTTGCTTCTTCCATGCTGCACCGGATTTTTGGCTAGCTCGATTGCCGACTTGTTATCCACATATATGACTGTGGATTCTTCCTGCGGATGTTTCAGCTCCTTTAGCAGATTTCTCAACCAAATTCCTTCACAGACGGTGGACGATGCTGCCATGTACTCTGCTTCACATGTGGACAGGGCGACCACACTCTGCTTCTTCGAATTCCATGTGAATGCTTTCGTCCCAAGATAGAAAACATAGCCTGTGGTGCTTTTTCTTTCATCTTGATCACCACCCCAATCACTATCAGAGTATCCATACAACATCGCATCATCATTGTACGGATAAAAGAGACCAAACTCAATAGTCCCTTTGATATACCTCAGTACTCGTTTTGCAGCTAGCCAGTGTGACTCTTTTAGGGCTTCCATATACCGGCTTAGAAGCCCAACACTGTAGACTATATCTGGCCTAGTGATTGTGAGGTACCTTAAGCTTCTGATTAGGCTCTTGAATAGGATTGAGTCGACAGTTCTTCCTTCTCCATCTTTCGTGAGCTTCAGGCCTGTTGTAACAGGTGTATTTACGGCTTTACAGTCGACCATCTGAAACTTCTCAAGAAGTTCCTTTGTATACTTCTTCTGGGATATGTGAATGCCGCCGACTTGTTGCTTCACCTCAATGCCCAAGAAGAAAGACATCAATCCACCATCAGTCATCTCGAACTCCACCATCAGTCATCTCGAACTCTTTGAACATAGCCTGCTTGAATTCTTCAAACATCGCTTGACTGCTCCCAGTGAACAGCAGATCATCAACATATAAACAAGCGATAAGCATATCACCACGGGCATTCTTCTTTGTGTAGACGGCATGCTCATATGGACATTTGACGAAACCATTTTCTTGAAGATAACTGTCGATCCGTGCATTCCAAGCACGAGGAGCTTGCTTTAACCCATACAGGGCTTTCTTCAGCCGATACACCTTGTGTTCCTCCCCTTGCATGACAAAGCCTTCAGGCTGGTCAACGTATACTTCTTCTTCAAGTACCCCATTTAAGATTGCAGATTTCACATCAAGTTGGTAAATCATCCAACTGTGATGAGCTGCAAGGGAGATTATCATTCTTACAGTGTCAAGGCGAGCAACTGGGGCGAAAACTTCTTCATAGTCTACGCCATATTTCTGTTTGTAACCTTTTGCTACAAGCCTTACTTTATATCGTTCGATCTTACCATCGGCATTCCGCTTGATTTTGTACACCCATTTGAGACCAATGGTCTTCTGACTTTTGGGGAGTGAGGTCAACACCCATGTTCGATTCTTCTCGATGGCATGAATCTCTTCTTCCATAGCCTTTCTCCAACATTCTTCATTCACAGCCTCCTCGAATGTGAGAGGCTCATGGTCCGCAAACAGGCAGAGTAAATTTACTTCCTCAGTTTCTGCATAGACGTCGTTGAGGCTTCTCATTTTAATAGGAGCCAAGGGTGAAGAAGAATCGGATGAAGATGTGCTCGATGAATTCTGATTGATGAAGTACTTCCAGGAGAGATGGAGCGTACTCCTAGACTTCGGCGATTCGAAGGGGGTGATGTCTGCTCTTAAATCTCAGGTCTCTCTTCTTCGTATTCTTCAACCTCGACCTGATTTTCTTTGGCCGAGTTTCCCTCGTTCCATTTCCATGCTTCTTCCTCACAAAATACCACATCTCTACTCACCACCAGCTTATTGGTTAGTGGGTTGTAGAGCTTGTATGTCTTTGACTCTTCGTTGTAACCGATGAAGATGCATTTCTCGCCACGATCATCAAGCTTTTTCCTTCTCGCTTCTGGAACTTGAGCGTAGGCAACACACCCAAAGATCTTAAGGTGCCCACGCTCGGCTTGTATCCACTCCATGCTTCTTGCGGTGTCTTGAATCTAATACTTTTGGTCGGACACCTATTAAGCAGATAGGCAGTACATGCAACTACCTCTGCCCAGAAATTCTTTGGCAGACTTTTCTCCTTTAGCATGGTCCTCGTCATGTCGAGGATGATGTGGTTCTTCCGTTCTGCAATTCCATTTTGTTGTGGCGTGTATGCTGCAGTGTGTTGTTGCTTAATGCCATGTTCCCTGCAATATTCTCGAAAAACATTTGAGGTGTACTCCCCACCTCTGTCAGATCGGAGAGTTTTGATTTTAAGACCACTTTCTTTTTCAACAAGGGCCTTAAAATTTTTAAAAATAGTAAAAGCAGCAGACTTCTCTTTAATTACATATACCCACAATTTTCTACTGAAATCGTCAATGAAGGTAATAAAGTATTTATTACCTCCATGAGAGATTGGCTCTAATGGTCCACAGATGTCAGTGTGAACCAACTGCAACGGTTCTCTTGCTCTTCAGGATACTCCACTCGGAAAGGAGTTTCTTTGTTGTTTCCCAAGTGTGCACGTCTCACACACATGTTATGGAGCTTCAATGGCAGGTAAGCCATGCACCATGCTTGATGAGGATAGAAGTTTCAAGCCACTGAAGTTTAGATGGCTAAAGCGAAGATGCCACGTCCAGGAATCATTCTTTGCTTTCCCATAAAAACACTTCTCAAGCATTGTGTTTATATGGAGAGGAAACATACGATTCTTCGCCATCTGGACTTTTACAATCAAACGTCCATGGATATCTCTTATGGAAAGAGAAGAGTTCTCCATGTGTATGACATACCCTTTTTCGAGGAGTTGTCCGAGACTCAGTATGTTACTTTTCATGTTGGGCACGTAGTACACATTAGAGATATAGTTTGGAACACCATTCTTCTGAAATATTTTGATTTTGCTTTTACCTTTCACTGGCGTTTTTGATAAGTCTCCAAACGTTACATCGTCATGAACTCCTTCTGTGAGTTCCACAAAAAGTTTCTTGTCGCCGCACATGTGATTACTTGCACCCGTGTTGAGATACCATACATCCTGCTGATCACTACTTTTCTCTTGTGCAAGGAGAAGTGTGGAGCTTTCTTGTTCATGGCCTGATACTTCAGCATAGTTGGATAACTCGTCTTGAGTTACCGGCTTGCTCCAGCAATCAGATGCATAGTGGCCAAGCTTGTTGCAATTATAGCATTGGATGTTCTTTGTACTTTCCCGTCCACACATAGATCTACCTCTACCATTTCCTCTTCCACGGAAATTGGTATTCTTCTGTTGGTTTTGGCCATGACTTTGTTGGTATCCGCGCCCTCTGCCTCTTGCGCGATTATTAGTAAAATGTCCACCACGTTGTGAACTTCCACGTCCACCATTGTTATCATTCAGAGTCAATCTTGACTCCAAAGCTTGTTCCATCGGCATGGAACTGGCATTCTTCTGCATTCGTTGCTCATGAACTTGCAACGATCCCATCAACTCCTCAATGGAGAGTTTCTCAATATCTTTTGATTCTTCAATCGCCACAACCACATGCTCAAACTTGGTTGTGAGGGATCGAAGTATCTTTTCAATAACTCGGACATCTTCAATCTTTTCACCATTTCTTTTCAAATTATTGACAGTTACAAGCAAACGCGAAAAATAATCAGTAACATTCTCACCTTCCTTCATGTGAGTCGCTTCAAACTCGGCTCTTAATGTTTGAAGGCGAACCCGCTTCACTCGATCTACACCCTTGAAGATGGTGCCAAGGGTATCCCATGCTTGCTTGCTTGATGTTGCTTCGACAATCTTTTCGAAGGTGGATTCATCCAACCCTTGATAGAGGAGAAACAAAGCCTTATTGTCTCTCTTCCTTTGATTTTTGAGCGCAGTCTTTTCTTCGTTGGTGAAGGCGGTTTCTTCTTCCATAGTGGGTTCTTCATACCCATCGGTGACGATCTCCCATAGTTCTTGCGACCCGAACAATGCCTTCATTTGGATGCACCATTTTTCATAGTTGTCCTTTGACAACTTAGGAACCTGCGGCTGGATTGTGCTAGCCATCTTTTTCTATTTCTTTTAAAAAAAAAAAAAAAAGGATGGACTAGAAGAAGAGATTTTGTTTTTTTTTTTTTTTTTTTGTGCTGAAATCTGATTTTTTTTGAAATTTTTTTTTTTAATCTCTGATTTTTTTTTTGAAACAGATTGTTTGCTGCAATCTGATTTTTGGAAAAACAGATTTTTCGAAATCTGATTTTTTTTAAAAAAAAACAGATTTGCAAACCTCCTTCTCACGGCTTTTGAAAAACAAGTGTTGAAAAACAGCTTTAGGATCTGATTTTGAAAACAGATTTTTTTTGAAAAATCAGGGAGTGCAACAGGACCTGCCTTTTGCTGATGAGGCCCAATGATCGAATGCTGCTTTGATACCACTTTGTTGGGTTTGTATCCCAACTACTTGCCGATGTGTGGCTGCAGCCACTGTAGAATAAAAGACTGAAAAGAGAAAGATATGAACTGCTACTGAATTTTCTTATGAATAGAAACGAATTACATTGCTGCCTTTATAGGCTTTTTTATACTATGAAATTACTAATTTATCCCTGTCTAGATTCATCCTAGGGGCATCTAAAGAAAGAAAAAATCCAAAAGAAAAATCTACTGTTTATCTTCTCCAACTAATATTCTAAACTTAGAAAAATCTCACAGCTAAAAAAAATCTTACAGCTAGCATGCACAGCTAGCACACGCACCCTTCACACGGTTTTGGATTTGCAAAATCCTCCACCGTATCCAACACATTCTCACCGTCTGCTGCAGGTGTATTGATGGCCAGGATATTTTGCACGAACAGTCCAGATCTCATGATTTAGGGTGATATTTTGCACGAACAGTTTTGATTGTTGAACCGATGCATGAGGTGCTCCACTTTTGATTTGGACCATCAGCACGGAAATTCTAGATATCATCATTCTCCCTGGTTCAAAGAAAATGCGGCCTCGATTTTGAATTGCTCAACCTTAAAAGGCTTCATTGTATAGGGTTATTATGTGGGATGTTTTTTCACATGACCATTTCGACCCTCTTGTCATTGTGGTGAATACTCCCTACTGGGTACTGCAAATCTGACCGTTGATCTTTCGTCATGCATGCAACATTAAAGTATGGGTTGATCCAACTGTTGATGCATCATCAATTGCATTTTATAATTATCCAGACAGATATTTTCGTAACGTGCTATAATCCATTAGATATCATTAAACAGAAACAAATAAAGAAAGTAAACAAGAGACAAAATAAATAAATAATTTAAAAAAAAAAATGTTACACTCCCATTTTATTGTATGGGGCATGCTCTAGTTTTTCATTCCAAACTGCGATTGGAGATAATCAACTATGTTCTTATCAACTTGGAATGCCTTGGCGAGAACGTCGTCCGAGATGGGTGGATTCGATCCAAACACAGCATTCGCAATGGTGATAGTTCCTGGACTCTGGCTGCTCAGTCCAGCAATGGCTATGGCATTGGTGAGGCCAATGTTAAACTGGAAGTGAACCAAGCCTATTGGGAAGACAAACACATCGCCCTTTTGAAGGACCTTTGTTATGAGGCGATTGTCTGCGTTGGAAGTGACGAATCCGACGTAAAGGGTGCCCTCCAAAACTGTTAAAATCTCTGTCGCCCTTGGGTGCGTGTGGGGTGCATTGAGACCATAGGGTGCATAGTCTATCCGAACCAAAGAGACTCCGAGGGTATTGAGTCCTGCTATCTGAGCTACGTTTACTTGGGTCACATTGGACCCAACCTTGTTACTCGTGTTGCCTGGTTTGTCCAGTCCCGTGAGGAAGAAATCATCAGCCTGAACTTGCATTGGGTCCTTGCACACAAATCCATTCACCAACACTGCCATCATATAACACAAAAGAGATTGTAAGCAGCATATTCTTTCAAGAATTATTAAAACAATATAAACAGAATATAACAGACAATGAGGTTGGTGTTGTATCCCATTCATCATGTGAATCCTTTCACGAATGGGGTGGATTGCATTTACATGTAATATTATTTGCAGCAATGATGCAGTTACTTGATTTTTTATTTTTTTTCTTTCAGTGGAGTGAAAATACCTGGGCTGTTGCGCACAGCGACACAGAAATCCTGTAAAGGGCTGGGATCGGATGCGGAGATAAAGGAGAAACTGAATGCAAAAAATGCTAAGAGAAGAAAGCCCGTGGCCATCTTGAAAATCTGTCTAGGATTGTGTATGTATATATGCTATGAAACTCTAAATGTTATAAAATGAGGAGTTTTTTGGCTGTGGGTTCTGTAAGAGAATTAGGCTAGTATTTATAACGGGGTTACAGAAATGTTTGTCATTGAAATGGTCTTATTATTTTTATTATTATTTGAAATTCAAGACTTCTTCCTCTTCAAGTCCTGTGTGAAAGAAGGAATTGGCTCAGTTACGTGTAGAAAATATCATCATTTGTTTACTAATTCTGGATTAAATGCTAACTGTGTGGCAAGGAATATAATAAGCATAGTCATAGTGCCACCGGTGGTGATATGGTCAAAAAGGGGTCCTGATGTGCCCTCTTGACTAATCATCGTTCATGAGATTTATCTAATCACACTAATCTAAGCATTCATTTAAAAATTAATCAAAGCTAATTAGTAAAGGCATACTTGGGTCTACTTCTTTTAAATTGGGGTTTCCAAAGACCTTTTCAATGAGACAAATGTCTGAGATTTGAGCCATTCTTCCTGTGGGCCCAACTTTAGTGTCTTGTGCAACATAATCTGGCATTTCATCTATCAGTTGGCTGTTGGAAGCATGCCCCGCACAGTATCACAACGTCGACCACCTTGTCTGGCCCACCATGATGAATATTTCCCATTTAACATATTTTATTAGATCACACATATATTGAAGAAGTAAAGATACAAATTTTGGCTTGGTGAGTAGTTCTTGGGCACACCATGAATTGGCTCACTAGACGGCCTAGATTTCTCAGGTGGATCCCACATACTTGCCCTTTCTTTTTTTCTTTTTATTTTTATTTTTTAAAAAACATTTCCAGATGCCGGGATGTTCTCAGCGTGAGACTCCATTAATACAAAGGAGATTGGGGCCTCCACTCTTGAGCTCCACCATGATGCTTATGTCCCATCCTCGCCGTTCATCCGAAATTCCATCTGATTTTGGCCGTTGGACCCAAAATTGGAGGCAAGCCAGATCTCAGGTGTGCCACACCGTGATTATCATGGCTGTTAAGCCCATCGTATCTATATGGGAGAGTTGGGAGAGTGGGTTCCCACTCATGGGACCCTTTGTGAAGTATTTCATAGATCCACACTACCCATTTGTTTCTCGGCTCATATTAGCCATGGAGCCTAAAAATCAAGCTGATCCAACCATCAGGTGGACCGCACCAGAGGCATCGGTGGGGAGTTGGGAGCACCCCCTCACGTCAGCCATGGCCACGTGGGGTGGGGGCGTCCCAGCCGTGACTCCGCCTTGATGTATATATTTAATCCACATCGTCCACCAGTTTCTCCAAATTATTTCAGGCCATAGGCTGAAAAATTAAGCGGATCCAAGTCTTGAGTGAACTGCACTAAGCAAAATAAAGTCGCACAGTTGAAACCTTCCAAAGCCTGCAGTGGGGTCACTGATCATCCAAACCATCCCAAGTCAGGGCCTATTGGGCTCCGTTCGAGATGACCAAGACGGTGGATGGAGTAGATCATTCACATGGGGCCAACCTTGACGGTGTATACAAAATAAATATACATATATAATAATACAAAGTGTAGCCCTGCATGCTGGCAGTTAACCCATCCTCGCCAAGCATGACTCTCAAAAGTGGGACCAATATTGATGTATATATTTAACCTGAGCCAACCACCAACTTCTCCTGATCATTTTAGGGCATGGGCCGAAAAATGAGATAGATCCGAGTCTTAAATGGGCCGCACTGAAGGAAACAAACTCCTACTATTGAAATCTTCCAAGGCCCACCGTGGAGTCCATGTTCGTCTAAATCAGCATTGACCCCTTTCAAGCTAGCCTACGTGGTGAGTAGAGTAGATTATCCAAGTGGGGCCCAATTTAATTGTGTGACCAAAACGAACAACACACATACGCATATATATGGGAAATGGTACTATGAGCTGCGTGGGCCCCACCCTGATGTGTGTCAAACATCTGCCCCATCAGTTAGATGCACCATTCCATGGTGGGCCACAGGCTTAAAATTCAAGTCAATCCATGACTTGGGTGGGCCACACCACATACAATATTTGAGAGGGGTTATCCTCCCATTAAAACATTCATAATCATTTATTGGGCCCACTGAGATGTAGTTCACAAATCTAGCCCATCCATTGTGTGTGTCCCACTTGGATGAGGGGTTAGACCAAGTTTTAACCACATTCAAAACTCAGTTGGGCCCCACCAAGTGATTTTATATGTTTCAGTCATGTCTTTACATGGTTTTAAATGGTATGGCCCACCTGATTGCTGTATACAGATGATTTTTGGGTTGTCCCATAACCTAAATGGAACCCATCAAATGCATGGTTTTGATGTTCGACACACATCACGATGGGCCCACACAGATTGACCTCATGGGCAGGCAGAAACCCAACCATGGGCGTGGAGTGGGGCCCACTCATGGGACCATCCATGATGTCTATGTTTCATCCACGCCATTCATCCATTTTAATAGATCATGTTAGGCCACAAGCCCAAAAATGAGGGTGATCTATATATTAGTTGGACTACTCCAATGGAATCATTGGGCAAGGAGGGCTGCCCATTTTGGCAGCACTTAGGCCCCACTTGTGGGACCCACCTTAATGTTTATGTGCCATCTACACCAGGGGCGTAAAGTTGAGGCCAATCCAAATCTCAGGTAAGCCACACACGAGGAACTATGGGGGTGGAAACCTCTTGGACTTGGGATTCCTTAGACTTGAAAATCCCTAGATTCAGGATCCATTATAATTTGGTTATGTTTGGCATACTGGATTCGAAATCCTTATAATCCTAAAATGATACATAATATACTTGTAAAGGTTTGAAATTAAATCGATTTAATTCCCTAATTAGTGGGTGCATGTAATGTTAAGACTATGGTTATGTTAAATGTATTGAAGCATATACCTTGACTGAAATGATGAAATCCCAAGACTCAGATGGCCATAAGCAAATGATCACATCCTAGTGACTAACCATCAATCTATAACCATCGATTTATGTCAGAAATATTCGGACGATGTAGATCATCCTAATAAATTAATTATAGAGATGTCATTGATAATCTGATTGTTTTGGGATATCATTAGTGGGCCAATAAACTAGTAGCCTAATAGGGCATATGTTGTACATGTGGGTGTCCATCAAGGTCACTCCCAGTGGATCCCGCCTTCGTGTATGCATTTTACCCATTCCTTATACGCTACATGAGGAGCTAATGTTAGTCTAATGTGAGCCATGCCACATAGACCTTTATATTTCTAGTGGGGCCTGCCGTTCAGTTCTTACTTTCTATATATGATGTGCCAATTAAGGCCAATTATCTCATAATATGTTTGATAACATGATGGTATGTATAATTGATATCATGCTCATTTATATGCTCATACGCATCATTTGTATGTCTGTTGTGGATGACGATTGATCATATCATACGCATTTCGGCTTGAGATACTTAGGGGACCCCATATGAAATAGAGTTGCCCCATATGATTGCGCGATGCGCTTAGGTTTGGTTCATGACTTGGATAGTATGACTCATGCATTTTGCATCTGTATGTCGCGATCACTTCTGCACCCTAGTGACATCAGGGTTGTGGTCTCCACAAGCTTATCATGGATGGTCAAATTGGATACCGAAAATATCTGTTTTAGCACTTGGGGGCTTAGAATGTCCGTGGGTGAAAGAAACTTGAACCCTTGTGGTACCAGTAGAATGCTTCAATGTTGAGACTGAGTGGATAACATGAGCACCCGAGTGCCAAATACCAGTAGGCCGCATCTCTCACTATTTCGTGGTCGGTTGAAAATGAGTGTGACCTTATCCGCCCGAGGGTAGGGGACTGTAAGCTAGGTTGAGTCTGACTAGCTCGTAAATGGGTCCGTTATTAGTGAGTCGGGTGGGCATTACCATACCACTAGCAAGGTTGATAGTGATGTCTTTTCCACTAACTTGGTAGTGTGCATTATGGGCAACAACCAATGTTGGAGTGTACTAGACCCCGGTGATGTTTCCATGTACTAATTATACTTATATGTGGACTAGTATTGTCATGTTTTGCATTGCATCTCTAGTATATGACATTTGGCCACGTAAGCCTTGCATTGCATAGCCTTGATATGACTAACATCATTTATAGAATTGCCAGTTTAGCCTTCTGTAATTTTCGCTTACTCTAACATTTGTATACTTGACACATGCATTGCGCACTACAAGGACTCTCTTTCACTGTTTCTAATGTTTATCCTCATGGGGTCGTCGAGATAAAGAATCTGAACAATGATAATGAATTCAAAGTAAATGTACATCGATCAAAGCCATTTGTTGATAAATTTGATTCAGAGGACTTGTCCATACCTCTGATTAATCTTGTTTACCAGGATTGACCTCCTAGTTTGACGGAGGTATAACTAGGTTTATTGCTTTCATGTTAAGTTTATGATAGTCAACTTTATGTTATTTAGGATAGTTTGTTTTTTGTTGGTTTAACTCTTGTGCTAACCTACCTTCACGCTGAGATCCTTTGGAAAAAGCTTTAAAATTCCTTCATCAGGTACTATCATTCTATCACTTCTCCTTTAATTACGTTGTCTCTTTTGCAAATCATGCTTATTTCTTTTATATTGAGGACAATGTAGACTTTAGGTTGGGGGTGGGAGATTAGGTAAACTAATCAGTGTTTTCTTAGTTTTGAGCAAAATTTGTAAAATTTTTGAAAAATTGTCAATGTTTATCTATTTGGAAAGCGATAAGTTATGTATTTAAAAATGTTTTGAGTATGATGATAAGATAGAGATTCAATTTTGAATTGCAGAAGTCTAATAATCTAATTAATTTATCACCTAAGTTCTTGCGCTCAATTGATTAAGAGGAAGTTTGAATATCATGTTAATCTAAATCACAAGACACGTTCAAATTGTATTCTATGATAATGCTAAAATTTCTGATTGTTAGTATGTGAATCATTGATAGATGGTGAGAATCAAGTCTGGAGAATTTTATCCACCTTAAAAGATAAAAAGAACCAGTTAAAAAAACAAGAGATTGACAGAAAGGTCATGTATGGTGAAAAGATTGAAAAGTTTGACAAATAATGAAAAATCTGAAATAAAATAAAAAAGATGAAAAGACTGAATGAATACAAATGACCGTCAATATAAAATAAAAAAACTGGAAAAGGAAGGAAAATGGAATAAGTTCAGAATCAGTACTTAAGTTTTCAACTAATCTTGAAGTGATGAGTATAGCTAACATTATGAAAATATAGTATTTTCACTGAGCACATTGAAAAACTTGATATGCGAACTATGCTTTGACTTAATGGATAAAAGACCTATCTGATTGATTGCTTATGTGATTCGGCTCTAGGTTTTTAAAATCTCACTTTCTCATCATTGAGTCTACTCATTCATACTTGATTACAGAAAAGATTGTTTTTTGAAAAAGATTTGAACATTGCGCATTAAAGTTCATTTCACGCATATTTTTCTTGGGACTAGAAAAATGCTGGTTGAGGATTGTGTTGAGGGTCAAATATTGCATATTATCTCCCATTTATATCTTGGTTTTATGAACATGATAATGCTTAATGTTCTATTTTACTCATGTTTGTGTTGCAAGATGAATTTAAGAGCTTGTACTGAAAAGGGTGCCAAAAACATAGATTTGATGCTCAGGAATCACCAAGGCAAGGGATGGATCTTAGAAGGCTAAGATTGAAGAATTCACATGTTAAAGATCCAAGAAAACCAATTGAGAAATGAAGAGAATCAAAGGAAACCTGAAATTGTCCTAAAAACAAACATATTCCTGAAAGTGTCCTGAAGAAGTATATTCTGAAACTATGGGTCATTCTGTGAAATTGCATAGTGTGAAGTCTATTTTGAAAAACTGTGTAAATTTGACGCGGTTTCTAGATTTTTCCAAGTCGGTGCGAAAGGAGGTGCTGCAAAACTAGAAATAGGAGTTCCTAAGACGTCCCTAGGCATCATTTAGGGTTTGTGGAGTGGAATAAAATTGTGAAAAAGCCATCGCCAAGAGTTTTTCTCCCATTTTCTTAGTTGTTTTCATGCTTTTCTTAAGAGTTTTTAGTTCAATCACGTCTATGATTGGCTAAACCTCTTAGCTAGGGCTAAGAGGTGAAGCTTGTAGTGTGATTGAGATGTTTTCTTTGTTTTAATTCATGTTTTATTGAACTCTCTCGGATTCTAGTTTGATTATGAAGGAATATTTTTAGTTTTTAATGGTTTGTTGTGACAAATTACAATAGATCTGCGATAGCTTGAAATATCTTCTTTTTCTGAATTGAGATTGTGAAATTAGTAGATCTTATTGTTCACCATCGTCCCTTGGGTATGGTAGGATGATGGAATCCTTCTTAACCTTCACGATTATCTTATGATTGGTTATGTGATTGGTAGATCATGTTGTTTGCCTTGTCTCCTGGGCATGGTTAGGTGATGGAATCATTTCTAAATCATCACAGTTCTCATCCATTGATGATTAGATCCATTAGAAGTTCAGAGATCTAACAAATCTCTTCGTCCTTGAATCAAGCAAGGTAGCATCCTGAGAACCTACAAGTGGATGCTTGGAAACCCTAGTTTCCCACCTTTGATTTTCTTAAGTTTTTTCATTAAATCTCTCACAATTACTCTCAATCACTTTAGAATTAGTTTTACATCTTTTTCAAGTTCTACTTCTAATTGCTTTCAGAATACTCACAAGATTAGTCCCTGTGGATTCGACCTCGGTCTTACTGAGATTATTACTACATCGCGACCCTACACTTGGGGTTGTGAACACCAGCCATCGTAGCCCAACCAGCTGAAGGTCTCTCACTATTGCTGACTTGCCATAGATCAGAGAATCAGCTGGCCCTTCAGGAAGGATGGAACAAAATCCATCTCCTCCTTCCTTGAATGATCTAAGAATACTATAGAACCAACTCCTGCAACTCCTCACACCACATTCCAAGACATTCAACATTGCTCTAACATTGTCGTCTTATGACGATCAACAATCTAAGATTAGCTTCTTAAAGAGAAAGGTAGAAGCATTGTTAGTCTTTAACTTGCCTAATTTATTAGCAAATGGTCGATTAGAATCTTTTATTGTACATGTGAGCTGACTAAAGTCCTTAAGGGCCCTTAACAAAACTCAGACCATCTTACTAAAGTGAATCTGATCGACTACTCCTGATTACAAAGTGGCCAAGGATGAAGTTAGCAAGGCTAGAATATCTCTGCAACCTCACCAACAGTTAATTTCAACGATTGTTGTTTCGATACAAAAAATGGACAATTAACTTTAGAAGATTAAATCGGTTACAACTGAAGTAGAATCAATTCAAACAGAGGCTAAAGAGCTGAAGGGATAGCTAGAAGTGTTGATGAAGAAGCTAGAGGAAATCAAGATGTCAAAATAGAAGAAAGAAGAAAACCCGAATGCTCATGTCGCAGCTTACCATTCATCCTTTATGTAGATGACCAAATCCTTGGACCAATTTGAATTGGCAAAACTAGAATTTGAGAGATTGAAAGAGGAGATATAAGTTGCGAGTGGGCAGATAGAAGCTTCAATCGAGAACTACAACAACTTGTGGCATTTTAAGTTTTAGCCATTTTTAGTTAAGATTTATAATATTCTGGCCATGATGGTCGTATGACTCTTTTGCTTTCTAGATGTTCTTTTTTCGAATTAGTATATTGCATGGCCATTCTATGCTTAATCTTAAATATAGCCACTTTGACATCAAATTTTGATTTTTCTTTATTTTGTGATATAATTGCCATGTGACTATCATGTGTGTTATAAGACAAGATTTGCGAAAATATATTGTATTTATTTTGAGTCACACACAACCCATATTTATGCTAGAATGGGGGGAAAATAAAAATAGAAACAATGCAGAAGAAGAAGATACAGATGAGTTGGAATACAGAAAAAGGAAGATACAGATGAGTTGGAATGGATGAGCTCATATCAGGAGTCCAACGGGTTTGGCGTCAGACTCATTCCCTCAACACTCCCCCTCAAGCTGGGTCTGAAGATATTCGAAAGGCCAAGCTTGGAAGTGATTGCGTCATGCCAATCACGTGAAAGAGGTTTAGTGAAAACATCTTCCAGTTGGTCCCCAGTACGAACATGTGGAGTTACAATTTCATGCGACTTAATTTTCTCTCGAATAAAATAGGAATCCACCTCAATATACTTTGTGCGCACATGGAAGACCAGATTGCTAGAAATGTGAATGGCAGCCTGATTATCACACATCATCTGCATAGGTATAGATGGTGTAACATCCTGAATTTTCACGGAAAGAGTTTATACTTGTGTCCGAGAAAACCGGGTGTTAATAATGTATAAATTGGATGCCTTAAAAATTGCACCTTATTTTTTTATTTATTTTTTTCATTTAGATCACATCCAGTTACATTCATGAAGGTAACTATTCACGAGAATAAAATCGACTGTATTTATTATTTTATCAGAGTAAAATAATTCAACAAATTATCAAATACCCTCTCAATGTGAGCTTATTACATTATCGCGTTATTACAAATTATCAAAGGCTAACTCAACAAAATTGGTAAAGGCAAGGATAAGGCTTGATTCCATCGTCCTTCATAAATTAATAAAGATCATGCATAATTAGGTTCATACCTTAACCATAATTCTCGAAGGATAAATAATTGAGGCTAGTAAATCAAATAATTATAGGGAGAAAATCACAGTAACATGAAAGCATGCAATTAAAAGGCAAAATAAGTTACATCAACTTAAATCAAGGTAAGTTTAAAGGAGTCCCTTACCTCTAGTTGTCGGATTGCTTTCTAATGTTGTTAGATGTTTGTAGATGTACTTTAGATTCAATTTCTATTATAGATTACAAAACTCGCATGGTTAGAGTTTACTCTAGAGTTTGCTTTATGATTTATGGTTTACATCAACTTGTGATCTAAAAAGGAATGTAGATGGACAACTAACCTCCTTCAATGCCTAACTTTAGTCCAATAAACGCTTCCGTGAGTCTATTTTTTGAGTAACTCAGTTGGGTTCACTAGTTGATCAATTTACATGGTTATGAGTTCAAAATTAAATGGAACTCGACATTTAATGAAACTAGAAGGAAGATCTTCACCCTGGGACTTTCCTTTTGGAGTGGTTGGCTGGAATCGATCCGAACCTGGTTTAGTTGTTGCTGGACTCAGCGGTTCAACCGACTTAACTCGGCTAGCAGAGCCGCTTTCTCTCCTATTCTTCTTCTTCTTCTTCTTCACTTTCTTTTCTGTTTCTTCTCTCCCTTCTTCTCGTTCTCTTTCTCTTTCTCTCTCGTTCATGTCTTTCTTCCTTCCTTACTTGCTGGTGTGCTCCCCAGTGTCGGGAGTGGGTTATTTATACTAACCTGGAGTATCCCGAGCGTTCGTGCGTATATTGTACGCGGAATGTATCTTGCGCGAATGGGCTGCGCAAGCCATGTGCGGGAAGCTGTTTGAATGGTACTTCCTCTTCTCTCCTCCTTTCTTTTTTGTTGGTGTTGGGTCGGTTTTGGGTGGCCCCCATCTGAACGACTCAGATGTCCCAATGATGTAGGTTTCTACCATCTAGGATTACCGTCTTGCACGTGGAATTAGTCCCTGTTTCAACGGTGGTTCCTGCTCTGTTTCGGAATTTTCTGTGCTGTCGTCTCCAGATGATCCGAATTGGTCCTCCGATGATCGTTGGCCCACCATGCTGAAGAGTTAGACCCAGTTCGTCCGGTGGGTTCCACGTTTCCTTGCGATGGAGGTTTCGCCTGGTGACTTCGCAGTCCAAGCCCGGAAGTCTCTCGTTTCCGTTGTAATAGGATTCCTATTCTTCCTTAGTTGTTCCTGCTGGAGTCAGAATCTCTCCATCTGGGATTAGGACGGTCTAGATTTTCCTTTGGATTACTGGATCTAAGAATTTCAGTGGCGGAAGTCTTTCACTAACCATTTCTTGCTTTAAATGTGCTTATAGCGACTTTGGGGAAGGTGCGAACTGGTTCGTCCGTTGGGTCAGCTGGGGTCCACTTGTAGTGTCTGTTAGGGAGATCCGTTCCCTTCATCCGTTAGTGTCAAGTTGGCCTAAGAGCTGTAGTATGCAGCTGATCTGAGTTTCAGATGGGCCGCATGGTTGGCCAATGTGGGGGTGATATTCACCGTTGAACAATTTTCCTTCATGCACATGTTGGATGGCTGAAATAGGTGGGGTCCACTTGTGATGTTTGGTGGGCAATCTGCTCCATCCATTAGCTTAAGCCGATCTTGTTGTGCCACGGGCCCAAATATGAAGCAGATTTGAGCCATGGGTGGGCCACACATTGTAAGAACATGTGGGTTTCATTCTCACGTAAAAACTCTAAGATGCATTTTTTTTTTTGGTTAGCTTGTTGATACACACCCATGTCCGTACACACTCCATGGGTTAGCTTGTTAGTATACACCCATGTCAGTACACACTCCATGTAAATATACTATTTACATTGGTTTTGGTTTTGGGTTCTAAATTACAATTTTGCCAATTTTTCAAGTCGTAACTTCTATTATCCGTACCTACTAACTGGATCATCCAATTGTGATGAAACTTTACCAATGTTTGTTATTTTTCACACTCTTTTTAATGCCTTAATTTGGGCCCGATCTCTAAAGGATGACTACGATACTCTTTTAATGACTGACCAAACGCTTCAAAAATTCTAAAATAACATTTATACACACCCAATTGATGAGTTACCAGGTGGTTTGGGCCTATACCCTAAAATGTTCATGATGATCGGTTTATCACAATGTTCGTGTGGCCCATTTGGCAGATCCAAATATGACGAACGGTCAGATGACTTGCTAAATATAAGAAAACTTAATGGTTAACACTTTGACCATGTATGTAGGTGGATGTACGATTAGTTTCGTAAACGGATGGACATAAAGTGGGTTTCTGGAGTGATTAGGGGTAGAACATGTGTATCGTTAGATTTGAGTGTCTTGTTCAAATGTGTAAGTTTCTCAGATTGTGGTTCTGATGGTGGGTTAAGCATATTCATAGGTGATGAACAAGATGAGATCGAATATCTAATTTACTACGATCAGGTGGTCCAAAATCAAAGTGGACGGTTAAATGTCTTTATCTAGCAATGCATATTTGACTAAGTGGTTGTTTATGATAAACAAGTAAGAATATTTGCGTATATGATGATCATATCTTAAAATCAATGGTCAAGTTGCTTGATCTATAAATGGAGATTATTCCCAACGGTCAGATTTGCGTTGGAGAATAGATTTTGGGTTAGAATAGCTAGATTGGTATCGTACA
Source organism: Magnolia sinica (assembly GCF_029962835.1). Classification (NCBI taxonomy): domain Eukaryota; kingdom Viridiplantae; phylum Streptophyta; class Magnoliopsida; order Magnoliales; family Magnoliaceae; genus Magnolia; species Magnolia sinica. Next base: position 65,636,416 of record NC_080590.1, on the reverse strand, counting down.
CATGTATATAATAAATTAAATTCTATGGTAACACTCGAGAACTTTCAATACTCGGGTATTAAAAAGTTTGGGGTGTTACAGATGAAGAGAAGCCAAGCTCGTTCAGGAATTTCTTTAGTTAAAGTAACTCATAAGTGGTATGGGCCAAAGCCCTGTATTTGGCCTCAGCACTGGATCGAGCAATAACTGTTTGCTTCTTACTTTTCCAAGTAACCGAATTTTCCCCCACAAACGAACAGTAATAGGTTGTAGATTTCCTGTCATCTTTAGCACTGGCTTAGTCTGCGTAGAAAAAAATGGAAATAGACAAGTTTTCATGTTAGGAATAAAGAAGGCCCTTACCAGGAGAGCCTTTAGGATAACAGAGAACACGATAAGAAGCATCCAAATGGGCAGCCCGTGGTGAGTGCATAAATTGACTAAGCACACCCACAACATGAGAGATATCGTGTCTTGTAATAGTCAGGTAAATAAGTCGGCCAATGATTCGCTGATAAGGACCAGAATCAGAGAAAAACTCACCATGGAGAGAGGTGAGCTAATGATTGACCTTAAGAGAAGTAGCAATAGGTTTACAGCCTAGCATGCCTGTCTCATTGAGTAAGTCCAGTGCATATTTCCTCTGACATAAGGAAATACCATAGCGAGAACGAGCAATCTCAATGCTGAGAAAAATAATGCAAGGAGCCCAAATCTTTTACCTCAAAGGTGCTAGCAAGATGTGATTTAATGCTGGATATAACAGTAGAATCATTGCCCATAACAATGATGTCATCAACGTAGACCGAGACCACTATGAGCTATTTGGTGGTGCGCTTCTAAAAAATGGAATGATTGGAGCTACACTGGTGAAAGTGGGTAGCCTGCATGACATGAGTGAATTTGTCAAACTACGCTTGTGGTGATTGCTTGAGGCCATAGATGGACTTGTGAAGGTGACAAATTTTATGTTTCTCCCCCTTACGACGAAACCCAAGAGGTAAGGACATATACACTTCTTCATGAATGTCACCATATAAAAAAGAATTCTTGACATCAAGTTGATGCAGTGGCCAATCCAAATTTGCAGTCACAGATAAGAGAACCCGAATAGAATTTCTTTTTGCAACCAGGGCAAAAGTCTCTGTGTACTCGATGTCATAAGTCTGTGTGAAGCCTTTTGCAATAAGGCGTGCTTTGTACCGATCAATGTAGCATTAGGTTTATGCTTGACAGTGTAAACCCACTTACAACCCACAACATGTTTTCTGGCTGGTAAATCAACAAGCTCCCAAGTTTGGATTTTTTGTAAGGCATTCATCTCCTCAAGCATAGCATGCTTCCAGTGAGGGTGTGACAAGGCCACATCCACTTGTGTAGGAATAGAGACACAATCAACATTAGCAATAAAAGTTCTGTAGGATGGGGATACTAACTGATAAGAAGCGAAATGTTGAATAGGATAAAACATGCAAGGACTAATTTTAACACCTCGAACTTTTCAATACCCGAGTATTGAAAGTTCTCAAGTGTTACCATGAAATTTAACTTAATATGTACATGTGTACAATACCAATCAAGCCATCCTAACCTTACACCTATTCTCTAACATGAATCTGACCGTTGAAAATGATCTTTGCTCATAGATCAAGCCATCCGACCATTGATCTTAAGACAAGATCATCATACGTCCAAGTACTCATGCTTATTCATCATAACCGACCGTTCAGCTAACTATCCACCGACAGGTAAAGATATCTGACCGTCCACCTGAGTTTTGAATCAACCCCCATACCACACCCAAACACCCCTGAGGACCCTTTTGACCATCGACGTTCAAATTTAGAATGATCCGACCATCAGATCGGTGGATATCCATAATTGGACTCTCCAAGCAAATTGTATGACCCGCCAAAGCTTTGGATCCAGCTCGTCTAGGGTCAGATGAACCTAATTGGGCCATTTAAAACCAAATGGCCGGAATGGATTTTCCACCAGCATCACTGTGGGGCCCATTTTAGTCACGCCGTTTCACCAAAAGATGTGCACCAGCGTTACACCAAGCGGCAAACCCAGTCAAAATCGTTTTGACTCGACAAAAGAAGAAAGAAACCTTCCTCCTATCAAATTCCCCCTGCGAGAACTCGAACGAACGATTGCTATTTCTGTGGCCCAACATGATCGACCAGCTGGAAAATCAGAACCGTCCATCGTCTAACCTTTAGAATTCCGTTCGAGAAGGGGGTCATGCACACGAGGGAAGATCATGGCCCACACGCTGAATTCGGTAACATCGTAGGCCGTGCGGACGCCACAACAGAGACCTCCGTTCGTGCGTATCCATCTACGCAACTACCCAAGAAAGACAGCAAAATCCTCCCCAAGAAAGAGGAGTAGTCCGCAATTCTCGCCGGTTTTCATGGCAGTTCCGCCGGTTTCCACACAGCTTGTGGAAGGAACTTCCTCGCGACGAATCCAAAAAGCCTACATCCACTATAGATCCGATGGACCAAGAAGCCTCGGAAGGTCAATCAGATCCACCTAGAGATGTCGGATTTAGGGAAAAGTGGATCGGAATAGGCCCACCATTAAAACCGGAACTGGTCCCTCATCAACAGAACCGTCCATACAAGGATCCAAACAAACCGGATGGCAGATCATCGGGGTCCTAGTGGGCCCAGACAATCTGAAATGAAGACAATTCTGAGATCAAGATTGTCTGGACAGCTCCGCACACCACGACCGAAAGGCCACATTACTGTTACGCACACCACCTATGCATGTGGGCCGCGTAAGAAAGAATCCAGAGACTGGGATACACTATAAATCCCCTGCCGCCTAGTCAGGGGATACACGGTAAAAGAAACGAAAGAGAGAAGAAAGAAATGAGAAGGAGAAAGGAAGAAAGAAAGACAGGAAGAGAGAGAGAGAGAGAGAGAGAGAGAGAGAGAGAGAGAGAGATGTTGGAAGCGGTGATGGATTTGTGCAAATCCAAAACCGTATGAGCATCGTCTGAGCTAGCTTTGCTAGCTGTGAGATTGGATTTCCTTTCTAAAATTAGATTCCTAGCTGTGTGATCTTTCTAGCTGTTGAGATTTTTTTTCTAAGTTTACTCTGCTAGCTAAGAGAAGATATACAGTAGATTTTTTCTAGATTTTTTTCTTTCTCTAGCTGCCCCTAGGATGTATCTGGACAGGGATAGATTAGTCTTTTCACGTAACAAGAAAAGCCTATAACAGCACCGTGTATTCATCTCCGTTTGAATATGATTCTAACACAGCAGCATATCACTGTTTCTTTTTAAAAGTTTATTTTCTGTTTTGAGGTGGCTGCAGCCACTCGTCAGCAAAGGATTGGGTTTACAACCCAACAAAGTGGTATCAAAGCCGACGATCCTTGGGCCTCATCAGCAAGAGGCAGATCCTGCACTCCCGGTTTTCAAAAAAAATCAGCTTTTTTCAAAAGAAATCAGATTCCAGCCACAAAAAAAAAGCTTTTGAAAAAAGTTACAGACGAAATTGATGAGTTCGAAAAAATGCTTTTAAAAAAAAATAAAAATAAATCAGATTTCAGAAGATTTTTTTTTTTTAAAATTTGTTCTTTTAGTCCATCCCTCTCTCCTTAAAAAAAAAGAAAGAAAGATGGCTAGCACAATCCATCTGCGAGTTCCTAAGTTGTCAAAGGACAACTATGAAAAATGGTGCATCCAAATGAAGGCGTTGTTCGGGTCGCAAGAACTATGGGAGATCGTCACCGATGGGTATGAAGAACCCACTATGGAAGAAGAAGCTGCCTTCACCAACGAAGAAAAGACTGCTCTCAAAAATCAAAGGAAGAGAGACAATAAGGCTTTGTTTCTCCTCTATCAAGGCTTGGATGAATCCACCTTCGAAAAGATTGCCGAAGCAACATCAAGCAAGCAAGCATGGGATACCCTTGGCACCATCTTCAAGGGTGTAGATCGAGTGAAGCGGGTTCGCCTTCAAACATTGAGAGCCGAGTTCGAAGCAACTCACATGAAGGAAGGTGAGAATGTTACTGATTATTTTTCGCGTTTTCTTGTAACTGTCAATAATTTGAAAAGAAATGGTGAAAAGATTGAAGATGTCCGAGTTATTGAAAAGATACTTCGATCCCTCACAACCAAGTTTGAGCATGTGGTTGTGGCGATCGAAGAATCAAAAGATATAGAGAAACTCTCCATTGAGGAGTTGATGGGATCGTTGCAAGTTCATGAGCAACGAATGCAGAAGAATGCCAGTTCCATGCCGATGGAACAAGCTTTGGAGTCAAGATTGACTCTTAATGATAGCAATGGTGGACGTGGAAGTTCACAACGTGGTGGACGGTTTGCTAACAATCGCGCAAGAGGCAGAGGGCGCGGATACCAACAAAGTCATGCCCAAAACCAACAGAAAAATACCAATTTCCATGGAAGAGGAAATTGTAGAGGTAGATCTATGCGTGGACGGGGAAGTACAAAGAACATCCAATGCTATAATTGCAACAAGCTTGGCCACTATGCATCTGATTGTTGGAGCAAGCCGATGAATCAAGACGAGCGATCCAACTATGCCGAAGCATCAGGACATGAACAAGAAAGCTCCACACTTCTCCTTGCACAAGAGAAAGGTAGTGATCAGCAGGACGTATGGTATCTCGACACGGGTGCAAGTAATCACATGTGCGGCGACAAGAAACTCTTTGTGGAACTCACAGAAGGAGTTCATGGCGATGTAACGTTTGGAGACTCATCAAAAACACCTGTGAAAGGTAAAGGTAAAATCCAAATCTTTCAGAAGAATGGTGTTCCAAACTATATCTCCAATGTGTACTATGTGCCTAACATGAAGAGTAACATACTGAGTCTCGGACAACTCCTCGAAAAAGGGTATGTCATACACATGGAGAACTCTTCTCTTTCCATTAGAGATTCGCATGGACGTTTGATTGCGAAAGTCCAGATGGCGAAGAATAATATGTTTCCTCTCCATATAAATACAATGCTCAAGAAATATTTTTATGGAAAAGCAAATAATGATTCTTGGATGTGGCATCTTCGCTTTGGCCATCTAAATTTTAGTGGCCTGAAACTTCTATCCTCATTAAGCATGGTGCATGGCTTGCCTGCTACTGAAGCTCCAGAATATGTGTGTGAGGCGTGCACACTTGGAAAATAACAAAGGAACTCATTTCCGAGTAGAGTATCCCGAAGAGCAAAAGAACCGTTGCAACTGGTTCACATTGACATTTGTGGACCATTGGAGCCAATCTCTCTTAGAGGTAATAAATATTTTATTACCTTCATTAATGATTCCAGTAGAAAATTGTGGGTGTATGTAATCAAAGAGAAGTCTGCTGCTTTTACTGTTTTTAAAAATTTTAAGGCCCTTGTTGAAAAAACAAAGTGATCTTAAAATCAAAACCCGTAGATTTGACAGAGTTGGGAAGTACACCTCAAATATTTTTCGAGAATATATTGCAGGAAACATGACATTAAGCAACAACACACTGCAGCTTACACGCCACAACAAAATGGAATTGCAGAACGGAAGAACTGCACTATCCTCGATATGACGAGGACCATGCTGAAGGAGAAAATCTGTCACAGAATTTCTGGGCAGAGGCAGTTGTATGTACTACCTATCTGCTCAATAGGTGTCTGACTAAAAGTGTCAGATTTCAGACACCACAAGAAGCTTGAAGTGGATACAAGCCGAGCGTAGCACACCTTAAGATCTTTGGGTGTGTCGCCCATGCTCAAGTTCCAGAAGCAAGAAGGAAAAAGCTTGATGATCGTGGTGAGAAGTGCATTTTCATTGGCTACAGCGAAGATTCAAAGGCATACAAGCTCTAACCCACTAACCAATAATGTGGTGGTAAGTAGAGATGTAGTGTTCTACGAGGAAGAATCTTAGAAATGGAACCAGGAAGATTCAGCCAAAGAAAGTTAGGTCGAGGCTGAAGAATATGAAGAAGAGAGGCATGTGAATCAGGAACAGACACCCACATCACCCCCTTTGGATCGCAGAAGTCCAGGAGTACGTTCCATCTCTCCTGGAAGCACTTCATCATATCAGAATTCAGCTAACACATCTTCATTCAATTCTCCTTTACCCTTGACTCCTATAAAAATGAGAAGCCTCAACGAAATGTACACAGGAACTGAGGAAGTAAATTTACTCTACCTGTATGTGGACCACGAGCCTCTCACATTCGAGGAGGCTGTGAATGAAGAATGTTGGAGAAAGGCTATGAAAGAAGAGATTCATGCCATCGAGAAGAATCGAACATGGGAGCTGACCTCACTCCCTAAAAGCCAGAAGACCATTGGTCTCAAATGGGTGTACAAAATCAAGCGGAATGCCGATGGTAAGATCGAACGATATAAGACAAGGCTCGTAGCAAATGGTTACAAACAGAAATATGGGGTAGACTATGAAGAAGTTTTCACTCCAGTTGCCTTGACACTGTGAGGATGATTATCTCTCTTGCAGCTCATCACAGTTGGATGATTTACCAACTGGATATGAAATCTGCATTCTTAAATGAAGTACTCGAAAAAGAAGTCTATGTTGACCAGCCTAAAGGCTTTGTTATGCAAGGGGAGGAACACAAGGTGTATCGGGTGCAGAAAGCCCTGTATGGGTTGAAGCAAGCTCCCCATGCTTGGAATGCACGAATTGACGATTATCTTCAAGAGAATGGTTTCGTCAAATGTCCATATGAGCATGCAGTCTACACAAAGAAGAATGCCCGTGGTGATATGCTTATTGCTTGTTTATATGTTGATGATCTGCTGTTCACTGGGAACAGTCAGGCGATATTTGAAGAATTCAAGCAGGCTATGGTCAAAGAGTTCGAGATGACTGATGGTGGATTGATGTCTTTCTTCTTGGGCATTGAGGTGAAGCAACAAGTTGGCGGCATTCACATATCCCAGAAGAAGTACACAAAGGAACTCCTTGAGAGGTTTCAGATGGTCGACTGTAAAGCGGTAAATACACCTATTACAACAGGCCTGAAGCTCACGAAAGATGGAGAAGGAAAAAACGTCGACTCAACCCTATTCAAGAGCCTAATCGGAAGTTTAAGGTACCTCACAATCACTAGGCCAGATATAGTCTACAGTGTTGGGCTTCTAAGCCGGTATATGGAAGCCCCAAAAGAATCACACTGGCTAGCTGCAAAACGAGTACTGAGGTATATCAAAGGGACTATTGAGTTTGGTCTTTTTTATCCGTACAATGATGATGCGATGTTGTATGGATACTCTGATAGTGATTGGGGTGGTGATCAAGATGAAAGAAAAAGCACCACAGCTATGTTTTCTATCTTGGGTCGACAGCATTCACATGGAATTCGAAGAAGCAGAGTGTGGTCACCCTGTCCACATGTGAAGCAGAGTACATGGCAGCATCGTCCACCGTCTGTGAAGGAATTTGGTTGAGAAACCTGCTAAAGGAGCTGAAGCATCCGCAGGAAGAATCCACAGTCATATATGTGGATAACAAGTCGGCAATCGAGCTAGCTAAAAATCCGGTGCAGCATGGAAGAAGCAAACACATTGATACCCGGTACCATTTTCTGAGAGATCATGTGAAGCAAAAAACGATGAAATTAGAGTATTGTCATACTACGGAACAGGTGGCGGATATTTTCACAAAGGCATTGCGACAGATGCATTCAAACGACTAAGAACGATGCTCGGAATGAAGCCGGTTTTGGTTTGAAGGGGAGTGTTGGAAGCGGTGATGGATTTGTGCAAATCCAAAACCGTATGAGCATCGTCTGAGCTAGCTTTGCTAGCTGTGAGATTGGATTTCCTTTCTAAAATTAGATTCCTAGCTGTGTGATCTTTCTAGCTGTTGAGATTTTTTTTCTAAGTTTACTCTGCTAGCTAAGAGAAGATATACAGTAGATTTTTTCTAGATTTTTTTTCTTTCTCTAGCTGCCCCTAGGATGTATCTGGACAGGGATAGATTAGTCTTTTCACGTAACAAGAAAAGCCTATAACAGCACCGTGTATTCATCTCCGTTTGAATACGATTCTAACACAGCAGCATATCACTGTTTCTTTTTTAAAAGTTTATTTTCTGTTTTGAGGTGGCTGCAGCCACTCGTCAGCAAAGGATTGGGTTTACAACCCAACAAGAGAGAGAGAGAGAGAGAGAGGGAAGAAGAAAACGAGAGAGAGAGAGAGAGAGAGAGAGAGAGAGAGAGAGAGAGAGAGAGAGATCGTGTGGTGGTGTTGCACCACATCGAGTTAAACCAAGTTAACTCGACTGAGACTCACTGAAGTGCTGCTCCGTTCTGCCTCGACTCGCTGACTAGTTGGGTTGAGTCTTAGTTAAGTTGGAAAACAAGAGAGAAGGGAGAAAAGAAAAGGACAAGAAAGTGAAGAAGAAGAAGAAGAAAGAGAGGGAAATAAAGAAAGAAAAAGAAGCGAGAGAGGAGAGAAACAAGTGGCGTGCACCAACTCACTGAACTACTGCTCGAGCTCAGTTCGGGTTCAAACCCTATTCCTTCTTTTTCCTTTTCAAACTTTTTCAATTCTTACAACAATGGAGGTGAAGTATTTCACCGTGACGACTAAGCCGACTTGGTGGAATATTACGCCAAGAACCTTAGAGCATCCCATTTCAGAACCACTAAACTTCATTAAAATATAGTAATATTATAAACTGGACTCTAATCCTGAACATTCGATTTATGTGGATTAGAACAAAAGAACAGATTTGATCTTAAAATTACCCTAGGCTGTTAACCTTGCTAGCAGTAGATCGAACAACTAAAGGTGAGGGTTTTTTCTTTAAGCTCGTATTAATTTAAGTTGATGCGAATCATCTTTCCTTTTACATGCTTTCATGTTGTTATGATTATCTCCCTGAAACTGCGGTGAGGACTGTTTTAGTTGAAGTGGAAATAACTCAAGGTGTCCTAGAGGGTGGTGAATAGGACTTTAGAAAATTTTATGCCTTATTTTAAATCATATTACCGTAATCATGATTTAATATGCAACTATCAAGATATCCCTAATTTAACTCTAATGGCTTCTAAGTCAAGTAAAGGATCCAATCACAAGACTATTCAATATTCAGCATGATATAACAAATAGTCTAAGATGGATGAGAAGAGTGAATGTGTGTGAGATGTGATTCAAATCAAAGCATTCATATTATCAAGCTTGCATATAAAAGATAAACATAATGAAACATCAAGCAAGAATCAATCTCAAACACAGTCATTTATAGTGGTTCGGTTATGTGCCTACTCCACTCCCGGCAGACGCAATCATCCCATGAGTGTAGCGGATTTCACAAACAGAGGTTTTAAACTAGGTTCACCTCAAACCGTTACAACCTACACAAGGTTGACTCTAGGACCTACGCAAGGTACCTAAGACGTGCCTACACAAGACACAAGTTTATGCCTTACACAAAAGCAAATGTCAACATGAAGCACCTAAGTTTTATGCCCTGCACAAGAGCAAATGATCCACACAAAGAACCTTGGTTTTAAGCCACACAGGCCAAGGATCCACATAAGGAATCTAGGTTCAGACCACACAGGTCAAGGACCTATACAAAAGACCTAAGTTTATGCCCTACACAAGAGTAAAGGTCAACATGAAGCACCTAAGTTTTATGCCCTACACAAGAACAAAGTATCCACACAAGGAACCTCTGTTTTAGGCCACACAGGCCAAGGATCCACACAAGGAACCTATGCTTAGGGCATATAGGCCAAGGACCTACACTAAGGACCTAATTTTTTGCCCTACACAAGAGAAAGGGTCAACACATAGCACCCAAACGTACTCTCCCGTCAGAGGCCTTCTATGAGGACTTATAAGGGGTGAGATGTACCTGTGATCCAATCCTATACAAGGAATGATCAACAAATTCTCTGAACTCTAATGACTTACAAATAAGTAGATGAGCCCCGTTAAATACGTTGATGAAGATCTCCTCCTTGATGATGAAGATTCTTCAGCTCACTTGATCCGCAACACTTGATGATATTCCAATAAAGGCGACGGGTTGGGTCATAGTTATGTTGGAATCCTACTCTAATAAATATTTTCATATTTTAGAAAAGAAGTGATTCCAAGCATTTAAGCATTCAAGGTATCCCAGCGCAATGATTTGCCATTAAGATAGTAGCTGGATGATCCTTGAATGGGGAAGTTCATTCCTAAATCCACTCTATTGAATATCAATGATGAGTGGTGGATTGAAAGATGAACTTCTATGAGAAAATGAGCTTAGAGTAGGTGATATGCAATTACTATCTCAAAGCTCTCTCTATTTTTCTCAATATAGCAACCAAGAACAAGCTCACCTTATATAGGCAAAAAGTTTCAACGATAATAAAATAGTCAGTTTCTGACTGAGTTCGATGTCATCGAACCGGATTCGATATCATCGAACGTATACTTTCGATAACATCGAATGTTAGTTTAATGATACAAACTCAACTAACAAACACAGCTAGAACTTTTTGACAAAAGCTTGATCATATCGAACCTGCTTCGATGATATCGGGATTTGAACTCCGATGTAATCAAACCAAGGTTCGATTCCTCGACAATGTATACAAAAGGAGCTTGATGGACATGAACAGGCTAGCTTCGATGTCATTGGATTTCAAATGGCGATGACTTTGAAACCTAGTTCGATATATCGATCTTTCAGAAGTTTTTTCTTGAGAGTTTGCTTGACATTCCTTTATCCAAAATCGATGTCATCGACCTACTTTCGATATGATCAAGATTTGAATTTCGATGTCATCGAGGGTAGCTCGATTCCTCGAACATATCCAGATGATATTCCTATGAAGCTTGCTGGACATGACTTATCTGAATTCGATGACATCGAAGCTCCCACGATATCATTGTGATTTAAATTTTGAAGTCATCAAGGCTCGTTTTGAGTTATTGACGAAATTCTCAATTTACCTTTAAAGCTTGCTGGACACATATTAGCATATATTTGATGACATCGAACCTTGCGCGATGTCATCGGAATTTGAATTCTGATATCATTGAAGCGCGGTCGATTCATCGAGAATATTATCCAAATATCATGTTGGTTGCTGGACATAAAAGACCTCAATTCGATGTGATCGAGGCTGTATCGATGTCATCGAAAACAAGTATTCGATGTCATCGATGTAAGCTCGATACATCGAAGAAAGCTGAAAACTTAGAGAATTTTTCTATTTGCAAAATCAGTTTTCATACTTATAATCCTATGTTGTTCGAAGCTTTTTAAGGATTTATATACCTTGGTGTTTTGGGACATGGAATGTGAGGCTAAGTTTACCTTTGATGAGTTCGGAGCACACATCCAGTTAAGGCAGATGTTTGTATGATCTTCATATGGGGCTCACTTGTGTTACCGACTCAACTCTCACGCTAATTGACAAACCAAAACACTTTTAATCTCTCCCTTTGTCAACTACGTGACAAAACACCTAAAACACACCTAGAATAACATCCTAAATTGTGTGTACATGAACTTTACATAATTTTACAAAGAGACTATTGGAGTTCATACATACAGAAACTTTAGCTCCCCCTATCTTCTTGCAACTGCTCCCCCTATCACCTGCATCACCATGCATAGAAACCATACAAACAATTGTTCTCATGGTAGGATTTGTTCTCCCCCTTTTTGTCAGTCATTGACAAAGGTTAGTGTATACCAATAATAGATTTGACTGAAGTTTAAACTTGAGGAATCATGGGAGAATCAAAGTAATCATATTTCCAAAAACACATAGGGAGATAGCAGAATATTGAACATTTCGAAGAGCACATTTTCAATTAAACACTTTCTTCATGCATGGAACGAACAGTAATCAGCCTATCATCATGTTATATGTAGCGTTTATCCCACAAACACTCAATACTAAGCTCACAAAAAAAAAAAAAAAAATCATCATTCATCCATAAGAGCATTCAAAAGAATTGCCCAAGCTTGGCAGAATTTAACTTTTAAAGCATCCAAAAAGCTAGCCCATCCATGGGTACATAAAAAATATTCTCCTCATCCGGAGACAAAGTTTAGACGATCAAGCTAGAATATTCTTCCCAACCATGGGCTAGATAACCAAAACACAATCATCATTTGGCCCATTCAGTTTATGTCAACAACAAAAGGAAAATTTTAACCACATTGCCCATTCGTGGGCAATTCATACCGAGCACTAGTATAACAACTAAGTTGCTCGAATCGCTCCGTCTGTCAGCAAGTCAATAACTTGTTGTTGAGAGCGCCGAAGTGCATCTATTTTGTCCTCGATCCTAGTCAGGCGCTTCTCGCAGTTGCGAAGACGTTCGTCAATATCAACTTGTCCATTCAGCAGATGTCGTTCGAGTTTGTGATGCCGATGATTGGTGATTGACTCTGGGCTATGAAGCGGCGTCCAATTAGAGCCCCATGGCATTAGCGGATTTGGGCGCTGATTGTTTTCTACGCCATGAGTTGGAGGAGGAGGACTATCCGATTGATAGGAGGTGGTTAGATATAACTGCTGAAGTGCATCATCATCGAACCATACCTCTGGATGTATTTCATCTGACGTCGGTGGTAGACCCACAAAATGTTCTAGCTTACATATGAGAGATGGGAATGGAAGTGTATTAAGATGTTCCCCTTTGACTATACAAGTCAACTGCCCTAGAATAAGGGTTGGTAGGCACACTGGGACCTCTTGATATACGTCAGACAAGACATTGAGCACGAAAGAGGTGAGATTACTTCCCTTTATGTCACATGGATAAACATTTATGCCAAAGATGCTGTGGAGAATCTTGGAGGTGGTCCCAAGATAGTTGACATGCAGAGTATTTTCCTCATTCCTAGGAACAGAGGTACCTTAGCACAATGCACGCGTTATTTCCCCCTATACTCCTAACCCATTCAAATTTCACTCAGTGACAGGGATTCATGTCACTTCGATGTTTAGAGACGACCAAGTATCACTAGGGTAATGAGTTTTGTTTGATGCGTGAACTCCAGGCGAATATATGGTGGATTGTTACGAACAATGTGGCAGCAATTGAAGAATTGATGAATCAACTCATATTGGTAAGGACCACCAAGATTCAGTATATTCTGCCACCCTATTGTCTCTAACACAAGATCTACTCCATATGGATCAATAGCACTGTTGAGGATAATATGCTCTGCTATCCTGATTTGCTCCCAATCTGGATGAGTGGGAGGAGAACTATTGGTTGTCTGTTTGTTACTCTTATATTTCTTTGTTTTTGAAGATTTAGTACAAGGAAGATCCTTACCTTTGCCTTTCACCATCTTTTCTTCCGTAGTTGATAAGTATCTTCAAGGTAGAGGGAAGGAAGAGAGCAAAATCCAGAGAAACAAACTCTGAAAATTTTCATTCTCTTGTTCTCCTTTTATAGTAGAGATTATAGATGACATCGAAACTGAGTCGATGTCATTGAATTCAGGCTCATAATGATATCAAAGACTGTGTCAATGACCGTTGAAAAGGACCAGCGGTTATTTCTGATATTCAGACCTTATCTTCCCGAGAGCCTCTGATGATATCGATACTAACTCAATATCATTGAACATGTCAAAGTTTTGGGATAAACTTTATCTCCCTTGACATATAGAAAATGGTTAGTACATAGGAATATGCCTATATTGTATATGTACTTTTAACCCCAAAAAAAAATGAGTACCTTAGTCCTCAAATGTACCTATTCACTTTATTTTGACTGAGTTTTCTATCAATTTGCGCATAATCCAATTGATTTCTGAAGATCATTAAACCTATTTGCATCAAGGGGCTTTGTTAAGATATCAGCCAGTTGTTTTTCTATAGACACATAGTCCAACACAATGATCTTGTCTTCAACAAGTTCTCAGATAAAATGATGTTAAATGTCAAATGCTTAGTCCTTGAATGTTGAACAGGATTTTTTGAAATGTTGATGGCATCAGTGTTGTCACAAAAGAGAGTCATCGTGGGTCGCTCAATCCCATAATCCAGCAGCATTTGTTTCATCCAGAGGAGTTGTGCACAGCAACTACTTGCAGCGATGTATTCGGCCTCGACAGTGGACAGGGATATCGAATTTTGTTTCTTGCTCTACCAAGATACCAAATAATTTTTGATATAGAAACAGCCGCCACTGGTTGATTTGTGATCATTTAAATTTCAGCCCAATCGGCGTCTGAATATCCGGCAATAATGGTAGATGTTTCAAATGGATACCATAGATCGAAGGTGGTTGTTCCAGCCACATATTTGATGATTCTTTTAACTGTTGTTAGGTGTGATTCCTTAGGTTCAACCTGATATCACGCACATGCTCCCATGCTAAATGATATATCTGGATGACTTGCTGTGAGATATAGTTGGCTTCCTATCATGCTTTGGTACAGGTGTTGATCCACACTTTTACCATTTATATCTTTGGAGAGTTTGACTATGGTGCTCATGGGAGTATGATAGGTACGGCCAGATTCAAGTTCAAATCTTTTTACTAAGTCCTTTGCATACTTGGTTTGACACATAAAAATCCCATTGTGCAATTGCTTCACTTGTAGTTTTAAAAAGAAGTTCAACTCACTGACCATACTCATTTCAAATTCAAATTTCATGAGATTGGCGAAGCTATGAGTAGTATCTTCACATGTAGAACTAAAGACTTTGTCATCCACATAGATTTGGGCAATGAGCAATGAATTCTCTGTCTTTTGTGTGAATAGTGTTTTATCTACACTACCCCTACAAAATTTATGGGCCAAAAGAAATTGCGTTAAACGTTCATACCAAGCACGTGGTGCTTATTTGAGGCCATACAGTGCTTTGCTCAACCGAAAGACGTGTTAAGGATACTTGGGGGTCTGAAAATCCCTTAGGTTGTTCTACATAAACTTCTTCATCAAGTACCTCATTGAGAAATGCACTTTTAACACCCATTTGAAATAGTTTGATTTTTAACGCACATGCAATAGACATGAGAATCCTGATTGACTCAAGGTGAGATACAGGAGCAAATGTTTCATTAAAGTCAATGCCTTCTATTTGTGAATATCCTTGTGCTACCAATCTTGTTTTATTTCTAATCACATTGCCAGATTCATCGGATTTATTCTTGAAGATCCATTTGGTTTTGATGATATTTGTATCAAGTGGTCTAGGAACCAGTTGTCATACCTCATTTCTATGAAATTGTTGAAGTTCTTCTTGCATAGCATTTTTTCAATATTCATCTTGAAGAGCTTCCACAATATTCTTGGGCTCAATCTTTGAGGTGAAGCAAAAGTGATTATAACTGCTTTTTATCTGACGTCGAGTTCTTACACCATCATTAGGATCTCCAATGATTTGATTTAGAGGGTGATCCTTAATGATGGGTATGTTAGACGACGGTTGAGGTTCATTAGATGTGGAAGTTTTGTTATCTGATTTACCTAGAATGCATGAATCCACATCATCTTCTAATTCATTGAGGGAACTTTCTTCTTCATGGGGTTAGTCATCAACCAGCACATTAACAGATTCTTGAATGGTGAGGGTCCTTATATTGTATACTCTATAAGCACGACTATTCAAGGCATACCCTAAAAAGATGCCTTTGTCAGTTTTAGACTCAAACTTTTCTAGGTGTTCTCTATCTTTCAAAATATAACATTTACTACCAAAGACACGGAAGTATTTCACACTATGTTGTTTTCCATACCATAGCTCATATGGTGTTTTGTTTAAACCTGCTCTCAGATATACTCTATTTATTATGTAACAGGCGGTATTTACCGCTTTAGCCCAGAAGCTTTTGCCCATATCCTTTCCATTTAGCATAACTGAGCCCATTTCCTGCAATACTCGATTCTTTCTTTCAACAACTCCATTTTGCTGTGGATTTTTGGGGCCGAGAATTCATGGCGAATTCATTTCTCATCACAATATCTTTGAAACTGCTCATTTTCAAATTCACCACCATGATCACTCCTAATACGATTTATGTAGTAACCTTTCTCATTTTGAAGACGCTTTACCATAATTACAAATTCATCAAAAGCATCAGATTTTTCTCGAAGAAAGGCGACCCAACTAAATCTGGAGTAGTCATGTACCACCACCAAGAAGTGTCTTTTTCTGCCATGGCTTTCAACTTTGGTAGGACCCACTAGGTCCATGTGTAGAAAATCCAATGGCTTTGATGTTTCTATGGTGGTTGTCTTTTTATGTTCGACTTTTATCTGTTTACCCTTTAGACAGTCACCACATGCAATCTTTTCTTCCTTTCTAATCTTGGGAAGTCCTCTTACCAAATTCCTCGAACTTAACTTGACTAAGTTTCGATAGTGAACATGTCCCAACCTTTGGTGCCATAGTTTAAACTCGCTATTCACAGCCATATGACATTTTGTGGACAATACATTCTCATTACTACTTTCAATAACGTAGCAGTTGTCACTTGTGCGTAAACCTTTCATGATAGATTTTCCTATATGATCTAAGATTCTACACACATCTTTTGAGAAGGTGACCAAGTGTTCTTTGTCACAGATTTGTGAGATACTAAGGAGATTATGTTTTAGACCTTCCACACAAAGAACATTTTTAATTTTGGGGAGTCCTGGTCCAACTATTGTCCCTTATCCAATTATTTTGGCGGAGCTCCCATCTCCAAATGTGACCGACCCACCATCAAAGTCTGTGTAGTCACAGAAGTGAGTTTGGTCACCAGTCATGGGTCTGGAGCACCCACTATCAAGATACCACTTGGAGCTATTACCAACATTAAGAGCAGTATGAATACTAAACATTTGTTCTGACTGTTTTTTTTTTCTTGATAAGGCTCAGTAAATTGAGAGATTTTGGTCATTTACAGTGATATGAACTACTTCCTCTAGTCCTACATTTTTTTTTATCATGATTCCCAACTTCAGTCAACTCTAGGCGATTAAGCCCTTAAGAGCGACCCGCTCTAATACCAATTGAAATTGCGATGAGGACCTCTTTGGTTGAAGTGGAAATAGCTCAAGGTGTCCTAGAGGGGGGTGAATAGGATTTTATAAAATTTTATGCCTTATTTTAAATCCTATTACCTTAATCATGATTTAAAATGCAACTATCAAGATATCCCCAATTTAACTCTAATGGCTTCCAAGTCAAGTAGAAGATTCAATCACAAGACTATTCAATATTCAGCATGATACAAGAAATAGTCTAAGATGGATGAGAAGAGTGAATGTGTGTGAGATGTGATTCAAATCAAAGTATTCATATTATCAAGCTTGCATATAAAGATAAACATAATGAAAGATCGAGAAAGAATCAATCCCAAACACAGTCATTTATAGTGGTTTAGCTATGTGCCTACTCCACAGAGTGCACCAGATTTCACTAACAGAGGTTTCAAATCAGGTTCACCTCAAACCATTACAACCTACACAAGGTTGACTCTAGTACCTACATAAGGTACCTAAGACGAGCCTACACAAGACATAAGTTTATGCCCTACACAAGAGCAAAGGTGAACACGAAGCAGCTAAGTTTTATGCCCTACACAAGAGCAAAAGATCCATACAAAGAACCTTCATTTTAGGCCACACGGGCTAAGGATCCACACAAGGAACCTAGGTTTAGAGCACACAAGCTGTCACGCCCCAAACTCGAAAACTGGGCTCATAAAATTTTCGATCGCCAAATCCGGTCCCGACAGCCTCCGTAGAACCCTATTCTCGGCTCCCAGCGCCCATTCGCCAAGTTCCGATCCTGGGATGCTACGAGGAGGATTTTCAACACTAGTTTGATTCGTAATAAGCATAACCAAAGGCATAACCCACAAATAACAACCAAAAACTCCATCACATTTCCACTATGATCAAAAACTTTACAAATACAATGAGCATAAAGGAAAATACAATGATAATGAACAAAAAGCTCCAAGATGATCTGCAAAGTGCTTCTGCCTCAGCGCTGCTGCACTCCAACGTCACTTGCACGCAACGGTCGTGCATAAGCTTATGGAAAGCTTAGAGGGCGGTGAAAGTGTGTGCGCAAGGTAGTAGTTATGCAGTATCAGAGTAATGCGAAATATGTTGATGAATCCATGAATGCCATGAGCCATATCAAGGCTATGTGATGCGAGGCATGGATGATGTCGGCCATACCAAGGCCATACGGTGCGAAATGCAACTCAAGCATGTGAATCCTCATCTAAGTCCACATATCAATACAGCTCAACTCTGGAATATTACTAGGGTCTAGTATACTCCAAACCAGATTGCCGCCCTATCGTGTGCAATAAGGTGAGTGGAAAAGACCTCACTATCCGCCTGCCAATATCGGGCTCGACTCATCGATAGCGGACCCATTCCTCCAGCTGGTCAAACTCAGCCTAGCTTTGGCCCCTCCTCTCGGGCGGGTAAGGTCGCACCCCTTTCCAATCGACCACGACATAGTGGAAAGTATGACTGTCTGGTTATCGGCATTAGGCGCTCATGCACCCACTCGGTCTAGACGTTGGAGCAACCTCTTGGTACTATAAAGGTTTAGGGACTTTCACCCAGGGATATCTATGGCACCTCATGTAGAACAAGATTTCTGGTATCCAATCCTGCCAACCATAATACGTCTGTGGAGGTTACGACCCTAATGTCACTAGGGCGTACAGTAACCATATCACACAATGTGAATGCATGAATCACACTATCTAGTCATACAACAATCATGCGCATATCGTGCGCTTATGTAGGGCAACACCGCCTATCCAGGAGCCCTTAAATAATCTGCCCGAAGGCATATGTTATGATCAGTCACTTCTCATATCAAGCATATATATGATGCGTATGATCATGAATCATGGAACTATACTAAACATGTTATATGGTGATGGACGTTGTTCATAACGAAGATGGGCCTAGATGGCCTACAAGTATGGGCCTAACAATGGGCCCTAGGGAGAATTATAATGCGGACATTTAACCAACATTATTCTTACAATGTGGATGTCAAACCAACATTGCTCCCAAGGTACGACTGCCATAAACATCATTACTCAAACCATGGTAGGGTCACACATTGTAATGGACTTGGGTACATCCATTTGGGCCTCGGTCCATGGGCCTTAGATACAACAAATGGGCCGCATAGCATGGGCCTTATGTATATCAGGTGGGCCTTAATGGATGGGCCATAACTATATCAAGATGGGTCTAATCATATGGGCCTCATATATATATATATATTAAGGTGGGCCGAATTAAATGGACCGATCAAATGGGCTGAGTCAAATGGGCCGATTAAATGGGCCGCACCGATGGGCCTCAGGTAGATCAATCGGGCCCACCCTTATATGCTTTGTGATCTGATCTATTCATAATTTAATATAGAGATAGATGAAATGAAAATAAATATCAACTTAATCATGAACTACTGTGGTTCTTAGGCGTTGGAATGGTGGATGTCACTATCTACTATTTAAATGGTGGGGTCCACCAGAACTTTAAATCTAACTCACCCATTATCTATGTTATAAAATAATCTCACAATTGGTGGGCATGGATACAACACATGCATCGTGGTGGGCCCTACCGTTCAAATAGTGGATAGTGTCAATATACATCAATGTGGGGCCTGCTGCCAACAACGGAACAACTAGATGGTTGCTGCACCAGCAGCTGAGCTGCACTAGGAGGGCAAAGGTGGTCTCACATAGGGCCCACCATCATGTATACATTATATATATATAATATAATATAATATATCCACGTCCAGGCCCTGGACGGCCTGGACAGTGCTACGTATTGTATGCAATATATATAATATAATATATACTATATATGATATATATACACTATAACATATAATATAGTATATAAAATATAATATAAAAAAAAATCGTGATCATCCAGGCGCTGGACGGCCTAGTTAGCACACACATCAGGTGTAGTCCCACATGGGGCCCACCGAAATGTTCATTTTCCATCCAAACCACTGAGAACAAGGACCCAAAAGGGTTTCAGTGGCAGACGCTCAACCTCATTGTTCCCTGTTGTGTAGGCCACCTGAGCTTCGGATTAAGCTGATTTTTGGAGTGGGCCCACTTCAGGGAGTGGCCCACCCAATGAATGGGTTGGATGACAGATATACATCATGGTGGGGCCCACAGCAGGAGCCGTGGGTTGTTACCGTCCGCCCGTCTGCCCGTCTACTCGCAACAGGCGCTGCCTGCGCCGCTGACAGAACAGCGTTGGCTGCTGTGTTATGTTTTTTTTAATTTCTAGTTTTCCTGTGGTTTTTCACAGGTGGGGTCCACATCTTGAGAATCCACTCCGTCTAATGGCCCTCCATGGCTCAAGACAAGCAAAACAAGCCCAATATTGCGCATATTTCGGTGTATAAAAATATTGGAGGGTGTTTCAACGATAAATACGCTGTTTACTATGCTATGGCCCGACTGAAAGTCAGATTGGCCCCATTTTCAGCTCAACGCCTAAAATAATCTGGAGAATGGAATGGACAGCTTGGATTAGAACTATTCATCAAGGTGGGGCCTACACTCGTGGTCCACTCAAAAGCTTATTGAATCAAGCTTATATCCGGTTCACCTCACGTCCAGCGTCTCTAGACGCTGGACAACTTGGCCATAACACACGCATTGAAGGTGGGCCTTGCTCAGGTGGGCCACCAATGCACAAATGGTGTGGATACAACACATATAAGTGGGCCCCCACCTATGGATCACTTGGATTAAACACATGCCTTATGGCGGGGTCCATCCGGGTGGGCCACACGGCCACATCATCACATGAAAAGAAATGAAAAAGAAAGGGAGAGAGAGAGAGAGAGAAAGAGAGAGTGGAACACACGTGATGGAGGGCTCCGCCACTATGAGCCCTCCCTTGCACTAAATCATACATCAAGTGGGTACCTTAACACATGGGCCCAACAAATCAAAGATCAACGGTGGAGATCCCTTCTCCACAAAAATGGAAGGTCTAGATGACCTCTAGCCATAAAAAAGAAAGAAATAAACATCATGATGGGGTTCATGGAGAATGGCCCCATCATGGAATGATCATATGGATCAAGGTGGGCCACCGGCCATACCTAGGGTCTAAAGTGGGATCCATACCATCGATCGGTATGCCTCACTTGGCCCATCATGAAAATAAGAAAAACTAGCCTATAGAAGCACCCACCGTTCGATCTTCTTACTCTCTTGGCTTCCTTTGCTCCTTAGCTTCGATCTCAATGGAGGAGATGGGGTTTGGATGGCTGAGATGGGAGATGAGAGGGTAGGAAAGTGGGCCACACTTGTGGCTCTCTTGGAGGGCTTGGAAGGCTTGGACGTATGGTATTTTGGTTGCTTGGAAATGAGTTTGAAAAAATGAGAGAGTGAGGGTTGTAAAGAGAGAGAGAGAGAGAGATGGGTGATGGATGTGTTGATGTGGTGAGTGATGGGTGTAAGAGCCCTTTTTTGACTTTTGAGGTAATTTGTGTAAGAAAAGTATCGGTTGTGTAAGAAACTTTTGACTTTGGGGGTTGCTTGGGGAAGGGTGAGAGGTGATGTGTACTTGACATGATGAGATGGATTGATTGATTGATTGAGGTGACATCTCATAAAGATTCTCTTGTAATTCGTACACGCCGTATTTTTCTCGCACCGAACGCTAGCCCACATCTCCTGGCCAGAGTATCGGATCAGTGCGCAAGATGTGGCATCAGAACTGCGGTGACGGTGCGGTTGCTAGGGCACAAGTCTCAGGTTGAGTCGACTCAGGTTGACGGTGTGTGAATCAGGGTCGTGTGCAAATACCAGTTAAGGGTTGAAGGTTGCCGAAATTTGACCGGGAAGACCGCGGAAGTCCACGGAACGGTAGGGTCTAGGATACGAGGCTTACACAAGCCAAGGACCTATACAAAGGACCTAAGTTTATGTCCTACACAAGAGAAAAGGTCAACATGAAGCACCTAAGTTTTATGCCTTAAACAAGAGCAAAGGATCCACATAAGGAACCTCCCTTTTAGGCCACACAGGCCAAGGATCCACACAAGGAACCTAGGTTTAGGCCACACAATCCAAGGACCAACATAAAGGACCTAAGTTTATGCCTTACACAAGAGCAAGGGTCAACACACAACACCCAAATGTAGTCTTCCGTCGGAGGCCTCCTATAGGACTTATAAGGGGTGAGATGTACTTGTGACCCAATCTTACAAAAAGATTGATTAATAGGGTCTCTGAACTCTAATGACTTATAGATAAGTAGATGAGCCCTGTTAAGCACGTTGATGAAGATCTCATCCTTGATGATGAAGATTCTTCAGCTCCCTTGATCTACAACACTTGATAATGTTCCAATAAAGGTGACGGGTTGGGTCAAGGTTTTGTTAGAATCCTACTCTAATAAATATTTTTCTATTTTAAAAAAGGAGTGATTCCAAGCATTCAAGCATTCAAGGTATCTCAGCTTAATGATTTGCCATTAAGATAGTAGCTGGATGATCCTTGAATGGGGAAGTTCATTCCTCAATCCACTCTATTAAATATCAATGGTGAGTGGTGGATTGAAGGATGAACTTGCATAAGAAAATGAGCTTAAGGTAGGTGATATGTAATTACTCTCTCAAATATCTCTCTTTTTTTCTCAATACAGCAACCAAGAACAAGCTGACCTTACATAGGCAAAAAGTTCCAACAGTAATAAAATAGTCAGTTTTTGACTGAGTTCGATGTCATCGAACGTATACTTTCGATGACGTCGAATGTCAGTTCGATGATACAAACTCAATTGACAAACATAGCTGAAACTTTTTAACAGAACCTCGATGATATCGAACCTACTTCGATGATATTGAACCTGCTTCGATGACATTGGGATTTGAACTCTGATGTAATCGAACCAAGGTTCGATTCCTCGACAATGTATACAAAAGGAGCTTGCTGGACATGAACAGGCTAGCTTCGATGTCATCGGATTTTAAATGGCGATGATATTGAAACCTAGTTCGATACATCGATCTTTTCAGAAGATTTTCCTTGAGAGCTTGCTAGACATTCCTTTGTCCGAAATCGATGTCATCGACCTAGTTTTGATATAATCGAGATTTAAATTTCGATGCCATCAAGGGTAGCTCGATTCCTCGAACATATCCAGATGATATTCCTTTGAAGCTTGCTGGACATGACTTGTCCAAATTCGATGACATCGAAGCTCCCTCGATGTCATCGAGATTTGAATTCCGAAGTCGAGGCTTGTTTCAAGTTAACGACAAAATTCTCGATTTACCTTTGAAGCTTGCTGGACATATACTAGCCTATATTCGATGACATCGAACCTTGCTCGATGTCATCGAAATTTGAATTTCGATGTCATCGAAGCGCGGTCGATTCATCAAGAATATTGTCCAAATATCATGTTGGTTGCTGGACATAAAAGACCTCAATTCGATGTCATCAAGGCTGTATCGATATCATCGAAAAAAAGTATTCGATGTCATCGATGTAAGCTTGATACATCGAAGAAAGCTGAAAATTTAGAGAATTTTCCTGTTTGCAAAATTAGTTTTCATACTTATAATCTTATGTTGTTCTAAGCTTTTTAAATACCTGGGTGTTTTGTGACATGGGATGTGAGGTTAAGTTTACCTTTGATGAGTTCGGAGCACACCTCTAGTTGAGGCAGATGCTTGCATGATCATCATATGGAGCTCACTTGTCTTACTGACTCAACTCTCACGCTAATTGACAAACTAGGGCACTTTCACTCCCTACAGTTGTTAATTTACTACCAACAATTATTTATCCTTGGGAATTATGGTATGATGTTAATTATGAGTGATCTTCATGGGGCTATGGATACAAGCCTTACCCTTGCCTTTTCCAATTTTGTTAAGTTAGCCCTTGGTACTCTTCTCTTTGTTGAGTTGGCTATTGCCACTCTCCTCTTTGTTGAGTTAACCATTGCTGCTCTTCTCTTTGTTGAGTTGGCCATTGCCACTCTCCTCTTTGTTGAGCTAGCTATTGCAACTCTCCTCATTTTATTAGCCATGTGCTATATGACTTTATGGCTTGGGCATGTGCTTTGGAATTTCAAAACCCCTGTAATTTGAATTATCTCTCTATCAATGCATGTGTTAGAGGCATCACAACTAGTGACTCAATATTTATCGTAGACATAATGTGTTATGGGTAGTGGCCCTCTTGGTTGGCACGTAATTTCGTGGGTTGGTTGGCGTGGTACACAATCGATGTAAGTAAATCGTCATGCGTGTTACATCACTTTTCAGGATTGGATGTCGCAAATAGTCACTCCATGAACATATCGTGTTACGTAAATCCTCCAACCATGTTGTTATGTCGCCTTGAGATGTTCGCATAAATTCACGTTAATGTTGGACACGCCAGAAAATCTCTATAGTTATGGGATGCAGGGCTAGTCGGGTTTTCTATGAATTATATTCCACATTATGATGATCACTGCGTATGATGAGCTACATACACTTTACTAGGCATGCATTCATGTAGATTGGTTGCACATGGTGATACCTCTCGTAGTGGTGGAGCATAAGATGTATCAAAACCCTTACATTACTTTTATGAATCTCTTGAATTATTGCTAATCTTAAAGGATAACCATCACTATGAGTAGGGTGTTGACCCTCTCTAATCATACAGATGATGTAGGTGATGTACAAATTGAAGACCCAAAGGACCATCTCCCTATAGAAGCTTATATTGAATGAATAAGAAGATATTTTTATATTTTTGCTGCAAACTCAATAATGTAATAAGCTCCCATTGAGAGGGCATTTGATAATTTGTTGAATTCTTTTACTCAAATGAAATAATAAATATAGTCGATTTTATTCTTGTGAATGGTTACCTTCATGAATGTAACTAGATGTGATTTAAATGAAAAAAATGATGCGATTTTTAAAGCATCCAATTTATATATTATTAACACTCAAAATTCTCGGGCACAAGTATGTACTCGGGCAGCAGAAATTTTAGGATGTTACAATAATACTTTTTCCCGGAGAAGCAGAAAGATTCGAGTCAGGAGCAGACCTCGAAGCACCTAATGATGGTGGAGGCAGTGACATGTTGGCTCGCCCGTTTATGTGCTGCAAGATAGATGAGGCTTGAGTGCAAATGGAGGGGTTGAGTGTTGGGGTGAGTGGAGCAGCATGGTAGCGGTGGTGGAGGTGGAGGTGGAGGCGAGTGAAGTAATGGCAGAGAGAATGGCATAGATGAGGAAGGTACTACTGGAGATAGAGGAGATGATGGTGATGGTGGAGGAGGTGTGGTAAGGGTCGGTGAGTCTAGCGAAGGGATAGGAGTAACATGTGGGGGTAAGAGAGGAGAGGAAGTCTTCGGAGAAAAGAAACTAAGAGACTAAAAGAATGTCGCATCTAGAGTGACATAGTGATGACCAGTATGAGGATACACAAATTTATAACCTTTTTGGGTAGGTGAATACCCAATAAACATGTAAGAGATGGATCTATCTGATAACTTCGTTCGACAGGGAGAGAAGTCATGCACATAAGCAGTGCAACCAAAAACATGAAGAGGAATATCAGTGACATAGTGAACTTTCTTAAACAAGAAAATCAGAGTCTGAAAGTTCAAAGTAAAATGAGGCAGTCGATTGGAGAAGTAACATGCGGTGAGAATTGCATCTCCCCAACAGCATTTGGGAACATGCATCTCAGTGAGGAGGCAACGAATGATATTCAACAATTGTTGGTTTTTTCTTTCTGCCATCCCATTCTGCTGAGTAGTGGATGCACAAGTGGTGTTTGACTCGATGCTGTGCTGACGAAGGTAGTAAAGAAAAATAGTGGAAAGGTATTCTCCACCATTATCACAATGAAGGACCTTAACTTTTGCATCAAAATAATTAATCAACCAAACATGGAAAGATTTAAAAGTTTCAAACACTTCACTTTTATTTTCAAGAAGATAGATCTATGTGATTTTGGTAGTAGAATCCATAAAAGACTCAAAATACCAAAATTTCATGGAGGAGGGAATAGGAGCATGTCCCCAAACATCAGATTAAATGACAAAAAACATAGAACCGAAGTCTTTATTCAAGACTAAAGAAAACGAAACACGTTTCTGCTTGGATAAAGCACAAGTACTACACTGAAAGGTTAATATCTTTGTAGGAAGCTAAAACAGGAAATAAATTGCATAAAATGGAAAAGGTGGGATGACCATATCAACAGTGCCATCGATAAAAATCCTCCTGAGTGATTGAAAGAAGATGGGCTGCAGCTCTAGGTTGAACATCAGCATCGAATGGGTAAAGACCAGCACGTTCACGCCCACCACCAATCATCTTCTACGTCCTGAGATCCTAAAACATACAGTGAGATAGAAGAAAAATGGCAGCATATTTAAATTGTTTGGTGAGTGTATTAAAGGAAAGAAAATTAAAGTCAAGACCAGGGAAAAGAAGGGTCTTGTTGAGGGAGACAGTAGAGGTTAAAGGAACAGTTCCTAACCCCACAATGGGAGTAAGGTTTCTATAGGCTAACTTTACCAATCCTAAAGTAGAATTGGGATGAAAAGATGAAAAAAGATGAGACATACCAATCATATGATCTGTGGCCCCAGTGTCTATGACCCAGAGTTGAGGAGAGGAGGAGGCAGGAGTGGCTGTACCAAGCATCAGGGAACTGGAAGTAGCCATGGATTTTGAAACTGAGAGGCCAGCCTTCTGTGTGATCAGGTTCTCATATTCTTCTTGAGAAATCTGGACCATAGTAGTGGAGAAAGCTGACGGTGTCTCTTCAAATTCAGTAGCAGACAAATTGGCCCATCGGCCACCCGACGAACGACCATGTCCACGAGTGAAGCCTCCTCGCATGGGAGGTCTACCATGTTTGATCCAGCAAGTGTCAACCATATGGTTGGTATGTTTGCAATGAGTGCAAAAAAAAAAAGAACCATGACCATGACCTCGAGTTCCACGACTACGACCCCGATCATCAGAAAAAGAAATAGCATCAGCCTGTAAGACAGACTACGTGATTGAGGCAGGTGGAATCATAACCTGCTTCTGTTTTTCTCCTCTTGCAAGATGAGCATAAACTTGATTCAAGGTCATCGTCTTAGCGTTATGGATGATTTGTTATTAGAGTATCTCATACTCATTATTAAGGCCATCTAAGAACTTAAAGATTCGGCATCGCTCCTGCCGTTTCTTGATAAGAATCACATCTTAAGAACAGTAGGTATCTTCCTCATCATGATAGGCGAGTTCCTCCCATAAACTTCAGAGTTTAGCAAAGTACTCTGTGAGGCTCTTGTCGTTCTGTTGGAGAGAGGCGATCTCCTTCTCTAATTGAAAGATGTATGACATGTTGTGCGCATCGCTATAGAGTTCATGGATCGTGTCCCATATTTCTTTCATCATCTTTAAGAAAAGAAGGCCACTCCGGACATTGTTGACTATGGAGTTCCATAACCATGACATGACAATCATGTCGTCAGATTCCCACTCTGCTTTCTTAGAGTCTCGATTGGCTGGACAAGGAAGGGTCCCAATGATGTGGCCAAGTTTCTGCTTGCCGCCAATAAAGATGCAGACAGCCAATTGCCACTGGAGAAAATTGGGCCCTGTGAGAGGAGAGGATGTGATCTTTAGACCTGGATTTTCAGACTATCTGAGATCAACATCATGAGAGGATGAAATATCGTTAAAGTCCTTTGATAGTGCCATGGAGAAAAATTAAGGCAGAGGGGAACCAATATATATATATATTATAAAAATAAACAATCCTAGATTAATATTCCTTTTCAAAATCTGGCCTTTAACCAATTCCCATTACAACCGTCCATTAAATGACCACCACGCGACCATTTTGGAAAAAATAAAAACATTTAATTTTTATTTACCATCCATCGAATTTAGAGCCCACAAATTTTATAGTCAAGCTTAAGTTATTCTGATGCCACGTGTACAGTCTCTTAAAACCAGCACATCAACCATCACGGAGCCGAGTATCAAAAGTCCCCCCCTATCAAATAACTGCAAAACAAACGCTGCGAAAGTGAGTGCGAGAGAGTGAGAGAGTTGTCAACAACGAACGAGGAAGAAGGAATAGCCATGACACCAACTAGTCCACTAGAGTACTAGTTCGAGTGGCCCGTGTTATTACTGTCAGCTGAGGCTCAGATCCTGCCGTCTAAGCTATGGTGGTGTCGCCCTATTCAGAGGCGTGGAGAAGAAGAGAGGGATCTGGATGTGATGCCTAGATCTGGTGTGTGAAGAACAAGTTGCTGGATTTAATGGTGCCGCGGTGGTGGAGAAGAAGGTGGTGTGGTTGACAGAGATAGTGGTGCTGAGCTAGTGGAACTCACATCTCCCTGGGAACAACCCTCTCTGATACCATGTTATAAAACACGATTTGGGAAAAGATATTGTATTTTTATTTTTTTGAGCTGCACACAACCCATATTGATGCTAGAATGGAGGAAAAATAAAAATAGAAACAATGTAAAAGAAGAAGAAGATACAGATGAGCTGGAATGGATGAGCTCATATCACAAGTCCAACAGGTTCAACATTAGACTCATTCCCTCAACAATGTGCTTTTGTCGAAAGTCGAGCAGAGAATCACACTTGTAACTGAGTAGAATCTCCCATTTGATATTCTCTTTGTAACATGCGATCTCACATTAAATGCAACGCTATGGTTTCTAATGTTCCAATACTCAAAACTAAATGAACGTCCTCCACTTGGTATCGATTGTCAAGCTTATTGAATATGAGATCAAATCTCATCTTCATTACAGTGACCTATTGATAGCTTGGATGCATTCATCTAAGACGATTGTTTCTCATTCAACCACATGGCCAACCTTCTTTTAATGAGGCTTTACCTCTCATATGCCTATAAACACATTTAGAAGAGAAGAGTACAGTCATGCCCTCACCCTCTTCTTTTGCTCTTTCCAACCAAGCCTATTTCCTTCATCTTCCCTAACTGGGATATCTTCCTAGTGACTTTTGACAAGTTTGCCAAAGTAGAATATCATTCAAATGTCTGAGGATTGGGGAGATATCCAACCAAAACTACTCGCGGTCTCTGGCCCTACTCAGGAGAAGCTATAAGTCAGACCATAATCTAGGCTATCCTAGCATCGATTCAGTTTTTGACCGAACGGTAATAGAAATAATATGGCCAGGGGACCTGACAAGTGGGGGGTATTTCCTAGATCACCACCTCTACTTGATTAGAGAAAGAACTTAGATCAAATGTAGGAGGTGATTTGATCATGCAAATGCATGATGTTTAATGTTTGATCTTTTATATTCTGGGATTGCGGCAATGATTTCCTTGCCTAAAGAAGATGCATGACATATGCTTTCTTCTGGTTCGAAACCCTTTGTTATTACGGTCCTCTTAAACTTAAAGCTGGAGAATTCATCTATTATTAAGAATTTACTTGAAATCATATGGGCTTTTGGTCAGCTGGAAAGTAGTTGGTTTGGGTCAATGGATGTATAACTTCCGACCTTTCTAGTTTATGTCACTACACCAGAATCCCCATTTGGGAATGGTTAAAAACTGTTCTTGAACCATTTAAGAATGGTTTTAAATTGTTCTTTAATAGGGCTGAAAGTGTCCTTATTTGTCAATTAACGTGACGGTTGAGTCAAAGAGTCAAGTGAGCCCCACATGGAAAACTACAAGATTGAAGACTTAACAAAGTGAAGATGTTCAAAGAATTCCAAAGGTAAACTAACTCTCACATCCCATGACCAAAACACCCCATGTAATATTCCCCTTAAAAGTGGTCTAATCTTTCACAAAATCAACTAGGAAAACATCTTGATATGGTTAGAAACATAAAAAATCAAGTTGCTAGTAAATCCGAATAGGCACATGTTTTCCGCAACTTTCAATGACATCGAAAAAGTGCCCCATTTTGTTCAACAACCAAATTGATATTTTGAAAAAAATTCTTGATGACATCAAACCTATCTCGATGACATCAAAAATGGGCACTCAAAGGTTCAGCAAGCTTAAAAGAAAAATCAGTAAAAAGATCGATGAATCAATGAATGTATGTTTGGTTCTATCCAGAGAGTTTTTAAAGAAAATCCTAAATTCTTCGATGACATTGAAAAAGTGAACAAAGTTGTCCAGTATGCCCCAAACATTTCCAGAGAAAATTCCAATGACATCGAACTAGCATCGAACGCCACTCGATGACATCAAGCGGATCTGTTCAATACTTATTTAATATCTGAGTGTAGACATTGAAGGAAACTTCGATGTCATCAAAGGCCATCGATGACATCAAACTATGAGAAAAATTTGCCTATTTTTTTACCATTAGGATTTTTGTCTATTTATTTGGAGGCTTATTGTATTGGTTTCTTATGAGAAAAATAGTGAGATTTAAGAAAGTTATTTCTACAGGAATACCACCAACTATCTTAAATCCCTTTTCTCATGGGAGTTCATCCTTCAACCCTATCTTCAATGCCATCATTGAAAAATCAATAGATTGGATTGAAGAATGAACTCCATCATTCAAGGATCATCTAACAACTAATTCATTGGAAAATCATTGAGCTGGAATCCTGTGAATGCTTAATATTTGAGAATCTCAACCACACTTAAAGACTCACATTCAATAGATAAGATTCACCAAAATACTTTGACCTGACACCGGCGACTTAAATTGGAGCATCTATAGCTATTTCAGATCAAGGGAGCTGAAGATTCTTCACCACAAGGAATATCATCATCAGCATGTGGTAAAAATAGGGCTCACTCCCTTTCAAGTATTAAGAATCCATTGAGTCTGAACCCCTTTCCTTGTGTAAGATTGAGTTTCAGAGTTTGATTATACAAACTAGCCAAGACCTTTCGTAGGCCTCCGACGGGAGAATACGCAGGGTGTCCCTATGTAGGACTCATTTCCTTGTGTAGGCTCCTAGTTGTGTCCTTGTGTAGGACCCATTGTCTTGTGTAGGCATATATTGCTTTGTGTAGGCTCCTAGTTGTGTCCTTGTGTAGGACATGTTGCCTTGTGTAGGCACCTAAGGTTGCCTTGTGTAGGCTCCTTAGTTTAACCTTATGTAGGTTATAAAGGATCATGGTTAACCTAATTTAAAACTATTACATAGTGAAATCTGGTACACTCATGCGGTAGTCTATCCACTAAGAGAGGAGTAGGCACGTAGCCGAACCACTATATATCGATGTGTTTGGGATTGCCTTTAAGCATCTATTTAATTATGCTTATATGCTTTGAATGCTTAGTAATGATGCATGATTAGATGATTGTTTGAGATTGAAATGAATCACATCCCACAGACTCATATACACTATGACATTAGGCTAGTTGTTCTATATGCAAATCATATGTAGCCTATGTGATTGGATCCTCTATTGGCATGGAAGCCATAAAATTACTTTGCCTTACTTAGTTTGATTTGATAATTAGTTTAAGTTAGGCACTATTTGTTCTTAATAAGTAAATATTTTTGAAAAGTCCTATTCACCTCCCTCTAGGATACCTGGACATACATCTGTACTTCTACTATAGCAGTTCTACCGCAATTTCAATTGGTATCAGAGCAAGGTTCCTTTTGAAGGGTTTAACAACCTTGATGAAGATCCTAATTGAAGTTGGAAAAATGTCCAAAGGAGAGGAAACAACGGTCACTAGACCACCTAGTTTTAATGGTTCAAACCATGCGTATTGGAAAGCTATAATGAGTATATTCTTAGAATCTTTGGACCATGATACTTGGAGCATTGTTGAGAATGGTTATACACCACCAATGGAATAAATTGTTCATGAAAATGGCACTACTAGCTCTCAACCCAAATTAAGAAAATTTTGGACTGATTATGAGAAACAGAGGAAACTGTGTGATGCTAAGGCAATGAATGTGATTTACTATGCTATTTCACAAGAAGAATTTAATTGAGTATGTACATGTGAAACATCTAAACAAGTATGAGATTTATTGGAAACTACCCATGAAGGAACAAGCACCATAAAACGCTCAAAGCTACAGCTCTTAACAGTCAAATTCGAGAACATAAAGATAGAAGAACATGAGACCTTCATGGAGTTTTACACTAAGCTAAATGACATATGTAACTCCATGTGAGGACTTGGAGAGAAGGTTTCAATGCATAAAATATGTAGGAAAATCTTGAGATCCCTACCAGAACGATTTAACTCAAAAGTTACCACTATCGAAGAATGTAGGAACATTGATGAACTAAAAGTAAAAGAATTAGTAGGTTCCCTACAACCCTTTGAATTGCATTTCAAAACTTCAACAAAATCCAAACACAATGTTCTCAATACCTCTAAAAGCACAATTGAATCTGAAAAAGAGAGTGAAGAGGATAATAGAGATGAGGAGGTGGCCCTCTTGGCCAAGCGGTTCAAAAAATTCTTCAATAAGAATCGTGGTAGACCATACAACAAAAGGGGGAAACCATCGGACTACAAGCGTCAAATAGGCAAACCTTTTAACAAGTCCAAAGAGCCACAATGTTACAATTGTCATAAGTATGGGCACATATCCACAAAATGTCCCACAAAGAAATCTAAAGTCTATGGTAGCCACGTGAGACGACACCAAAGACTCCGAATCTGATTCAAGTGAGTTTGAAGTTGATGAAGACTAGAAATCATTGAAAATACTCATGGCCTCCATCACTACTATCATTCTAGACTTAGGGGACATTGAGGAATTAAATGAACAATAAATCAAAAAGGAACCTTCCTCAGTTGAAGAAGAAAAAGGAAAAGATAGCATCCAAGTAGCTTATGACCAACCTTATACACATAATTTACACGCACTTAGAAAACTTGGTAAAGTCAACAATGAAAACAAACACCTACAATTAGACTTGGACAAAGAGTTGGCTACAAATACACAATTGGCTGATAGCCTAGATGAGTATTATGTTGAAAATGCCAAGCTTGAAAGAGAAGCTGCTGATGATGGTTTTATGATTAAGAAACTAATCAAATCATCTAGAATAAAAAATTTGAGGAACTGAAAAAAGAAAATAAAAATCAGAGACTAGTTATAGAAAAATCCAATCTCTAAGCAGAACTTAGTCATAAGTTTTCCCAAAGCAATGAAAAATTAGAAAGACTTCTAGGCTTGGGTAGAAACTCTAAGGATAGGAGAGGCTTAGGGTATGAAACTGGTAAAACTAACCCTTCTACACCACTTGTGATGATCAAATCAACTACCTCAAGTAGTAAAAAAAGAAAAAAAGAAAAGGTAAGTTCATTCTGACATACATGCGGAGATATGGGGCACTACAAATTTGATTGTCTTGCACTTGGACAACCCCACTCCATTTCCAGTTTGAGGTATACAAGTAAATCCAAACAAACCGAAGAAATGATGTAGAAATTAAGGAATTCTCCAAAACAAGGAAATCTAGATCAATTACCTGGAGAATTCAAAGCACCCCTAGATAACCACTAACATCATACTGAAAGAAAGTGGTTACCAAATGGGTCATATTAAATTAAAAAAATTGCCCTGTGATTCATAACAAACTTAATTTGGGCACTTGTAGTAATTGCTCCAAGTAAACAATTGGTGACCATGATCCATTTCTGTGATAACTCTTAAATTTGATAACGGGTGAGTCACATCGAAAGGGAGCTCCATCAAGAAAAGTGAGCAAAGAACAACACTTAAAGTTTGGATTTCCTAGGATTGAAGATGCTTCAATGGTTAAGGGACTAAAACACAAGCTTCAAAATATTTCCCAAGATTTGTGATTAGTAACTATCTATCATCTTACTCAAGGAAATGTGCAAGATCTTGGACCACATAGGTAAATGAATATAAGATATTTGCACAAGTAATTATCAACATGGTTGTTGATGACAAACCACATGACAAATGGCCCTTCCACTAATATGGAGGATAATGTGAATCATGCATTACAGGAAAACTAGATAACTATTCCATTCCTCCATTTGAGTCTCTAAATTGGGGTATCATACTAGTTTTTAGAATTATCACCTCAATCAAATCATTGGAGATCCTAAAGCCGGTGTGAAAACGCTCTACGGCCTTAAACAAACACCCCGTGCGTGGTATGAACATTTGACGCAATTTTTGTTAAACCACCATTTTTGTAGGGGGAGTGTTGATAAAACGACATTCACACAAAAAGTCGGGAATGCCTTACTAATTGCCCAAGTTTATGTGGATGACATTGTATTTGGATCCATTTGTGAAGATACTGTTGATGAATTTGCTGAATTAATGAAATCTGAATTTGAGATGAGCTTGGTAGGTGAACTTAACTTCTTTTTGGGGTTACAAGTGAAATAGTTGCAAAATGAAATTTTTGTGTGCCAATCCAACTTCTTTTAATTACTACACTTATATCACATAATGCAAGAATTATGTTAGAAATCCCACTTCTAGTGATCAATATAATATCGTGGACATAATTCGTTTCGAGTAGTGGCCCTCTTAGTAGATACATAATCCCGTGGGTTGGTGAGTGGTGCACAATTGAAGTAAATCGTCATGCGTGTTACATCACTTCTCAGGATTGGATGTCACAAATAGTTGCTACATGAACACATCGTGTCACGTAAATCTCTCAATCACGTTATTGTGTCACCTTGAAATGTTCACATAAATCCACGTTAACTTTGGTCATGCCAATGAATCTTTGTAGTATGGGATGCAGGGCGATTCGATTATATTTAAATTACTTTCCACATTGTCATCATGATCGCTGAGTGTGATGGATTGCACATACATTGCTAGGCATGCACTTTATGTAGAATATTTGCACATACCGATACCACTTGTATTTATGGAGTATGAGATGTATTAGAACCCTTCTATTACTCTTATAAATCACTTGAATCACCGTAATGTTTAAAGGACAACCACCACTATGAGTAGGGCGTTGACCCTCTCAAATCATATAAATATTGTAGGTGAAATACACGCTGACGATTCGGACAAGGATCATTATATGGAAGATACAATTGAATAAGGAGAATAGCACTGCAAATTATTTGTTTATTTATTTTTCCGCTACTTAGAACAATGTAATAAGCTCCCATTGAGAGGGCATTTGATGATTTGTTGAACTCTTTTATTTTAAATGGAATAAGAATTGCAAGTAATTTCCTTCTCATGATTACCTACTTTTATGAATAAGGTGTGTAAATTTTCTCTCAATCTTGCGAGCTAAATAATGTATGAGAAACTTAACACTTGGAATTCTCGAAACGAGTACGGACTCGGGCCATGGAAATTCGAGGTGTTACACATCCCACACACTCATATACACTATGACATTAGGCTAGTTGTTCTATATACAAATCATATGTAGCCTATTTGATTGGATCCTCTATTGGCTTAAAAGCCTTAGAGTTACTTTGCCTTACTTAGTTTGATTTGATAATTAGTTTAAGTCAGGCATTGTTTGTTCTTAATAAGTAAATACTTTTGAAAAATCCTATTCACCTCCCATTAAGACACTTGGACATACATCCATACTTCTACTTTAGCAGTTTTATCGTAATTTCATGGGCGTCGCAAAAAATTAGGGACAATTGAAAACTACCGCAAAATTTCAATTTAGGGGCAGTTGAAAACAGTCGGAAATTTTAAATTTCAGAACGGTTATAAACTCTTCTTAATTTTGGGAATAGTATTTTAGGAACGATATTTTTCCTTATTTAGGAATGATTTTGAACCCTTCCTTACTTGGGAAGCCCTAGTAAAAGACATGCAACTACTAGCAAAAGCGAGTAAATTTTTTATCCGATTAGAACCTATATATATATATATATATATATATATATATAGATATATATTTGAAACCCAAAGAATATTGTACTACAATTAAAAATGAATATTGAACAAATATTTTATAACTTTACAATAAAAGATATATAATATTTACAACAATACGTTGAAAATTGTCCAAATACATTAAAAAAATAAAATAAAAAATCCTGCATGTGGTCCACTCTTAGCTTGGCCAATACAACTAACTATCTCTAGCCTCTTTGTCTATACATCGTTTTAACCAAGCAGTGTTAGTACTCATCTGCAACGGTCACTGCCAAAGTCTCTATTTGCAAGTTTAACATAACAAACATGTCAAGAAGTCAAACAAGACATAGTTAATATAGATAAAGACTTCAAGGCTTACAAACCCATCTACCCATCTAAACTAATACAAATAACGAATAATAGAAGAATCTAAAGCACGAGAAGATGAACATACAGAGTGATTCACACCCAGCTTCCACATCACTTCACATTGTAAAACTATTAAAATAAAAATAATTTGTCCAGCCAAACACCACCATCCAAACATCACCATCCAGTAGTCCATATTCGACACGAAAAATCTCATTAATTAAAGTGGGGATTGTTCGATGGCCCCAAGCACGCAACCTTGCTCTCCAATGTTATAATTCAAATATCATTGAAAGTGATTCACCACTCAATTTGAATCATATCTGATAAAGTGACATTCATGGATCAAAAAATCAATGAAAAAATGCAAATGTGTAGGAGGATTGTTGAGTGTCAAATATTGCATATTTTCCCCCATTTATATCTTGGTTTCATGAACATGATACTGCTTAATGGTATACTTTATGCATGTTTGTGTTGCAAGGTGAGTTTAAGAGCTTGGATTGAAAAGAATGCTAAAAGCATGGATTTAGTGCTTAAGAATCACCAAGGCAAGGAATGAATCTTTAGAGACCAAGATTGAAGATTTCAAGACCTCAAGATCCAAGAAAACTAAGTGGAGAAGGAAGGAATCAGCAGTGCAAAGTGCAAAAATTCACAGAACCAGAATTGTCTGTGTCATAGACCACCTGTCGATGACATCAAGGACAAGGTTCGATGACATCGACCACAGTTCGATGACAGCGAAGAATTACTGAAAAATCAAGCTTGGTTGTTGGACATATTGGAAGCAATTATCGATGAATCGAAGTCCTATTCAATGACTCGAAGAGCTGCTCAATGACATCGAAGATTGTTCGATGGCCTCGTCATTTATAAAGATTTCTGAAGCAACTCGCTAGACTGTTATCTACACATTTTCGATGGATCGAAGACCCTTCAATGACATCGAAGGTCTGCTCGATGACATCGAAGGAAGGTTCCATGACACAAGAACTTACACAATACGAAAGGCGTTACACAATGTGTAAAGGCACGACTTCTGGAATTCAACTTATGTTTGATGACATCGAAGGTTGTTCGATAACATCGAAGGCATTACACATAACTTACGCGAACTGTGTAAATTTAGGCGATTTTGCGAAACTGACCGGACTAAGCTATAAATATGGGATTCCTACAGACTTTTTAGGATATCTAGGGTTTCAAGGAGCAGAGCCAAAGGTGGAGGAGCCTCCCAAAAGTTTTTCTTCTTTCCTAGTTTGTTTTTAATGCTTTCTTCTATGGTTTTAGATCTAAACATGTCTTTGGTTGGCTAAATCCCTTATCTAGGGCTAAGGGGCGAAGCTTGTAGCGTGATTAGGATGTTTGCTTTACTTTTATTCATGTTTTATTAAACTCCATTGAATTCTAGTTTGATTTTAAGAAATATTTTCAGTTTTTAATAGTTTATTGTGACGCAAATTACAATAGATCTGCGATAACTTTGAATATCTTCTTTCTTCTTGGAGATTGTGGTATTCGTAAATCCTATTGTCTGTCATAGTCTCCTGGGCATGGTTGGGTGATGGAATCCCTTCCAAATCTCCACAATTCTCCTCTGTTGATGACTAGATCAATGTGAAGTTCAGAGATTTAAGCATCTCTCTTACCAACTGAATAAGATAAGACTCTGATTCCAGTTGTGTTCTTAAATCAAGTAAGGTAGCATCCTAAGAACCTACAAGTGGATCCTTGGCACCCTGGTTACCACCTTTAAATTCACAAGTTTCAATCATAATTACTCTCTTTTATTCCAGATTTAGGTTTAGACCTTATTCTAATTCTAATTCTAGTTATTTTCGGAAGCACACAAATTCAGTCCTTGTGGATTCGACCTCAGTCTCATCGAGATTATTACTACATCGCGACCCTACACATGGGGTTGTGAACAAGTTTTTGGTGCCGTTGTTGAGGACTAACGGCTATGTTTTTCTGAATTTCATTGGTTTTAGAATTAGGTTAAGATTAGGGCTGACTTTTTTGTTTTATTTATAAGTTAGGATTATTCTGCTTTATTTTTAGAAACTAACTTGATTTTCTATTTTGTAGGATCCTAACATAGAAACTTCTAATCTGGTAACTTCTTTATAATTCTCTCTAATTCTTATTTGCTTTAGTTTTCTTTTCTCTTAGGTTTAAGTTTAGTTTAGTTTCTAAACTTGAGGGCTGAGAGTATTTCATGCCCAAGTGGGTCCGTGATAAAACTCTACGTCTCTTGAGTGAGGGAGGATTAGTCGAAGGGTTGCCTATCCATCACAAGATTAGACACCACTTAAGGTCCTCTGAGTCAGTGGAATTTATGGTTGCAAATCAACCTGCAATCCTCCAAATCTTCCTCAACCAGAGGTTGAGGAAGCCCAGGATTAGAATGAGGTGCATCATGCACCCTCACCTCGTACTCTACGAGATTATTTACAATCGGCGAGGGTGAGCACACCTTCATGCATGGTTTTTCCAGAAAACACAGGAAGAGTTTGATGAGATAATTGTCACTTTACACTTTCCTAATGTGTTTGAGGATACAATCAGGCTGAAACTCTTTCATTTTTCCTTGAAAGAAAAAGCGAAGATGTGGTTACACTCACTACATCTACAATTCATTGGTAGATGGAATGATATGACAAGGGAGTTCATAAAAAAATTCTTCCCATACCATAAGACGAACACCATCAGGAAGTCGATCATGAACTTCACCCAAAAGGAAGATAAAGTATTCTTCCAATGTTGGGAGCGGTTCAAGGATCTTGTCAGTTCATGCCCACAACACAGTTTTGAAGCGTGGCACATAACAAACTTCTTCTACGATGGATTGACATCTTACATGCACTAATTGGTCGAAATGATATGCAATGGGGAATTCATGAACAAAGATGTCAATGATGTGTGGGATTATTTTGACAAACTTGCGGAAAACGTACAATCATGAGACATCTCCTCAAAACCCAACACCAATTCTAAGCTTATTAAATCAAAGGTGGGGTGGAATGTATGTTCTGAAAGAGGAGGATGATATAAATGCTAAAGTGGCCAATCTCACAAGAAAACTAGAGGCCATAGAACTTAAGAAGGATAAGGGTAAGGAAGTTGTTTGCGGTATTTGTGCTTACAACGTGCATACTATTGAAAATTGCCCAACTATACCCATTTTTCAAGAAATTCTGAATGAACAATCTAATGCCGTAAACAACTACCAGAGGCCTTTTAAAGGAACCACCTCCTACACATACAACTCCGCCTGGAGAAACCATCCAAATTTTAGTTAGAAGAATGGACAAACTACTACCCCTCAAGGTATCGTTAACCAATTTTTGGAATAAAAGAAACTGCAGGAGGATCCAGTTTTAAAACACCTCTAAAATCAAGATCTTTTCAATCAAGGCACATTACAAGCCTTCCAAGACCTTACCAAGGTCATTTAAGGGATTGAGTCACACTTAACGACTGGGAAAAAGGGGTGCTTCTAGCCCAACCTCTCCCCAATCCAAAACCACAATGTGAAATTAGTGACTCAAGCTCTTCAAATCAAATGGAGCAAGTTAAGTCTATCACCAATCTTAGGAGTGGGAAGACAATTGATAAAACTATTCCGGTAAGGGTTGAGAATCCTAAAGACCCAAAAGTAGATGAGAATGATGGACCTAGCACTGCTCCACATGGTTTAAAACCAGAACCTCAAGGTAAACCAGTTGCTCCATTCCCTCAACTGTTGATTGCACCAAAACCTCTCTCTAATTCTCAGGATATTCTAGAGGCGCTTAAGCAAGTGAAGGTCAACTCCCACTTCTGGATGTTGTTAAACAAATTACTTCATATACTAAATTCTTGAAAGATATATGCCCTACTAAAAGACGTCTAAACATTCAAAAGAAGATCTTTTTTATAGAAAAAATGAGTGTTATCCTCAAGCAAGATGTGCCACAAAAATACAAAGATCCTTGCCACATCAAATGCAATCATCAATTGTAGAAATCGAATCATAAATTTATCTTTCGGGAATATGACATTGGAGCTCAACATATTTTTCAATATGAGCAAATAGACAGAGGATGAAGACAATGCCCACAATATTAACATGATTGATTCTTTCGTGGAAGATTGAGCACTCTTGGCTCTATACTCTGACCCTCTAGAGACGTTCTTGGCCCACTCCCTTAATTTAGATGATGACATGATTAGGGAGATGGATGCCTTGCTTGATGCTATGCCAATACTTGAAGTTAACTGATGGAGGCCACAATTTGAAAAATTGCCCCAAACCGATGTTGTGCCTCTACCGTCTAGCTTCAAGGCACCGAAGCTTGACCTAAAACCTTTGCCCGTTGATATTAAATATGTCTATTTAGGTCAAGATGAGATATACCCAGTGATGATTTCATCTCACTTGGAGAAAGAACAGGAGTGTGCTTATTTTCACTCTCATTGAGCACAAATGGGCCCTTGGATGGTCGATTGCGGACCTCATGGGAATTGATCCATTGGTTTGTACTCACCGCATTCATCTGGAGGATAATGCAAAGACCTCCTGACAATCACAATGTAGATTGAATCCGAACATGAAAGAGATGGTTAAGGCTGAGGTCCTTAAGTTGTTGGATGTGGGTATCATATATCCTATCTCTGACAATCAATGGGTGAATCCAACTCAGGTCATTCCTAAGAAGTCTGGAATCACCATCGTATCCAATGCTGATATGACTTGTGCCAACTAGAGTCACTACTAGTTAGAAAATGTGCATTGACTACAAGATGTTGAATACTGTCAAAAAGAACGACCACTTTCCTTTACCCTTCATTATTCAAATCTTGGAAAGGCTAGCTGGTCACTCTTACTATTGCTTCCTTAATGGATATGCAGGCTACAATCAAATAAAGATAGCTCCTGAAGATTAAGAGGAGACAACATTCACATATCCCTTTAACACCATTACATACCGAAGGATGCCATTTGGACTATGTAATGTCTTCGCCACTTTTCAGCGATGCATGTTGAGTATTTTTTCTGACATGGTGGGGCAATATTTAGAGGTCTTCATGGACGACTTCTCTATTTTTGATCCATCATTCAGTGAATGTCTGGAAAATCTGAAAAATGTGTTGAAGCGATGTGAAGAGAAGAATTTGGTGTCGAACTAGGAGAAGTGTCATTTTATGGTTCCTAAGGGAATTGTTCTTGGACACATTATTTCGTTCAAGGGAATTGAGGTAGACAAGGCTAAAATCAATCTTATCTCTAACCTACCTTCACCCAAGAGCATACGAGATGTGTGATCTTTCTTAGGACACGCAAGATTTTATAGGCGATTCATAAAAGACTTTAGTCACCTCTCTCATCCTTTATGTAATATGCTTCAAAATGACGTACCATACGAGTGGATTGAGCAATGCCAGGAAGCTTTCACTAAGCTCAAGGGCATATTGATAACCACACCTATCATGCAGCCACCCGATTAGAGCATTCTTTTTAAAATTATGTGTGACGCATCCAACTATGCTATCGAGGTGGTGTTAGGCCAGAGAAAAGAGAAGAAGCCCTACGTTATTCACTATGCAAGTAGAACTTTAAATCATGCCCAAGTGAATTACTCTATT
This sequence comes from Magnolia sinica, assembly GCF_029962835.1. NCBI lineage: Eukaryota > Viridiplantae > Streptophyta > Magnoliopsida > Magnoliales > Magnoliaceae > Magnolia > Magnolia sinica. The sequence goes on along the minus strand of NC_080590.1, from coordinate 65,594,597 downwards.
ACAGAGAATGAATTCTTGGTCGTAGTATTTGCTTTGGACAAATTTAGGTCCTATTTGATTGGACCCAAGATCATCATCTATACTGATCATGTGGCGCTGAAACATCTTCTTTCTAAGAATGATACTAAGCCCTGCTTGATAAGATGGATCCTTTTACTCTAGGAATTTGATTTGGAAATACGAGACAAGAAAGGAGTGAAAAATGTAGCGGCTGACCATCTTTCGAGATTGGATCTACCTGATTCCCTTGAGACGGCACCCATAAATGGCATGTTCCCTAACGAATAACTTTTTAAACTCACTCACTTACCTTGGTTTGCTGATATTGCTAATTATCTTACCACAGGTTTCATGCTAACACATTGGACTGCACAAGATAAGAAAAAAAAATTTGCCGAGGTACGTAAGTTCTTCTGGGACGATCCATATTTGTTTAAATATTACCCAGAAAAATTCTTAGGAGATGTGTGCCAGACAATGAACACCAAAGTGTCATCTCCTTCTGTCACTCTCCAACCTGTGGTGGTCACTTTTCTACTAAAAAGACCACGGCCAAAATTCTGCAGTGCGGCTTTTACTGGCCCATTATGTTCAGGATATTCATGAGTTTTATAAAGCTTGTGAGCGTTGTAAAAAATTAAGAGCATTGTCCCGTCGAAATATGATGCCTATGAATCCTATTTTGATCATTGAAGCATTTGATTGCGCATCGATTTCATGGGGCCATTCCCTCAATCCTTTAGGAATTTATACATTTTGTTAGCAGTAGACTATGTCACTAAATGGGTCGAAGCGATCCCATATTGGAACAATGACCATCGTACGATCATTAGATTCTTAAAAGAAAACATCTTTTCCCGGTTTAGAATGCATCGGACCATCATTAGTGATGGAGGTTCACGGTTCTGTAATAGGCCATTTGAGAACTTCATGAAGAAATACAGTATCTCTCATAAGGTGAGCACTCCATACTACCCATAGACAAGTGAGCAAGCTGAAATTTTTAATAGGGAGATTAAACATATTCTAGAGAAAATGGTTAACCTTGACCATAAGGATTGGTCAATTCGCTTGACCGACGCTTTATGTGCTTACCGTACTGCCTTTAAGACCCCAATTGGAATGTCTCCTTTTAGACTTATCTATGGGAAAGCTTGTCACTTACCTGTGGAGTTAGAACATAGAGCCTACTGGGCTATCAAAAATCTGAACTTTAACCTAAACAACGCTGGCTTGCTTTGCAAACTTCAATTGAACGAACTCGAGGAAATCCGGAACGATGCATATGAAAACTCGAGAATTTACAAGGATGGGATGAAGGTATTCCATGACAGGAACATCTTTTGGAAAACATTCTTGACAGCTCAAAAAGTCCTACTGTACAATTCTTGGTTACATCTTTTTCCAAGTAAAGTCCAATCTCGTTGGATCGGCCCTTTCACTATCACTAATGTTATCCTCATGGGGCCATTGAGATAAAGAATCCCACGAATGACAATGTTTTCAAAGTGAATGGACATCGTTTAAAGCCATTTGTTGAGAAATTTAATTCAGAGGACATGTCCATACCTCTGATTGATCCTGTCTACCAGGATTGACCTCCTAGTCTGATGGAGGTGTAGTTAAGTTTATTGCTTTCATAGGATTTAGGAATAGGATAGTTTGCTTTCAGTATTTTTAATCTTGGAGCTAACCCATTTTCATGTCGATATCCATGGAAAAGCCTCTAAATTCCTTCTTTAGGTACTACCTGTCCTTTACTACTGTTTTCTTTTCATTACCTCATTTGCATTGCATGCTTATATCCTTTACATTGAGGACAATGTAGATTTTAGGTTGGAGGGTGTGGATTAGGTAAACTAACCAGTGTTTTCTCAGTCTTTGAGCAAAAATTGTGAAAACTATGGAAAATTTTGGAAATTTTTGTGAATCAGGTGATTTTAAAGATAATCCATAGAGTAGAATTGTAAGATAATTAATGTTGATGACTTATGACCCTTAGATTTAGTTTGCTAGATTTCAAAGTTAATCCATGATTAGAAGTTTTAAACATTAATTGAGTCATGATTTCACATGTCACATCTAACTTACACATGAAGGCTTGAGTTCAATATTGAATTGTTAACTTGATGATTATTGAGCATGGAAGGAACCAACCTGGGGAATTTGTCCATCATGTTCATTGAGAAGAATTGAAAAAAAAAAGAGAAAGAAAAGAAAATACCCAGTTAAAAAATAGTTGTCATCGAAAAAGGCTACCTATTGTAGATCATTGAAAAGATTAAACATAGCGTGAAAGTCATCGATGGAAAAATCAAAAGTTGGAATAATGAAAAGTTAAACTGTAAGGCAAGTTTTGGTTTAGGTTTCAGTTATCCTGAATGCTCTTTTGATTATCAAGTAAGGTCTGTATCCTAATCCGTACCATTCCTTAGACTCCCGCAATCCTTCCCGTCAAATTTTGGCAACCCGCGACCTATAATCAGCGTTTGTGTGTGACCCTAAGTCGCATCCTTTAGATCTATGTCGACTTGACTCGAAACTTGTACTCCAGCAACCACATCGTCATCGCTGTTCTAACGCTGCGTCTCACACTCTAATGCGATACTTAGGCTAAGAGTTGTGGGCCTGCGTATATCTCGAGGAAACACTGCCCGTTGCGAATTCCGAGAGAATCTCTACCACATTTCACATCAATCAACCAAGTACTAGTCAAGTACACAACCCATGCCTCTCTCATCCCTTTCTTACTAATAAAGACAACCAACCCATACCCCATGCCACCTCACCCCCCACAAGTCAACTCTCTCTTATACACACCCATCCCTCTCTTACACCACCCATCCTCTCTCAGCCCATCCTTCCTACACAACACCACTCCTCTCTCATTACACTTCATTCACTCCATTCTCAACCATTTTTTTAAGCAACCCTAAGGAAAGAAAATAGTCAAGTATGTAGCCCACTTCCTACCCCAAACCTCCCAATCCAACCCTTCAATTCTCATCTTCCACCATCAAAGAAGAAGCCTGGGAGCTAAGGATTCCAAAGATCTAAGAAAAAGTGTAATCGGTGGGTGATTATAGGACTAGGTAGTGATTTTGATGATGGGACAAGTGGGGCCTACCGATTGATGGTATGGATCTCACCTTGGACCCTAGGTGTGGTCGATGGCCCACCATGATTCATATGTTCATCCCATTATGGGGCCATTCTCCATGCACCCCATCATGATGTTTATTTTCCATTGAGAAAAGGTCATCTAGACTTTGCATTTTTTGTGGAAAGGGGATCTCCACCGTTGATTTTGATTGGTGGGCCCACATGTAATGGGACCCATTTGATATATGTTTCGTATCATGTATAGGGAGAGCTCATAGTGGCGAAGCCCCTCCCCTCCATCACATCGCTTTATCTCTCTCTCTCTCTCTCTCTCTCTCTCTCTCTCTCTCTCTCTTCTTCTTCTTCTTCTTCTTCTTCTTCTTATGATTGATGATGATATGTGTGTGGCCCACCCTGATGCACCCCACCATCAAGTATGTATTCTATATCTATGCCGGCCACATGTGGGGCCCACCTTGCCGATGTCCAGCAAGTTGTTGGACTGTCCAGCACTGCTGGCACCGTCTAACAGCCCTGGATGAAAGGAAAATACAAATATCAACTTATTCAAAGTTGAGGTGGGCCACACGTGTGGACCCACCTTGGTGTTACCTGGAAGTGGAATGGCTGGAGCACCACATGCAGCTATTTAGCTGTTGTACTTGACGTCAGCAAGTTCTGGGCTGATCATGAGGTATATGTTAAGCTGGGACCCAGCCGCACGTGTGGGGTCCCCACCATCCAATTAGGACGTGGACCCCACTTATGATATATGTGGTTTATATCCACACCGTCCATCCATGGTGGGAACCCACCTTAATGTATGTGTTCTCCATGCCGTCCGGCTATTCTGGCAAGGTGGGGCCCACCCCACACGTGCTGCACGTGTGGGCGGGTGGGGCCCACCTTGATGTATGCATTCTGTATCTGCACCGTCCATTGCTAGATGGTGCTGTGTGCGGCCTGCCCATGATGTATGTATCATAACCGTCAATTCATCTGGACATGGACCTCACTCTAGCTATATAGCTGTTGTTAACGTCAGCAAGTTCTGTGGGTCTAAATCATGAAATATGTGTTATATCCTAACTGTCCATCCATCTGAACGTGGAGGTGGGACCTACATTGATGTATATGTTGTATCCGCACCGTCCAGTAGGACGGTGGGATCCACCGTAATGTATGTATTTATCTGCGTCATCTAGCTGGGACGGGACCCACCATGATATATGTGTTATATACATGTTGTCCATCCTTTTTTTTAGGCCATGGGCTGCCCCATGAGGACGATAGGATGTGGCCCATTGAGATGTCTTTGAGGCCCAAGATATGGCCCATTGTGATGTATTCGAGGCCCTCATGATGTGACCCATTGTGATGTGTTTGAGGCCCAGGTATGAGGCCCATTGTGATGTATTTGAGGCCCAAGTATGAGGCCCATTGCGATGTATTCGAGGCTCATAGGATATGGCCCATTATGATGTATTTGAGGCCCATGGAACGTGGCCCATTGTGATGTATTTGAGGCCCATGAGTGAGACCCAATGTGATGTATATGAGACCCTTACGTGAGGCCCAATGTGATGTGTGATTCCACCATGATGTATGTAATGATGTTTATGATGCCTATTCATCTTCCTAGTTGGTTCTAAATGGGCCATGCCATTTCCTCAAGATATATGTGGGCCCACAACTCTTATCCTGGGTATCACATTGGAGTGTTAGACGCAACATTAGAACCGCGACGACGACGCAGTCGCTAAAGTATGAGTTTCGAGTCGAGTTGACATAGATCTACAGGATGCAATTTAAGGTCGCACGCAAACGCCAATTACATATTGCGAGTTTCTGAAATTCGATGGGGAGGATCGCGAGAGTCTAAGGAACGGTACGGACTAGGATATAGGCCTTATAGCTCCCCCCTCCTAATAAAAATTTCATCCTTGAAATTTACACTAATAACACAATTAGATAAAACTCATAAGGAAAAAAGAAACATAACATCATCATATAAAATCAGAGACAACATACAAGATACAACATATAATCAATCATCAAAGAGATGGGGATATGGATCTCGAATCTCAGCCTCGCACTCCCAAGATGTCTCATCAACAGAATGGTGACCCCACTGCACCTTCACCAAGGGAATGACCTTGGTCCGGAAGACCTGCTCCTTCTGATTATGGATGCGAACTGGCCGCTCAATATAGGAAGCATCCTCACAGATCTTAAGTGGCTACCAATCAATCACTGGAATGCTGTCTGACCCACACTTCCACGGCATAGAAATATGAAAAACGTTGTGGATGCCAGACAACTCTGGTGGTAAGGTAAGCTTATATGCCACGGCGCCAATGCGCCCAGTGATCTCAAAAGGTCCAATAAATCTCAGGGCGAGCTTACCCCTCACTCCAAATGGAACCACACCCTTTATGGCCAAATGGAACCACACCCTTTATGGGTGAGACCTTGAGATATATACTGTCCCCAATTGTAAACTCCAAGGGATGACGTCGACGATCAGCAAAACTCTTCTGCCGGCTCTGAGCTATGTGTATCCTTTGCCTGATGATATCGATAGCCTCTGACGTCTGCTACACATGCTCGAGACCTAGGAGACACTGCTCCCCAACCACGGTCTAATAACTCGGTGATCTGCACGGTCTGCTATATACTCCCTTAAAAGGAGTCATGCTAATGGTCGTCTGATAGCTGTTGTTGTATGCAAACTCAGCCAATCGCAGATGCTCATCCCAGCTACCCGCGAAGTCAATTATGTAAGCTTTGAGCATATCCTCAAGGATCTGATTAACCCTCTCGGTCTGCCCATCAGTCTGCGGATGATACGCGGTACTGAGCCGCATTGCAGACCCTATCGTCCTCTGGAAGCTCTTCTAAAACTGAGATGTGAACCTCGGGTCTCGGTCAGAAATGATTAAAATTGGAACATAGTGCAGTCTCACAATCTCATCAATAAATAATCTGGCAAAATGTTTCGACTTCGTTAGGCGATCCACGACAACCCAGATAGCGTCCTGATGCCCTAAGTCCTCGGCAAGCTCATAATGAAATCTGTCAACACGTGCTCCCACTTCCAAGTCGGGACACTCAACGGCTGCAATGGACCAGGGGTTCTTTAATGATCGGCCTTGACACGCTGGTATATGTCGCAGTCGGCCACAAAACTGGTGATCTGACACTTCATTCCCGCCCAAAAATATTATCGCCTCATTTCATGGTACATCTTCGTTGAGCCAGGGTGGATAAAAAACCGCGATTTATGTGCCTCGGTCATAAGATCTCTACATAACTCTGGAATATCCGGGATACATAATCGGCCTCTGAAGCAAATTCCACCATCAGAACCAATCTGCCAATCTGACTGACTCTAAGATGCTGCCTTTGCTCTATAACTCCGCAATGACTCATCTGTCTGTTGAGCCTCGATCACCCTTACGACAAGAGAGGGTTGAATCGACAAGCTCGATAACTATATGATAAAAGACTGCAGACCGATCTCGAAGTCATATGCTGCCACATCCTCAAGCATCTTCCACTCCTGAATCATCATATGCGCCACCAGGCCACGTGGCTAATGACTGAGGGCATCCACTACTACGTTTGCCTTGCCTGGGTGGTACTGGAGATCAAAATCATAGTCTTTTAGGAGCTCCATCTAATGTCTCTGTCTCATGTTCAGCTTAGACTGAGAGAATAGATACTTCAAGCTCTTGTGGTCGGAGAAGAGCTTGAACTTAACCCCATAGAGAAAGTGCCTCCACACCTTCAGTGCGAAGATGACTGCTGCCAGCTCCAAATCATGCGTGGGGTAGTTCAGCTCATGGATGTTAAGCTAGCAAGACGTATAAACCACTGGCCTACCGTGCTGCATCAGGCTAGCACCCAAACCCACATGCAAAGCATCAGTAAATACAACAAATCCTTCATTCCTAGAGGGAAGAGTGAGGACATGAGCGGATGTGAGGCAGTCCTTTAGCTCCTATAAAGCATTAATAATATCCCGCCAAACCAAGAAAACTACGGATCTCGGACGCGTTCATGAGCTGACCTCACTGATGCATTGCATCTATCTTCAAGGGGTCCACTACGACACCCTACCTCGTCACCACATGACCAAGGAACTTCACTTTCTCTTGCCAAAACTCACACTTCTCTAGCTTCACATACAGCTGGTAGGCACGGAGGGTCTGCAACGCAATCCCCAGATGCTGCTCATAGTCCTCGCGAGTCCTCGAATAGATCAGAATGTCGTCGATGAAGACCACAACAACTGATCGAGATAAGGATGAAATACCTCGTTCATCAATTACATGAATACTACAGGCGCATTGGTCAATCTAAATGACATGACCTGGAACTCAAAATGACCATAACGTGTCCTAAATACTGTCTTCGGGATGTCCTCCTCTCGGACCCAAATCTGATGATAACCAGAACGCAAGTCAATCTTCAAAAAGAATGGTACACCCTACAGCTGATCAAATAAATCATCTATCCTTGGGAGCGTATACTTTTTCTTGATCGTGACCCAGTTGAGCTTATGGTAATCTACGTAGAGCCTCAACGAGCCATCCTTCTTCCTGACGAAGAGTACCGGCGCTCCCCATGGTGATCCGTTCAGACGAATGAAGCCTAGCTCACGTAACTCATCCAACTACTACTACAGGTCCCGCAACTCCATCGGTGTTATACGATATGGGGCCTTCAAGATAGGCACGGTACTAAGCACAAGATCTGTAAATGCTATCTTGTTAATTTAGCACCTAGAGTTGTCAAATTTTGTTGTGCCAAACTACTTAGAATCTGTATCTTGTTTTGATGAGTTGGATAGATTAACTTCTTCATTATGAGTCATCTTCGTTATCGCCAAACTTTTCTACGTTTTCAAGTTGAAGAACGTTGTTGAAGTTCAAGGATTACAAGTTCAAGTGCAAGAACAAAAGTTCAAGGCTCAAGTTTAAGTTGAAAGCTTATTGTTACTACTTTAAGGAATCAAGAACTCAAGCCTTAGCTCAAGCTCAAGTTCAAGATTTGGAATACAAGCTTCATGTATTTCAAGCGAGTGAGTTACTTAAGCGATCGATGTTTTGATGGTTCAAACTCACAAACAAGGTATCGATGACCCTAGATTGACCATAGGTTAGGTCATTACATAAGTTTATAGGTCTTTTCCTTGACTAGTCTTAGTCTTTGTTCTATTAGTCCAAGCACTGGCTCGACCAGTTTAAGAAGTTTCTCGACCAGTCCAAGATTTGTTGTGAATTTTTGAAATTATCTGTTGGACCCTCGACCAGTCCTGGAGACTGCTTGACCAATTAAATGAACTGTCTCGACCAGTCATGTAGTGCTCGACTCAAAGTCCAGCAAGCTTTTCTGGTCTCACTCGACCAGTCGAGTGCATTACTTGACCAGTCAAGTAGGCCACTCGACCAGTCGAGTAACCATCTTATCTTATCGCGCTAGAAATTTTGAAATGTAGTTGGTCCTTCGACCAGTCTAACTGACCCTTAGACCAGTTGAGTGAACAATGTTTTCACTTATAAATAGAGGACGAATCTTAGAGTTTTTCATTCATTCCAAGCATAATCAAGCCATAACTCTAAGAGATAAGTTCCTGCATTTCTTATGTTATATTGTGTTCATTTTAGATTCTCTTAAATAGCTTTTTTGTATTTGATTTTCTGTTCTCCATTCAACTCTATTTCATTAAAGAAGGGAATGTGATTTTACCCTCATTGAGATCAAAATTAAAAAAAGCTAGCCCAGGTTGATTTAATCTAAAAATCATTTTGACCTAGAACCCTTTCATTTGTGAGACTGGACATTGAACATTTTCGTCTACATCGGATTAGTTCTACCGGGCTTCATCAGAAGGAGATTCTTCAGATAAGTATAATTTAAATTTGTGTATCTTTTGTGGTTTGTGAGATTCAGCCAGGAAAATCTTATTTTTGGTTTTATCTTAGATAAGCCAAAAAATCTCAGAGTGTGGGGTTTTTGTAATTGTGTAAGCCCATCTAAAAATACAATTGTAAAGGTTTTAAGGTGAACCTTGGAAAACCTTATTTGATAGTGAAAGCCAATATCCCGTGGGAGAGGATATTGGGAGTGGAGTAGTTGTGTGGTTGTTTTTCAAACAATTGGTATACACACACGAACCATTATAATTCTCGATATTTGGTGGATTCTTATGGTGATATATGTGTGGTGCTAAATGTTGTAATTTTCTTTTATGCACTTATGGTAAATGTTGTAATAATTTAGATTATTTCCTTTGCTCCTTTTAAGTTTGAGTTTTTGATACTTACAAACGTTCTAGAAATCAAGTTGTCCTAACATAAACCTTGGTTTTTGGTGTAAGGTTGTCCTTATAACTCAATTTGTATCAACCTCCCAATACTTGTGCATTTGAGGTTGCTTATAATTGTGCTATCTATCTTTGTTTGTCTTTGTAATTCTGCATTTAATTTTTTAAATTTGGCATAGTCCTATTCACCCCCCTCTAGGACTTTAAGCTTGGCCTTTTCAAGATCAATCTAGAACTCAATATGCCAGCGCAGCGGCAACCCCGAAATCTCTTGGAACATGTCGGTAGCAGAAATAGATCAGTCGGTAAAAAAATATCCCCAACCAGAATGGGGCAAGACGAGCAAAATCGGCCTAGCACTACAGTCTTCCCCAAGGGCGTCGATATTGACAAGCCCTCATGAGCAAACTCCAACAGTAAACCGGTCGATCGATAGAAATCCTTAACCATAAAGGAATGCGATGTACCAGAATCAAACAATACACTTGCAATACATGTAGAGATAGGGAGGGTACCCTCGGCGATCCCTCAGGATGACTGAGGGTCCTGCTGAGCCGCGTAGAATCTAACCTGAGCTAGCTGGGGAGGTGCCTGTCCCCTCTGAAGTTTCTACTACTGCCGCTGTGGAGGCCTATACTGCTGCCTCAATTATTGTTGGGTCTCAAAGGCTGAGGTGGCTACGATTGCTGTTGTTGCGGTGGAGGCTACTGTGGTGCTCTCGGCTACTACTGCTAAGGGTGGCGACACTCTCAAATACGATGCCCTATCTCACCGCACCCAAAATAGACACTGGTGAACTACCTTAGAGGTGGTGCTGGAGGTGCTGTTAGTGCTCGGAAGGCTGGGTAGCCTGTGCGCCTCTGCTGTGGTCGACGCTGCTAGGAGCCACCGGAGGGGGCCTGCCTCTTTCGGTCTCTCCTCTGATCATGGTACTCTATGCACCGGCCCACTCAGCCTCATAGATTTAGGCCCTCCATACTACTTCCTTAAAAGTCAGGAGCTTGTGCCCAACAACACGGCCTCTGAGACTATAACGTAGGTTGTTCTAAAAATGGTGGGCCTTCTGCCCCTCATCATCAATTAAGTACGGCGCGAACCTCGATAGAGCCATGAAACAGGACGCGTACTACACCATAGACAGTCTCCCTACAGCAGGGCCTCGAACTCCAATGCTCACTGCCGTCGAATGTGGTCAAGAAAATACTATCGGTCAAACCGATCTACAAAATCCTCCTCGGTCCACTCAAAATTGGCTCCTGCTGCTCGGGCGACTGATACCCACCAGTGTTTAGCCTTGCCCAAAAGAAGAAATACAACTAACGAAACCCGCTACTGGGTTGTACATCTCATGGTATAAAAAATCTTCTCCACCTCAGATCGCCAACTCTCGGCTGCTGTCAGGTCCTGCTCGCCTTGGAAGAGTGGGGGATCGTTCTGACGGAAGTTTTGAAAAAGGGTGCTCGCGTGCTCTTGCTCTACCTGAGCTGGCGTAACAGCGGGGTGCTTGTAGGCCTGCCCCTAGAGGGCTGCTGTCATAGCTTACAACATCTTCTGTAGCTAAGCAGCACTTACGGGTATGGTCGGATCCGCACCAGTCTCGGGTAAAGAAGCGGAATCCTTGGGCGGGTGAGCAAGAATCTCCAATGGTGGAGTGGGAGTCGTAGGTGGTAGAATGGGAGTCGTAGGTAGTGGAGCGGGAGTCGGTCGGGTCGCTATCTTAGGTGGCATGTCCTACAGGAAAGAACAAAGGCACCTATCAACTTTGAAAACCCTCGAAGGCTCAGACGTTAGGGAAGTAATCCAGAAGGTTACGCACCTGGGACCTAATTGTCGTAAGCTCATAGCAGACATGTGATTTTGTTCTTAGTTATTCCCAAGTTATGTTATGATACCAACTTTTATTACCCCCCAAACTCGAAAACGGGGCTCACCAAAATTTTGATCATCAAATCCAATGCCTACAGCCTCCGTAGTACACCATTCTCGGCTCCCGGCACCCATATACTAGGTTCCGATCCTGGGATCCTATAAGGAGAATTTTTAACATGAATTTGTTTCATAATAAACATAACCCACAATAATAATAACAATAAACATCACTACATATCCACTATAATAAAAAAACTTTAAGTATAATGCATAAAGGGAAATACAATGGATAACAAAAAGGCTCTAGAAGATCAGCTGCACACTCCTGCTCCTACTCAATTACGTCCTAGCGTCACCTACATGGAACGGTCGTGCATAAACTTATAGAAATCTTAGAGGGTGGTGAAAGTGTGTGCACAAGGTAAAAATGCAAATATGCAATATCAGAGTAATGCAAAAATGTTAGTAAGCCCATGAATGCTGTCAGCCACACCAAAGCCATGCGATACAAAGCATGAATGCTATTAGCCATACCAAGGCCATGCGATGCAAGTCATGAATGCTATCGGCCATATCATGGCTATGCGATATGAGATACAACTCTAGCATACCAATCCTCATTTGAAACCATATAATAATACAACTTATCTCTGGGATATCACCGGGGTCTAGTACACTCTAAACCAGATTGTCGACACTTTATGCGCAACAAGGTAGGTGGAAGAGACCTCACTATCCGCCTGCCAATATTAGGCCCGACTCGTCGATAGCGGACCCATTCCTTGAGCTAGTCAAACTCAACCTAGCTTTGTCCCCTCCTCTCTGATGGGTAAGGCCGCACCCCCTTCTAACCGACCACAACACAGTGGGAAGCACGACCTCCTGGTATTCGGCACTTGGCGCTCGTACATCCACTCGGTTTATATGTTGGACCAACCTCCTGGTACCATAAGGGTTTAGGGAATTTCACCCAGGGACATCTATCGCACCCCATGTAGAGAAAGATTTTCGTTGTCCAATCCTGCATCCACGATATGCCTGTGGAGGCTATGGCCCTGATGTCGCTAGGGCGTATAATAGTCATGTCACACAATGCGAGATGCGTGAATCACACTATCCAGTCATGTAGAAATCTTGCGTGTACCACGTGCTCATGTGGGCAACTCCTCCTATCAAGGAGTCCCATAGTATTCCGCCAATGACATGTGCTATGATCAATAACTCATATCAAGCATACATATGATGCGCATGGTCATAGATCATGGAGCTATACTAAACATGTTATATGATGATGATGTACTCTCCTCATATCAAGGATGGGCCTAGATGACCTACTCATATCGAGAATGGGCCTAACAATTCTGGGGGCCCAACGGTTTGGGTTACCCCACTAAGGGAAGATGAGAATGGGCCTAACAATGAGCCTTAGGGAGGGTTCTAATACGTACATTTAACCATCATTGCTCTTACAATGTGGACATTAAACCATCATTGCTCCTCCGAGAGAATCTCTACCACCTTTCACATTAATCAATCAACTACTAGTCAAGTTACAACCCATGCCTCTCCCATCCCTTTCTTACCAATAAAGACAAGCAACCCATACCCCATGTCACCTCATCCCTCATAAGTCAACTCTCTCTTACACACACTCATCCCTCTCTTACACCACCCATCCTTCTCATCCCATCCTTCTTATACAACACCACTCCTCTCTCGTTTCACTCCGTTCTCTACCATTTTTCCAAGCAACCCTAAGGAGAGAAAATAACCAAGTGTGTGGCCCACTTCCTACCCTAAAATCTCACAATCCAACCCTTCAATTCTCATCTTCCACCATCAAAGAAGAATCCTGGGAGCTGAGCATTCCAAATATCTAAGAAGAAGTGTAATCGGTAGGTGATTATAGGACTAGAGTAGTGATTTTGATGATGGGCCAAGTGGGGCCTACCGATTGATGCTATGGATCTCACTTTGGACCATAGGTGTGGCCGATGGCCCACCATGATTCATATATTCATCCCATGATGGGACCATTCTCCATACACCCCATCATGATGTTTATTTTCCATTGAGAAAAGGTCATCTAAACCTTGCATTTTTTGTGGAAAAGGGATCTCCATCGTTGATTTTGATTGGTGGCCCACATGTAATGGGACCCATTTGATGTATGTTTCATATCATGTATAGGGAGAGCTTATAGTGGCAGAGCCCCTCCCCTCCATCACATCTCTCTCTCTCTCTCTCTCTCTCTCTCTCTCTCTCTCTCTCTCTCTCTTCTTCTTCTTCTTCTTCTTCTTCTTCTTCTTCTTCTTCTTCTTATGATAGATGATGATATTTGTGTGACCCACCCTGATGCACCCCACCATGAAGTATGTATTCTATATCCATGCCGGCCACACGTGGGGCCCACCTTGTCGATGTCCAACAGGTGACTAGATGGTCCAGCAGCCTTGAATGAAAGGAAAATACAAATATTATCTTATTCAAAGCTGAGGTGGGCCATACGTGTGGAGCCACGTTGGTGTGACATGGAAGTGGATTGGCTGGAGCACCACACACAGCCATTTAGCTGTTGTACTTGACGTCAACAAGTTCTGGGCTAATCATGAGGCATATGTTAAATCCCAACTGTCTGTCCATTTGCTGGACAGTGGGATCCAGCCGCATGTGTGGGGTCCCCACCATCCAGCTAGGACGTGGACCCCACCTATGATATATGTGATTTATATCCACACCATCCATCCACGGTGGGAACCCACCTTAATGTATGTGTTCTCCACGCCGTCCAGCTGTTCTGGCGGCGGGTGGGGCCCACCCCACACGTGCTGCACGTGTAGACAGGTGGGGCTCACCTTGATAAATGTATTCTATATCTGCACCGTCCATTGTTGGACGGTGCTTTGTGCAACCTCCCATGATGTATGTATCCTAACCATCCACCCACTCCTGCTATATAACTGCTGTTAATGTCAGCAAGTTCTGTGGGTCTAAATCATGAAGTATGTGTTATATCCTAACTGTCCATCCATCTAGATGTGGACGTGGGACCCACATTAATGTATCTGTTGTATCTGCACTGTCTAGTAGGACGATGGGATCCACTGTAATGTATATATTTTATCTGCGCCTTTTAGCTAGGACGGGACCCACCATGATATACGTGTTATATACATGTTGTCCATCCTTTTGTTTTGGGCAATAGGCTGCCCCATGAGGCCCATGGGATGTGGCCCATTACGATGTATTTGAGGCCCAGGATATGGCTCATTGTGATGTATTAGAGGCCCACATGTTGTGGCCCGTTGTGATGTATTTGAGGCCCAGGTATGAGGCCCATTGTGATGTATTTGAGGCCCAAGTATGAGGCCCATTGCAATGAATTCGAGGCCCATAGGATATGGCCCATTGTGATGTATTCGAGGCCCATGGGACATGGCCCATTGTGATGTGTTTGAGGCCCATGAGTGAGACCCAATGTGATGTATATGAGACCCTTGTATGAGGCCCAATGTGATGTATGATTCCACCATGATATATGTAATGATGTTTATGATGTCCATTCATCTTCGTAGTTGGTTCTAAATGGGCCATGCCTGGGGAGCAATGATGGTTTCATGTCCAGATTGTAAGAGCAATGATGGTTAAATGTCTGCATTGTAACCCTCCCTAAGGCCCATTGTTAGGCCCATTCTCATCTTCCCTTAGTGGGCTAACCCAAACCGTTGGGCCGCCATAATTGTTAAGCCCATTCTCGATATGAGTAGGCCGTCTAGGCCCATCCTTAATATGAGAAGAATACATCATCATCATATAACATGCTTAGTATAGGTCCACGATATATGCCCTTGCGCATCATATGTATGCTTGATATGAGGAGTAATTGATCATAGCACATGCCATTGGCAGATTATTATGGGAATCCCTGATAGGAGGAGTTTCCCACATGAGCGCGCGGTACGCGCAGGAATGTTGCATGACTGGATAGTGCGATTCATGCATCTCGCATTGTGTGAACATGACTACTGTACATCCTAACGACATTAGGGTCGTAGCCTCCCCAGGCATATCGTGGATGGCAGGATTGGACACAAGAAATCTTTCTCTACATGGGGTGCGATAGATGTCCCTGGGTAAAATTCCCTAAACCCTTTTGTTACCAGGAGGTTACTCCAACATATAGACCAAGTGGATGTATGAGCGCCAAGTGCCGAATACCAGGAGGTCGTGCTTGCCACTGTGTCATGGTCTGTTAGAAGGGGGTGTAGCCTTACCCGTCCAAGAGGAGGGGGCAAAGCTAGGCTGAGTTTGACTAGCTCGAGGAATGGGTCCGCAATCGACGAGTCGGGCCTGATATTAGCAAGCGGATAGTGAGGTCTCTTCCACGCACCTTGTTTCACACGATGGGGCGACAATCTGGTTTGGAGTGTACTAGACCCCGATGATATCCCAGAGATGAGTTGTATTATTATGTGGTTTTAGATGAGGATTGGTATGCTTGAGTTGCATCTCGTATCGCTTGGCCTTGATATGACCGATAGCATTTATGCCTTGCATCGCATTGCCTTGGTATGACTGATAGCATTCATGCCTTACATCGCATGGCCTTGGTGTGGCTAATAGCATTCATGGTCTTACCAGCATTTTCACATTACTCTAATATTGCATACTTGCATTTCTACCTTGTACATACACTTTCACCACCTTCTAAGCTTTCTATAAGCTTATGCATGACCATTGCGTGTAGGTGATGCTAGGCTGTAGCTGAGCAGGAGTAGGAGCGGTAGCTAAGCTTCTAGAGCCTTTTTGTTATCCATTGTATTTCTCCATACGTATTGTACTTAAAGTTTTTTATGATAGTGGATATGTGGTGATGTTTCTTCTTGTTGTTGTTGTGGGTAATGCTTATTATGTAACAAATTCATGTTAAAAATCCTCCTTGTAGGATCCCAGGATTGGAATCTAGTATATAGGTGCCGGGAGCCGAGAATAGGGTACTACAGAGGCTGTCGGCACTGGATTCGATGATCAAAAATTTTGTGAGCCCAGTTTCAGAGTTTAGGGCATGAAAAATGATATCATGAAAATAGAGAATTGAACCTTTAATTATAATAAGTCTACGTTTCATTATGCACCCATAGAACTTAATGTTTGGAATTGTTCTAATTGGAGGATTAATACTTTGAACTTAATTATGAAATTTACCGAGTACTGGAGTTAGGAGAAAGTAATGCTCAACATTGATGTATTTTAGATTTCTATAATCTGGACTGTTCTAGAATCACTTGAGCTTATGGAAGTTATATGATGGTTTTCGGAATATCTTTCGCGTGTTTTTCTTTGGACTAGTAAAATGTTGGTTGGGGTGTGTTGAGTGTCAAATATTGCATATTTTCTCCCATTTATGTATTGGTTTTATGAACATGATACTGCTTAATGGTATACTTTATGCATGTTTGTGTTGCAAGGTGAGTTTAAGAGCTTGGATTGAAAAGAATGCTAAAAGCATAAATTTAGTGCTAAAGAATCACCAAGGTAAGGAATGGATCTTTGGAGAGTAAGATTGAAGATTTCAAGTCCTCAAGATCCAAGAAAACCAAGTGGAGAAGGAAGGAAGTCAGTAGTGCAAAGTGCAGAAATTCATAGAACCAGAATTGTCTGTGTCATCGACCACCGGTCGATGACATCGACTACAGTTCGATGACAGCGAAGAATTACTAAAAAATTAAGTTTGGTTGCTGGACATATTGGATACAATTCTCTATGAATCGAAGTCCTATTAAATGACTCGAAGAGCTACTCGATGCATCGAAGACTGTTCGATGGCATCGTGATTTATGAAGATTTCTGAAGCAACTCACTGGATTATTTTGGACACATTCTCGATGGATCGAAGATTCTTCGATGATATTAAAGGTCTGCTCGATGACATCGAAGGAAGGTTCGATGATACAAGAACTTACGCAGTGAGAAAGGTAATACGCAGTGTGTAAATGCGCGACTTCTGAAATTTAACTTATGTTCGATGACATCAAAGGTTGTTCAATGACATTGAAGGCGTTACGTAGAACTTATATGGACTGCGTAAATTGAGGCGGTTTTGTGAAACCGACCGGACTAGGCTCTAAATATAGGATTCCTACGGACTTTTTAGGGTATCTAGGGTTTCAAGGAGCAGAGCCAAAGGGTGGAGGAGCCTCCCAAGAGTTTTTCTTCTTTCCTAGTTTGTTTTTAATTCCTTCTTCTAAGGTTTGAGATCTAATCATGTCTATGGTTGGCTAAATCCCTTAGTTAGGGCTAAGGGGTGAAACTTGTAACGTGAATGGGATGTTTGCTTTACTTTGACTCATGTTTTATTGAACTGTAACGCCCTGGATTTCGAGGGTCATGCAAAGCTCTACTCCCAAGATCCAGCACATCACTTATGCAACATGGATAAATATGTTCAGATTTCATCCATATTAATGAGTTAAACATGAGTGGGATTATGCCAAAACAGCATATCATACTCCAGATATAATTAAATAAAGCAAGCAGAAAACTGAAAAATATATATTTAAGTATGTAAGCGTTTCACAACCTCCAGAGTATGAGTATGTTACCGGGCTGAATATATACATATATTGTTCCAAATTTTACAAAATATCAAAATGTAAAGTGTCCAACTAATCCATATGTCTCTTTAATCCCATCAAATCAGCACGAGGTCTACATAGACCCGCCTGAGAGCTGAACGTAGGAGAATTCTTCCTCCTCATCTATGAAGTCCAACTCCACTGCATAGGCATCCCCATCACTTGCATCTAAACCAAAGTTTGGTTGGTGTTTTAAAACACCGTCCCAGGGTGGGAGTGAGTAATCAACTCAGTGGTACTATAAGGCAAAGGTTAATATGTTATCAAGTCAATTAAGTAGTAATGATAAAGCAATAAAACAATCATTTCTAACTACTCTTGTTAATGCAAGAATGGAGTGTAAGTAATAATGTATGCCCTCGCACAAAGCTCCCTCACAAGTGACTCCGATAACCAATTTTGCATATAACAACACTCCCTAAAGTGCACCTTCCTTGCCAAAAGCACATCCTAACTACTGCAATGCGATGCATGGCCATGTTAGTCGAATACTTAATTAAGCTTATTCATACAGCAGGTTCGGGAAGCTAAGGTACCTCCCTTTATATCATTAACCCAAACGAAGGATCCATCTATGGTCGTCAATCCTAGTTAATCATATATAATAGGCAAGTTGTAGGGCATCACCCCTAATGAAAAGCAGTCGATAGGCAAGTTCGAAGTTTATACTCGTGGTCACTATGGGGAGGCTCGTCACCTCAGCATAGGCTGACAACTCGAACACAGTGTCCCATACCATCATGCCCGGCTCACAAGTCTGGGTTTCTCACTGGTCACTACGGGGAGACTCGTCACCCCAGCGTAGGCCGATAGCTCAACCACGGTATCCCATACCACCATGCCTTGCTCATGAGTCTAAGTGGATTGTGGTACCATAGTTGAAACGGATTTTTACATTGGTAAGTGGTACCTTAGATTCAAGCAGTAATGTCCATACATGGTAAACACACAATAAGCCAATCGGTTTCTTTGGCAAGTTCGATTGGTATGATCACACGTTGACTCAATCGACATGTAGCGCATAAGCACCCCATGTGGCCTAACCACTGTCGACAATCGCGTGCAACCCGGATTCGTCAAGTTACCCAATGTAGTGAGACTAATTCAGCCACCCAAACAGGCACTATTACCGATTACCTGAGCTAGGTTATAGCCCCATTCTTACTCAGATGCAATTGGTAGACACATGTGATAATCATGCCAACATTCAATAAATAATCTAAATAAATTCCTCATTTGAGCATTTCATCATATACATTGATCATCTTACCTAGCACTTGCATTTTATCCACAAATCGCGTAGACGAAATTAAGATTACATGAAAGAAACTATACATATGAATAAGGTAATTGAGAATCCTATCTCAATACCCTTAATAAATACAAATCATCAACAATTTCTCATTCAGACAATTTAGCAAACACTTAGACTACACATTACCAAATACATAGACTAGATTAGTTACGACATATATTATGACAATTCCTTATACAGAGAGATCATCATGCATATGAAAAGGATGAATCCTAGATCAGAAATCATGGCAAGCACAAATCATATTTACATGTTCATTCAAACATTTCAACAAACACATGAGATACATCTTTTGTCCAACATAGATCATACATGTATGTCATATCGAAAGCGGCATATCTAAGACAATATGGCAGTAATCAAGTCAGACATAAATCATTAGCTGACATTGAAAGCATTGTAAACCATAACCTAAACGTTTATAGTCTGCACCTTTCGTCGGAATACTCGATTCGGACTCGGTTCGAATTCTACGTTCCCAAAAATGGAACGTCGAGCACCTAAACAATGAAATAGGTTAGCTAGTTTGACGATTAATCAATATGGATGTTTACAACAATACTAGAGTTAGATTTTCTTACACAAATCGTAGCCGAAACAGATCGTGTAGCAAAATGGGGAGGTGATTCAGTACATGGAGTAGTGGGAGGGAAGCATTGCAGCAATCTCCCAAGATTTCTCTTCTCTCCTTACTCTTTTCTCTTCTTTTCTCTCTTCTCTCTCCTAGGGTTTGGAGAAATTCGTATATGGGAGAGAGAGGGTATGTGGGAGGCTATTTATAGGCCTAGTAGTGATGTAAATGGCCCCAGGGCCACTATATACATGGTTTATATCCATTGGGCAGCTATTTTTGACAAACAGTGCTCATAGGAAGGCCCACTACTCACATACGTCGTAGGGTAAGTTCCCTGACAATGGATCTATGCCAGGATGTGATTTCGGTGCGATCGGATAGGCCGATCAACCGTGGAGGACCTCTGTCAGATCAAGGGTCAAACTTGCTCGATCGGGGCCACGAGTATACGGATATGTGCAAGGAAAATTTCCTTTTATATGGGTAAAGTTTAGTCAGAAACTGATGGTCCAAAATCCCCAATTTCGCATGTGAGCCAATGGCCCTATTCACTTAAGTTTTAGTTTGTTTTCTAAAGGTATTCACGTTTCTCACACACTTTACTCAGGGCTCAAGTAGTGCGTTTCTAGACACATCTGGGCTTGATTTTCAAGATGGTTGTCAAGCCCAGTAGGTCGGATATAATCCTATAGTTTCGCGGTCATCAGATGTCACGCCCCAGACTCGGTAACCGAATTCACAAGGAACCCGATGGCCGGTTCTGGCCGTAATAGCCTCCGTAGGCCCCATTCTTAGCTCTTAAGGCAGGTTCCGATCCTGGGATCCTACAAGGAGGATTTCCATAACAGTATAATAATTTCAATACGAGCATACCCAAGATCATAATAAGTATATCTAAAAATAACAAAGGCACACATCATAAAATCTACTATGAATTTGAACTTTTACAAATATCCATAAGGTTCAAAAGGACATACATAAGATAATAGAAGAATGAAAGGAAAGTCTGCAACATTGGGTCCTTAAGCTCAGCTCTACTCCAAGCTCTGCCGCTACGATGCCTACCTA
This sequence comes from Magnolia sinica, assembly GCF_029962835.1. Lineage (NCBI taxonomy): Eukaryota > Viridiplantae > Streptophyta > Magnoliopsida > Magnoliales > Magnoliaceae > Magnolia > Magnolia sinica. The sequence goes on along the minus strand of NC_080590.1, from coordinate 65,573,703 downwards.
GGATCTCTTGCACGCATCAATCGTGCATAATCTTATAGAAGCTTTAAGGGTGGTAAAAGTGTGTGACAATGGTGCACAGAAGAATAGTAGGAGGTATAAGAAGAGAAACATGCTCAATGACAATATCACTAGCCTTACCACGGCTTATCATGAATACGATGTAATGAGTACTGGGTGTCATACCAAGGCAATGCATGAAGGGGCTTATACAACCGATGCGAATGCAATACAAAATAATGCCAGTGCTCATGACCAATCCATATATCAAGTATATTTCCAATCATAAGGAGATCACCGGGTTCCATTACACTGTTGGATGACTGCCGCTCTACAGACCCGCATAGTCAAACAAGCGTAAGAGACCTTACTACCCGCCTGTGCACAACCAATCACCAATAAGGCTTAATGGCAGTGAAGCCATTTACGAGCTGGTCAGACTCAGCCTAGCAATGCCTCCTCACACCAGGCAGGTAAGGCCACACCCCTACCCAACAGACTACACGACAGTGAGAGTCGCGGCCTAGCGGTATAAGACCCTCGTGCACTCATAGTTTTCACTCGATCACGGTGTTGGGGCAGATCCTTGGTACCAGGAAGTTTTAGAAATTTCACTCATGGGCATCCTATGCACCCGGTATGCTCAAGTAATATTTCTGGTGTCCACATATACAATCATCCATGAACGTCCCTGTGGAGGCAAGGCCCTGATAAAGCAAGGGCGATATCATCATGAAATGCGATGTCAATGCATGAGTCACATATACAAATCATGCACTAGCTGTAGGCACTCAATGTGCACGAGGGGAGAAACTTCATCCCTCAATGACCACCATACAATGTAATCCATTCACACAGATGATGCATATGGGCCATAATGAAGTAAGTGTGCCACCTGTAGAATATGTAATCCTCCGTCCCAAGGAGGGTCAAGGTCTAGGTACATAGATAGGTGCTCTAAGGAGAAGTGAAGTCTTCTAGTGGGGGCCCTATACTTTGGGGTAACCCACAAGTTAAGAGAATGATAAAGTCTTAATGGAGGAAACAGTCCTAGCCATGCCCAAGGTGGACCTTCAACCACCTATAAGGGCCCTATGGGCCTACCTGAGGGCCACCAAGGAGGACATCCAGCCTCAACTGGGTCCCAAAAGGTAGCCCGCTACGCATATAAAGTAAGGTCCAAGGCCCAAGTAATCCATGGCCTAATAGGCTATACACAAAGCCCAATTCATAAGCAATATGGTGGGCTCTCAAGCAAGTTTTAGGCTCAACCATAAAGGTCATAAACCCCCATATCGTGGTGGGCCTCATGGGTAGCCCAGCAGTTCAACCATATGGGCAAATTTCACACTTAACACAAGTGAGTTGCGCCTTACTTTTTAGCCCCAGTACCAGGTTAATTTAGTGGGCAGCCAAGGGCCCAACTACTTATATATTATAGCCCATAAACCCATCACAATAGGTAGAAGGGTATAGGCCCAAAAGTCAATGGGCCTACTTAGAAGGTTCTAATCCAAAAGGGCCTAAGGAACTAGTCAATTAACCACATACAATGTTCCAATAAAAACCCAACTTAGGTGGGCTTTAGATGAACACTAAGTACACCAAAAATACTAAAAGAAAGTGGCAAGGTAACTGGTTAAATCAACCTCAAATCTGATGGGCCATGTTGCCCCCAAAAACAACATTTATGGGCCTATCTAGAAAGTTTCATGCATAGGTAGCTCTATGGGCCTAGGTATATGGCCCAAAAACTCATCCAAAGGGCCCCAATTGAATGCTACTGAAGGAGAGAATGATCAATTCCCCTAAGGACCCCACATGGATGAATGGTGGGATATAAAATACATTAAAGTGGGCCCACATAGTGGCCTAAATGGCCAACCAAGGCTAGACGCCCCAGCCTGGGCGTCCCAGTCTAGTGGGCCATTCCAGGCCGCACCACGGATGGTATAGGAGCCCGTTGGACCTAAACTTTTGCAGGTTGGTACTGAAATGGGTGGGCCACATCTCTACAAAATTTCATAATTTTTGGACGGTCATAAGTATTTTAATTAATTTAAATAAAAAAGACTATCCAGAAAATCTGGTTAATCTGGATGTCCCAACGTGGTGGGCCAGTCCAGCCCTTGCCACGGTGTGCAAAGTGGTCCGTTGACCCTAAAATTTGGTAGTGGGTCCTAACATGGGTGGGTCACCTTCCTATAAATTTTCATGATTTTTAGATACTCAAAAGTATTTTAATAAATTTTGGAATTACAATTTGTCCAGGGTGAAATGTTGCTGGAATTATAGTTGTTCCTATGTTTGGGACCACATGGAGTGGGCCTGGACCCATCCAAACCCTTGAAAAATTAGGGAAAAAGGTGGCCCTACATCTGGACAACAAGTGAGGTCCACTAGGGTGGCCCACTTCTTCCAAAAAGTTAGGTGAATATAGTGTTTTTTTCCATCTTGTATTGCTAAACTGTCCAGAAATTTCTAGACAGTTAGCCATCTTTGGCCCAACCCATGGGCCTTAAACATGGGAGGTAGGTTGTGGGCCCCATACCACATCAAAGTGGGGTCCACACACTACAAAAACTCTAAATAAATTTGGGATAAAAAGGCCTGCAAATAGGTCTAAATAGTAGCTCAAAACACAAACTCCAACTGGGCCTGAAATCTGGACAACAACATAGGCTGTCCATATTTCAGCATAGGCTGTCCATATTTCAGCCCATGCAATTAAATTAAGGGGTCCATAGCCCTGATTCCTCATGTGGGGTCCACCTTGATAGGTTCACAAAATTTCAGACCCATCAGAGCTCTCAAGCCTCCATGAAAATCCATTTTAGAGGCCATCCAAATCATGTATGCATGATTGGGCCTGGACGTCCAATCTAGGTGGGCTTGGACGTCCCATCTTGCTAGGGGCCTAGGATGTTACTGACCTACTTTGGTGGGCCACACATCATTAGAGAATATATAGAAGAAAATAAGGGAAAGGAGGGAGAGAAGGAGCAAGATCAGCCATAGGTGGGAGGTCCCGCCACTAATGGGCCACCCACACACAAATCCACACCATCACTATATCATACACTTTCATGCAAACCAAGATACATCAAAATAAGTTGCTGAATGGTAGGGATCCCTTCCCTACATGCATGCAAAGGCCTAGGTGGCCCATGAGATGCTAGAATTAAGAGAAAATCATCATAGTGGGTCCATGGAAAATGGTCCACCATGGAATGGATTGTGAAGGATCTAGGCCCTTGGCCTTCATCCTAGGAGTCATGTAAGGCCTCCACCATGGATTGGTGGGCCCTACGTACTTCCATGCATGTAGAAAAAAGAAGAGAAGAAAGGGAAGAAGAAGAAGAGATGAAGAATGTTGATGAAGCACCCACCTTGAAATATGTCTTCCAAACTCCATAATCCAAGTACTAGGCTTCAAGAGGAAGATGATTGAAGGTTGTAGATGGGTTGCTAATGGCTAGATGGAGAGAAAATGAAGGAAGAAAGGGCTGGAATAGGGGGAGAGAGAGAGAGAGAGAGAGAGAGAGAGAGAGAGAGAGCTTCGACTTTCTTGCTAGGAGGAGAGGAGAATGAGAGAATGAGAGGGAGAGGAGAGAAATTGCTAGAAAAGAGAGAGAGAGAGAGAGAGAGAGAGTCATCATGAGTTCTCTCTCCTAGGATAGGCAAATCCATCATAATGCTAAGGTGATATAAACAATGCTCATAGGCTCATAGGCTTGGAGTATAGATGCATAGTGTGGGTAGTGGGTGGTGTAGAAGATGAGATTTAGGTAGTGTGTGTGTGGGGTGTGTGTTGGAACTTGTGCAAAAAGGGAGTGGGGCTACATGCACTATTCCTAAGTGGGCCACATGATCATGATCAAGGGCCAAGAATGCTTGAGTTGATATCACAAGATGCACATATCGGAATCATGCATGAGATGTGGCGTTGGAATCGCGGCGACGACGCAGATAAAATGGCATAGGTCTCAGATCGATCCGAGTCGGTTCTACGTGAACGAACTCAAGGATGACTACAAACACAACCCGAAGGTCACGGGTCACTGAAATTTGACCGGTAGAACCGTAGGACCAAGATGAACGAAATATATACTCACACACACTCATGTACACATGCGAACTCGGGTCGGGTCTCACATCGGACTCTCGAGTGCGGTCTAGGTCCGATACAGAGTTTCAATGCACTCCCGAGAGCGACAGGCTCTTGGAATTTTTCCTAGGTTTTTATATAGTGTTGAGTCAGTGGTATTAATGGTTTTAGATCTTCTCATTTGTGGAAATGGTAGCCCAAGCTTATTTCACCACTTATTCAGTTTAGTACTTAACTAAATTCTGCCTTAATTACAACAGAATATGGTCCTTAGGTATTTCTGGTTCACGTGGTACTCAGGTCTTTGTACAGATTTTTTCGAGACGTTACAATCTACCCCCTTAAAGAAAAATTTCATCCCCGAAATTAGTACATTTTCATACTTCTCGAGGATCTGAGGGTAGTTCTTACGGACTTCGGCTTCCGTTTCCTAAGTAGCATCTTCCTCAGTGTGGTGTGTCCATAATACTTTCACGAGTGTGATAACTTCGCTACGTAGCACTTGTTCCTTCCTATCTAGAATTCGTATTAGTCGCAATACATAGGTAGCATCTTCACTTAGCTGCACTTGCTTCCATTTGATAATATGGGTAGGGTAAGGAACATATTTCTTCAGCATCGATACGTGAAATACGTTGTACACGCCTATAAGTGGTGTGGGCAAGGTGAGACGGTATGCTAACACACCCACTTGGTCTAAAATCTGAAATGGGCTAATGAATCTCGGCATGAGTTTCCCCTTCTTGCCAAAACAAAGGACTCCCTTCACTGGGGAAACCTTATATAAGGAATACATGGTCCCCAACTTCAAATTCTTGTTGTCTCTACCTAATATCAGCGTAACTCTTCTGTCTACTCTAGGCCACAAGGAGTCGATGCCTGATAATATCAATCTTTTCTGAGGCTGCATGAACCAGGTCTAGGCTAACCAAGCTCTTCTCACCAACTTCTGCCTAACAATATGGAGATCGGCAGGGGTGCCCATACAGGGCTTCATAAGGAGTCATGCCAATGCTTGCTTGGAAGCTGTTGTTATAAGTAAACTCGGCATAGGGGAGACAGTCATCCCAACTATCCTTGAAATCAACCACGCACGCTCGCAGTATGTCCTCGAGTATCTGATTTACCCATTCCGTCTGCCCATCGGTCTGTGGGTGGAACGCGGTACTGAACTTCAGTTTCACTCCCATTGCTTCTTGGATTCGAGTCCAAAAAATAAACGTGAATCATGTGTCTCGGTCTGACACAATCTCCATATGAACTCCATGCAGTCGTACTATCTCCTTGATGTACAGCTTGGCTAGATCATCTGCCGAATTAGAAATTCTAATCGACAGGAAATGGGCTGATTTCATCAATCGGTCTACAATCACCCAAATGGAGTCATGCCCCTTTCCTGTCTTCGGTAACCCAGAAATGAAATCCATAGATATAAATCCCACTTCCACTCAGCTATGGGCATGGGCTGAAGTAAACTAGGGGGTCGGCGATGCTCGACCTGGACTTGTTGGCACGTGAGACAACGGGATACAAAATTTGCTATTGGTCCTTCATGTTGTCCCACCATTACAAACGCTTCATGTCTCGATACATCTTCATACTGTCCGAATGCATCGCCATCTTCAAGTTGTGTGTGGCCTCTAAAACTTCTCTCCTCAAGTCATGGAGGTTCGGGACGCATAGGCGGCCACGATATCACAAACCTCCATCCAAGCCAATCCTCCACTTGGATTCTTCACTGTCGTTTGCATGCGCTCTCATCTTCACCAACAGTTCATCTTCTTTTTGAGCTGTAATGATTCGGTCATCGATAAGTGGTTGCACGTGGAAGTGTGCGACACTCTCGAATGGCTCCTCCACTGTCAGTTTTTGCTCAAAATCTCACACAAATTCCACCATATTCCACTCTTTTATCACCAGTGGGGCGGCAAATTCTATAGTTTTCTTGCGGCTCAACACATCGGCCACAAGGTTGGCCTTACCATGATGGTAGGAGACCTCAAACTTGAAGTCTTTTAAGGTCTCCATCTAACGTCGTTGACTCATGTTTAGGTCCCTCTGCGTAAAGATGTACTTGAGGTTTTTATGGTCGCAAAAGATCTCGAACTCCTCTCCATAGAGGTAATGTCTCCAGAGCTTTAATACGAAGATGACAGCCGCCAATTTCAGGTCGTGAGTGGGGTAGTTTTTCTTCGTGTTTTCTCAGCTGTCTTGAGGCATAGGTGACCACCCTATCCTTTTGCATAAGTACACAACCTAAATCGACACGAGAGGCGTCAGTATATATAGTATATTTGACCCCTTGCTATGACAGTACAAGCACGGGTGCGGACGTTAGCTTGTCCTTTAATTTCTGAAATGCTGCTTCTGCTTTCTCATTCCAAGCAAACTTAAGATCTTTCCGAGTGATGGAGACAAAGGTCGGGCTATTTTAGAGAAGTCCTTAATCAATCGGCGATAATAGCCGACAAGTCCTAGGAAACTCCTCACTTCTGTAACTGAGCTGGGCTGTTCCCAGTCCTGTACCGCGGTTACCTTAGTAAGGTCCATGGCGATTCCTTTCTTAGAAACCACATGCCCTAAGAACTTGACTTCTTCCTTCCATAAGTCGTAATTTCGGTACTGTGCAAACAACTAATTTTGTCTGAGAGTATCAAAGACTGATCGCAGGTGTTCTTCGTGATCCTTCTGACTGTTTGAGTATATCAAAATATCATCTATAAATACGATGATGAATTGGTACAGATACGGTCGAAATACCCGATTCATTAGGTCCATGAATACGGACGGTGCATTTGTAAGTCCAAACGGCATCACGAGGAACTTGTAGTGCCTGAAGCTGGTTCTGAATGTTGTTTTCTGCATGTCTTCATTCCTGACGCGCAACTGATGATACCCGGACTGTAAGTTTATCTTAGAGAAATGTTGTGCCCCCTTCAACTGGTCGAACATGTCATCTATCCTGGGCAGAGGATACTTGTTCTTGACCATGACGTTATTTAGTCTGCGATAATCAATACACAACCGCAGCGATTCATCCTTCTTCTTTACAAACAACAACAGTGCTCCCTAAGGAGATACATTCGGTCGTATGAAACTTGAATCTAACAAATCATCAATCTGCTTTCTCAATTCCTCCATTTCACACGGAGGCACGCGATATGTCAGTAAAGAGATACGTGTCGCGCTTGGCACCAGGTCGATGGTAAAATCGATCTCACGCTGAGGAGGGAGTCCAGGGATCATTCTGAACACGTCCGTGAAGTCTTGGACTACTGGTGTGTCCCCAAGTGTCAGACTATTAACATTTTTCAATAAGGAAGCGTAACAATGAATGCGGTATAGACAACTGACCTGAACTAAGAAAGTGAAGGTCGTGTTTTCGGGCCCATGTGTTGTCACCAATCTGGTTTCACAGTCGATCTCGGCCTTCATTTTGGTGAGTCAATCCATGCCGAGGATGACATCGTAATGACATATCGTGGTGACAATCAGGTCAATGCACACTGCCCTACTTCCTAAGTCTATCGGGCAATTCTAACAAAGCTTAGTGGCGTCAGTAAAAGTTCCTACTGTTGCGATGACTCTCACCCCAACCATAGGGGGTTGTATTCAACCCTAAACGCTTGACTGTAGAGTATGCTATCATCGAAATGGTGGACCCGGTGTCCACCAATGGAAATATCGGTGTACATTGGATGTGAGCAATGACTTCGAAGGCTAGTGGTACTGCAACCACAAATTCAGACGCTTCGGCTACGAGGGCATGTACTTGAGCTTGTTGAGGATGATTGGGTTGCGCTGCCATTGGTCATTGAGGCGGCCTGTATTAAGGTGCGGGAGGTTGGTTGAATGGCTGTGCCGGTGGCGCAGATCATAGAGGTGGAGCCGATATAACTTGTGGTGGCTGGCGGTTGATCTTCTGAGGCGGTGTAAAGCTATTGTCCCTCATCTTGGTAAAACAAAAGTGGTCTGTATGGCCCGTCTTGTTACAATAGACGCACCAAAGATCAGATCACCTCTGCTAGACTGGCGGAGCCAGTTGTCTGGGAGGCAAATTTGCACGCGGCCTCTTGCTGATAAACGGTCAATTCGGTAATTCAGGCCGAGTCCTCGGGCCCATCGGCGTGCGTGTCCAAAAGACTCTCTCACCATCCTGCTCAACTCACAGGGACATGTTGACTAGCTCAACATAGTTAGGAAAGCTAGCGCAACACATCTTGGTGCGAATATCAACCCGCAATCTCTCTGAAAACTGCCGCATTCTCATCGGCTCATTTACCAAGATCAAAAGAGCATATCTGGTTAGCTCCGTGAACCGGTTTTCATATTCTGCCACTGTCATCCCTCCCCCCCCCCCCTTGTCGAAGGCGGAGAAACTCGCCCTCCTTTTCATTTCGGTAAGTGAGGGGTAAGTACTTTCCATAAAAACGAGTCTTGAACTCGTCCCATGTCCACGCAAATCCTGCAGGAACAGTTCGTAGGATGCTATCCCACCAAAGACTAGCCTCCTTTTTAAACATATAGTAACCAGCTCGACTTGCTCTGCTTCAGTACAGTGCAACAGCCTCAACATCTTGGATATGCGATCCGACCAGTACTCAACCTCCTCGGGTCTGCGTACCTACAAAAGTGGGAGGATGGAGGCACTGAAAGAGCTCAAATAGGCCACTTGTGGGCATAGCCCCATTAGGCTGTATAGGTGGCATCGACAGGGCCGCATTCATGTTCTGGGTAATGACCCCTGCAATGTAGCCAAAACTTGTTGTTGTTGCTGCATTAGGAGCATCATCTGCTCCAACCTATTAAGGAGAGAGGGTGCCTGAGGCACGTGTGGTGTCGACGTGGATGCACGGTTCTGATCCAGAACCAGTGGTGCACTAGGTGTTGGCCCATTCATGGGGCCAGTGGCCGGCTGTGAATCCAGCATTGTCTCAATACCCAGGCCTAAACTGGGGTCCGTGTGACTATCGTTCGGGGGAAGTGCCCCGTCAATCAATCCGCCGGGTGGGAGACGTGCCATATTCTGAGTGGTTTTGGGAGGCATTCCCTATATATAACATAGGGTACAACGTTTACAGGATTAGGATAACATCAACCACCTTTTCTAAACATTATACACATTTTTGGACAAAAGAAACTTCATGCATTTCATTTAACCAAAATTGTCACAATACATATGATGTAGCATTACATGAATTATGATAGAGAATACATATGAGCTAATTTAACAAAAGGCTTTAACACGGACTAACCTAACATCCAATTAAGCCTAACTAAGGCTATTACAAAAAAGCAAGAACAACAACTACAAACATATGACTAGTCCTCCGATTCTGGCGAAGGCAGAGGCACACCCTTATCATGCATACAGCACAGGAGGGCTTTTAGGGTGCAAGACATCCTCTTGAACTTTTATTTCAAGTAGGCCTGGTTCTCCTCGATCTTCTACTTTAGGTGGCCCTGGTTTTCTTCAATCTTAGCCATGTGGGATTCTAAGGCGGCCCGGTCATGGCTGTCCTCATGTGTGGCAGTAGGAGGTCCCCCATCTGAGTCTTGGGCCTCCTCCTCTTCTTCCTGCTCCTCTTCCTCACTGCCTTCCTCTTCTTCATTTCCTTCACCTTGTTCACTACCTTCCTCTTCTTCATTTCCTTCCTCTTCTTCAATCTCTTCTTCTATCTCATCCCCGTACTCATCAAGCCTTGCTAGGCATTACTTGGGGTCTATGCCCATATTATTGAGTGTAGTTTCACCGATGAAATGGATTGGGGTGAGGTTATCCATATTGAGTTTGAAGTCGAAATTTCAGGCGATCTTGCAGATGATTCGGCCGAAAGGGAGTGAGGCGTCTCCCCAAGTAGATCGTGCAGTGTTAATTATCTGAGTCAAGGCGAAAGTAGGCAGGCACAGCTTGTCTCCCTGTCCAATTCTGTACAGGAAATCCACCATGAATCGAGTACATTCTGTGTGGTTACTCCACCTAGGATATATATTGTACGTGTATATATGGTGGAGTAGCCGAAAATCTGTTGTCATCCGAGTCAATGCGAGGCTATTTCCTTGCATCCACCACTCAAGTTGGCCGCAAAGGAAATGAGTGCGATGATTTCTCTCCTACTCACTAAGGAGATTTGTCTCACTTGCATGTACAACTCCACGTTCTATTCCCATGATACGTGTCTCGACATCCACATCGACCTTGGCGTGAGATCTTCCCAACGGTATGATAAATTGAAGAGGAACCAGGGTTGGGTCTTGTATGTGAGCATAGAAGGCTCGTACGGTGCCTTCACTTGCGTGAGCTTTTCCTTTAAATATGGGACCCCACCCATTCTCCAAAAGGAGATCAATCACGGGATATAATCCAAATAATTTCTTGTCAACATGAGCTTCAAACACAACTTTGCGACCACAGAACTTACTGAGTTCGGCGCCCGCCGGTAGCGACCTTTCTATCGAGACTCAAGGGTCGAGATCTCGTTTCGACCTTCGCTCGGCGCTTGCACTAGTTTCGACGCTCGCCTTCTTCTTAGAATAGCTTGGACGGCTAGGCCTGACTTCATCCGAGGCCGCTCTCTTCTTTCCTATAAGGGAAATGAGCGTTGAGATGGAGAAAATGGTAGTAATAAGCTCAAAGAGAGCCATTGTGGTGGGAAGGCTTTGAGATTGAAGTGGCTTTGAAGATATGGAAGTTATGAGACACAAAAAAAAGGGTTTTCGTGCTCAAATAGGTGAGAATAACAGAGATGGAGAGATGAAAAGGGTAGTTTTTAAAGAATAGTGGTGGAGGGGTGTAGGATAGGGAGGAAATGAAATATTTGAATGTATGGAGAAGGAGATTTGAGAGGGAAAGAGAGTTTTGGAGGGTTTTGGGGTGTTGGTGGGGTAGTTTTAAGGTGAAATGAGCAAAAGGGGGCAAAGAAAGGGTTAAGTGGGAGGTCCCACACGTGGGAGTGTGTAACGTCCCGTGTTTTCAGAACCCGAGTATATGACCCATTCCCCAAAAACCTGAGTGTTAACCTAAGAAGAGCCAAATTCCATATAAAATCTTTTTCTTTTATTAGAGTTAACAGATAAGAATAGGATGGACAAGTCAGTATAAAGAAAAATTTTCATTTATATTTAGAATACACAAGAGGTTGTCCATAATGACTTATACAAACCAATGTCTCCACGTTGACATTATAAGATTTACATACATGAGAAATATATAAAAAGCATATAAACGAAAGCTGTAAGATCACGCAGCTTCCTTGATAGGCACAACTATGCATCCTTGACCGTCATAACGGCTCCTCATCAGTCTGAACCTGCAAGGCACTTAAGCCACCCTGTGCTACCTGTACGGTTATATATTTGATGGATGAGTGACCAACTCAGTGTGAATTCCCCTTAAGATTACACACCGCTGCATTAGGTAAGCATAGTTATGAAACAACAAGGCAATCAAAACAACACATGATGCAATCTTCTTAAATGTATGAATGCGTGAATGCACATCGCCCCGGGGATGCACATCCGTACGGAAATTGGACTCGTCACCCATGCAATCATCGACCTGAGAAAATCATCCAGTTAGAACAATAGATTGATAGTCGGTGGTCTGGGAGCTAGTGAAATGATACCCCGATGATCCTAAGGCACGTAGTACAGCATCCAGAATTAGCCACCCGCCATCGCCAATATGTCATGGATGCATGATTAGCTAATCCATTATTAGTCCAGTTACAATCGGCCAATTTAAATAAGCTCAAGGTCATTACGGGGGCTTGTCACCAATATAGGCCGACAACTCGGCATAGGTTGCATACCACCATCCCCGGCTCATAAGACTACCACCTTAGGATGTTTAATGGAAACCCATCGACTAGTAGCCAATCATATTACAGCATATGGGGCTTACCATCGCATGGTTGCACAGTATAAAACATTGAACCCATATAGGAAAAATACCAGGACAAACATAAGGCGATATCAAAGCAAGCCATATAAGGCAAATATCAAAATAAGTCACATAGGGCGAGTATCAAAACCATGCGATAAAAGACCATCCTTGAAAACCACTTAAACACAACAACCCTGGATGGTAAGCCGCATCAATGATCCATCTAGACCACCACTCAATAACCACTAGATCGAAGGTCCATTATAATCACCATCAATAGAGTTACATCCCAAGTATGGGTGTACATTTATAAGTGGGGGTTTCCCACTAATGTACCAGTTTAAGCTCCATAAGCAATCCACAAATAATCCACAAGCATGAACAAATATACAGGATGAACATTAAGCATGTAATATAGCAATTCAATTTTCACCAACTAAAACATGATTATAAAAGGGAGATATCAATAATAAATTAGAATACACACTATAACTTAAGCTAATGGGAAGATAGAAAGCTCAAGGGGAAGAATCATCACCTATGAATTGCAGTATGTCCCTCGATCTAGATTTCTATGCGTAGTTAGTGGCCTTTAGGTACGTAAGCAGCTTCCTAGAGAGTTAGTTGTTATTAGACAACAAGTCCTAAGTATATAAAAAAAAAAAAAAAAAAAAAAAAAAAAAAAAGTGTGGGGTTTGAAGGGCCCGAAATTAAGGTTGTTTGGGCTAGCCTAGAGGTGACTGGGCCTACAGGCTTTCGTCCCAACTAATGGCCCAGACTGGGGCTGGAGTTTGTCCACAGCTAAGACCTGAATTGGGCCTCAGCATGAACCTCATATACGTCAGGTGGGCCTCATGGATGGGCCCACCATCTACACCATTCATCCATTTTAAGAGATCTTCTCAGAGTATTACCCAAAATGAATCTCATCAAGAGATCATCTAACCCATGCTACAAATAACAGTGGTGATAATGAATTCTACAGTTAAAACTTTACAGGGCCCCACGTACATTACTGTAGTCCCCCATCCCAGTGATGGGCAGTGTAGATATCACACAAACCTCGCGATCAGTGCACAGAACTTGCTGATGTAACACAGCAACTATTCTGCTGGCAGGATGGTTGGCCCACCGTCCAGATGAATGGTCTAGACATCAAATGGAGGAACGGCGTTGGTGAAACACATGTGTCTCGTGGGGCCCACTATAACGTTTATTTTCCATCCCACCTGTTGATAAGGTCACACAGACCTAAGCAAATTTCATATTTATCCAAAACTTCAGGGATCCCAAACGGGATTCAATGTTAGATGTTCAATCCCTTACTAGTTACAGTGTGGTCCACTTAATAACTAAATCTGTCTTATTTTTCCTTCTCAGGCCCTTGGGACGAGTTTACCAATTGGGTGGATGGTTTGGATGAATTACATACATCAAGGTGGGGTCCACATACGGGCCCACCAAGGAATTTAATCTGCTTCACTTCCCGTCAGGTGGAAAGACGGTTTGGATGTAACATATACATCAGGGGGGTTCCCATGCAGCATGCCAGACAGATGAACGGCTTGGATCAAAAAGCTTGAGGTGGGTACCCACCGTCCAGACCTGCTGGACGGTGCAGGTAGGTCCCATGCATCAAGGTGGGTTACGCGTGTGGCCCATCAGTTGTATATTTGCATACATGTGTATGTATATATTATATTATATAATAAAATATTATTTTATTCAGTTAGAGGGTACATCCAGGGCCTATTGCCTGGTTGGGACGACCCATAGACGTGCAGCCCACCTGGTTTTTGGTGAGGCCCATAGTGCTTGTGCGGGCCACCCTGATGTTTGGTGAGGCCCACAGCTTTCCATGGTGGGGTCCATAGTTTGGCTTTGACGCTGGGCCCACCTGACGTTTAGATTTGGTGAGGCCCACTCTCCTGATGGTGTTGCCCACCGTGGTTTATATGGTGAGGCCCACCCGGTGTGAAAAGAAAACCCAGGTGCTACCATTCTCGGCCGTTTTTAGGCTGGTCATCCAGCCATTTTCAGCATGGTTTCATGCTGGAAAACAACTGAAAATGGCTGCCTTCCTGGTTTTGTTTTAAGCCAAAAACATCAGCCATTTGCAAGCTATCTTCACGCTGAAAAACGGTCGTTCCTCAGCCTGATTTCAAGCTAAAAAACCACCTGTTAACAGGTTATATTCCCAATTACTTCCAAGCTGAAAATCAGCTGTCATCAGGCTGTCTTCCAAGCTGAAAAGCCTGCTGGTTACCGGTCACGTTTTTAGCTGTTTCCGAGCTGAAACCACAGCTATTTTTAAGAAGAATGATCAGTTGCTATCGTGATGATTTTCAGCTATTTATCAGGTAGAGTTTCAGCTATATCAGGCCTAGTTTTCTAGCCCTTTTCATGGCTTGTTTCATCCCGGCATCAGACTATATAACGGGCCCTGCAGAAAAGGCATTTTTAGTCTGGTGCAGGGCCTGACTTTGGTCCGGAAGTGCGGCCTATTTGAAGCACGAAAACGTGGATGGAATCCAAATAAAAAGGAGGGCCAAGGGGCGGTGGTTAGGCCGTTACCTGGCCTGGCCTGCAAGGTGGTTGATGCTCCCACCAACACTCTCTTCCTTTTCTTTCTTACTCTCTCTCTCTCTCACTCTTTTCTCTTTGTTTCTGGTGTGGAAATCCTGAAGCAGCAGGGTCCTATTTATAACCTAGAGGAGGAACCAACAACGGTTGGGAGAGGGCCCACCTCATGCAACGGTTGGGATTTACAAATGGCTATGCACGGGACCCATCCGTGTGTGGGGATGGATTGGTGGCATCTAGAGCTACCTATAAGTACAGTTCCTAGGTCTTGTGGGACCCATCTTGAGTCCGCGATTGGGTGGGTTTTTAAGGAAGATAACCCACCCAACAATGGTGGATTTGTACTCAGGGGTTCTCAGGGAAATCCAGACCGTTTGATTGGTCTGGATGAGTCCCATTAGTGGCGTGGGGCCCACCTATCTGATCTCAGATGAGATCTTGCTCCATCTCATGAGATCTCCTTGCTTTCTCTTCTCTTTCTCATGAGATGAGAGAGTACATCATCTTAACTCGTACCTCCTTCTTAGGAGGGCTGGGATGGTGCCATGTGGCCTATCAGATGGTCACAAATGTGACAGCCTTTGCTATCCAAAAGAAGAAAAATCTCCTTTTTCTTCCTTCTTAGTTGTCAGCCATTTTTGGACTGTGAGAGGACTCCTCTCAGCTGGCAAAGAAGAAGGCTAAAAACCTCTGATCCATGTGATATTGGCTTCCCCAACAACACCTGATGGTCCCTCCTATTGAATCTCAACCCCAAATGAAGGAAATGGACGATTGGGGCTGATCTTTGTTGTTTCAATGTGTGGGTCAAGGATCCTATACCGTTTTGTTCAGTGGACCCATGTGAGTAAAATGGACGGTTTGGATTGTCCGAAAAGTGGCCAGGGTGGTCCACTTTGGGGTTTGAAAATCTCCCAGTTTAAATTTCAGATGGTGGAGGAGTTTTTGTATTTTTTCTTCTGTTTGTGTTTTTGCTCAGCCAAAGCTGTTTGACCGAGCAAGCTTGGCTTGGTGCACCTAACGCATGGTGCTATATGTTGCACATGCATCGCGTGTGGGGTCTACCATGATGTTTGTGATAAATCTACACCATCCATTCTATTTTGTGGGCCCTTCCATAGCCTTTTACCAAAGGTGGGGCAAATCCAAGGTCCAGGCGGGGCCCACCACTTGATTTGGGTTCCATATGTGGATTCTCACCGATCTGACAGTTAGATTAATCTCAATATGACCACCAACGGTCAAAAGGTCGTAATGGGTCGTTTACATCTTCAAGACTTGTTACTATCCATGTATTAATATTAAATTTATTTTATTTCTTTTTATTTTATTATGTGTATACATATATTTATTATATTTTGTATTATTATCATTATTATTACATCCACACACGTACATATATATAATTAATGTTGTGGGTCTCGCTCCATAGGTTATTAGGACTACCTTTCGCCATGATTTTATATTGTTATTATTATTATAATTATTATTTTTATTATTATTTTCTAAGTTGTTTATTATGGTTTGCATCTCGATTTGTACCATTTACTTACTCAATCAGTCGCCTATGGGGCTTAATTAGATTATCTTAAATGTGTAAGTGAGTCATACTTTGTAAATACATAGGTCATTTTACAATCCACGAAGATTTGACGGTCAGATCATCGCAAAATATGATCAGTGATGATTCCTAAGGTTTTTGGTCTAATTTAGGTGAAAATCGTTGGAAAGTTTGGTAATCATGACGTGTATTACCACTTACATATAAGCTAATTTGGATCTTTTATGGTAACACCCGAGTACTGAAAAGTATGGGGTGTTACAGAGTGGCCCCACATGTACGGCCAGTCGGTAGTGCGCCGCCGCTGCCGCGGTGCCATCGCGCCCCGCTGTGGAGGCGGGCAGTGCGCCACCGCCCCTCTGGGGTGTCCTGCAGTGGCTCCACCTTGGGGCGATGGCCACCCCCTCCTGGGCTGCCGTATGGGTGTGTGGGACCCCCGGGCCCCACTGAATTTTGTGATTTGGGTTTTTAGGCCCGCACGGTATGTTTTTCTAACTGCACATGCACGTATTCGTGCCTCTTGACCTATTTCAAATTTTATATTTGTCAACCAACAGTTCAAACCCATCAATTGACGGCCTAATGATGACTAAGACCAATTTACATGATCTAGGAGGTGTACGAGTTACACTACAGTAGTCAATCTCACCCGTCGACGAAACTTTAGGATCCTAATGTGGTTTTTAGATTCAATCGCTCCCTTTCTAAGCCAGAGTTCGTTGTGCTACCTATATAACCTAGGTCCAGTTTAATCCAAATCTATCTCTAATGCCAACTTGTAACGCACCGGATTTCGAGGGTCGAGCGAAGCTCTACTCCTGAGATCCAACACATCACTTATGCAACATGGATAATGATGTTCAGATTCCGTCCATATTAATGAGTTAAACATAAGTGAGATTATACCAAAAACAGCATATTATACTCCAAATATAATTAAATTAAGCAAGTGGAAGACTGAAACATATATATTTAAGTATGTAAGTGTTTCACAACCTCTAGAGTATGAGTATGTTACCGGGCTGAACATATACATGTATTGTTCCAAAATTTACAAAATATCAAAATGTAAAGTGTCCAACTAATCCATATGTCCCTGTAATCCCATCGAATCAACACGAGGTCTATATGGACTTGCTTGAGAGATGAACGTAGGAGAATTCTTCCTCCTCATCTATGAAGTCCAACTCCGTTGCATAGGCTTCCTCATCATCTACATCTAAACCAGAGTCTGGTTGGTGTTTTAAAACACTGTCCCAGGGTGGAAGTGAGTGATCAACTCAGTGGTACTATAAGGCAAAGGTTAACATATTATCAAATCAATCAAGCAATAATGATAAAGCAATAAAACAATCACTTCCTAACTACTCTTGTTAATGCAGGAATGAAGTGCAAGTAATGGTGTATGCCCTCGCACAAAGCTCTCTCACAAGCGACTCTGACAACCAATTTCACATATGACAACACTCCCTAAAGTGCACCTTCCTCGCCAAAAGCACATCCTAACTAATGCAATGCGATGCATAGCCGTGTTAGCCGAGTACTTAATTAAGCTTATTCATACAGGTTCGCGAAGCTAAGGTACCTCCTTTTATATCATTAACTCAAACGAAGGATCCATCTAGGGTCATCAATCCTAGTTAACCACATACGATAGGCAAGTTGTAAGGCATCACCCCTAATGAAAAGCAGTCGATAGGCAAGTTCGAAGTTTATACTCGCGGTCATTACGGAGAGGCTATCACCTCAGCATAGACCAACAGCTCGAACACGGTGTCCCATACCACCATGTCCGGCTCACGAGTTTAGGTTGCTCACTGGTCACTACAGGGAGGCTCGTCACCCCAGAGTAGGCCGACAGCTCGACCACAGTGTCCCATACCACCATACTCGGCTCATAAGTCTTAGTGAATCATGGTACCATGGTTGAAACGAGCTTTTACATTGGTAAGTGGTACCTTAGATTCAAGTAATGATGTCTATACATGGTAAATATGCAATAGGCCAATTGATTTGTTTGGTAAGTTCAATTGGTATGATCACACATTGACTTAATCAACATGGAGTACATAGGCACCCCATGTGGCTTAACTATTGTCGACAATCATTATGCGACCCGAATTCGTCGAGTTACCCAATGTGGCAAGACTAATTCAACCACCCAAACAGGACTTGTTACCGATTGCCTGGGTTAGGTTATAGCCCCATTCTTACTCAGATGCAATTGGTAAACACATGTGATAATCATACCAACATTCAAAAAACAATCCAAATGAATTCTAAGTTCCCGAAAACGGAATGTCGGGCACCTAAACAATGAAATAGGTTAACTAGTTCGACGATTAATCAATATGGATCTCTACAATGATACTAGGGTTAGGTTTTCTTACCCAAATTGTAGCCGAAACAGATCGTGCAGCGAAATGGGGAAGTGATTCAGTACGTAGAGTAGTGGGAGGGAAGCACTGCAGCAATCCCCCAAGATTTCTCTTCTCTCTTTACTCTGTTCTCTTCTTTTCTCTCTTCTCCCTCCTAGGGTTTGGAGAAATTTGTATATGGGAGAGAGAGAGAGAGAGAGAGAGAGAGAGAGAGAGAGAGGGTGTGTGTGAGGCTATTTATAGGTCTAGTAGTGATGTAAATGTCCCCATGACCACTATATACATGGTTTATATCCTTTGGGCAGCTGTTTTTAACAAACAGGGCTCAAGGAAGGCCCACTACTCACATACGTCGTAGGGTAAGTTCCCTGACAATGGATCTATGCCAGGATGTGATTTCGTTGCGATCGGATAGGCCGATCGACCATGGAGGACCTGTGTCAGATCAACGGTCAAACTTGCTCGATCGGGGCCACAGGTATACGGATATATGTAAGGAAATTTTCCTTTTCCATGAGTACAGTTTAATCAGAAACTGACGGTCCAAAATCCCCAATTTCGCGTGTGAGCGAATGGCCCAATTCACTTAAGTTTTAGTTCGTTTTCTAAAGGCATTCGCGTTTCTCACACACTTTACTCAGGGCTCAAGTTGTGCATTTGTGGACAATAACTAGGCTTGATTTTTGCGATAATTGTCAAACCCAGTAGGACGAACATAATCTTATAGTTTCGCGGTCATCGGACTCTCGACGTGCGGTTTAGATTCGATACGAAGTTTCAATGCACTCCCGAGAGTGACAGGCTCTTGGGATTTTTCCTACGTTTTTATGTAGTGTTGTCAGTGGTATTAATCGTTTTAGGTCCTCTCATTTGTGGAAATGATGGCCCAAGCTTATTCCACAGCTTATTCAGTTTAGTACTTAATTAAATTTCGCCTTAATTACAACAAGATACGGTCCTTAGGTATTTCTAGCGAAGGTGGTACTCAGGTCTTTGTATAGATTTTTCCGAGACATTACATGAACTCCATTGAATTCTAGTATGATTTTAAGGAATATTTTTAGTTTTTAATGGTTTGTTATGACTCAAATTACAATAGATCTGTGACAGCTTTAAATATCTTCTTTTCCTCTTTGATATTGTGAGATTGGTAAATCCTATTGTCTGCCATAGTCTCCTGGGCATGGTTGGGTGATGGAATCCATTCCAAATCTCCACAATTCTCCTTTATTGATGACTAGATCAATGGGAAGTTCAGAGATTTGATCATCTCTCTTACCTACTGGATAAGATAGGACTGATTCTAGTTGTGTTCTTGAATCAAGTAAGTTAGCATCCTAAGAACCTACAAGTGAATCCTTGGCACCCTAGTACCCACCTTTAAATTCACAAGTTTCAATCCTAATTCTAATTCTAGTTATTTTCAGAAGCACACAAGTTCAGTCCTTGTGGATTCGACCTTGGTCTCACCAAGATTATTACTACATCGCGACCCTACACTTGGGGTTGTGAACAAGGATTTCATGATTGCCAATGGTATTACATGCTACTCCTCACAAGATAGTTTATATATGAAATAACTAACCTGCATCCACCCCTTCCATTCCTTAATCTAATGCTTATTTAGATAAAGTATGAATTTTCCAGAGAATGACGACTTATCATGGTGAATCTTGAACGAAGTCATAGTTAAAACTAGAAAATAGAGAAACAGGAACAGATCCCGATTGTAAATTTGCAATGGCAAATGATGGTTAACATTAAGTAGATAAACCACATGCAACTGATAACTATTATAATTTCCTTCATTCAACCTAGATCGCACAATGTTCCTAATATCCAAACTCCATTCCAAATAAAATCTTTACAACAATCAGTGTAATACAAGAAAGAATAATAGGAATTAATAATAGAAGCAAAGGAAATAAGCACTACTAAAGGATAGAGCAAAAGTTAGTACATTATCAAACTGATTCCACATATCTAGCCAACTAAAATTCATGCACCTTAAAAAAAAAAAAAAAAAAAAAAAAAAAAAAGGATCCACACAATTCAGGAGCTCTATACCATCTTGTTGCAATATAATCCTGCAAACAAGGGAAAAGGAAAACCATAAATATGCATGATACTAAGAAGAGCCTCTATGGTTAGAGAGAAATAACAAAGGTGAAATTAAATAATAAGAATCTCATTATCTCCTTCCTAATTCAGTTGCTAGATGGAACAGTTAGAAATAGGTAACAGATGCATTTTTTTACCATGTGGCGGTTGATTAGTTATTTGATTAATGAATTTTGAAAAGACAAGTTATCGATATCTTAGAGGACAGGTGAATAGGACAATACCAAATATTTCGATATAATGCGGAATAAATAATTAATTAATCTCAATTGCTCAGAGTATTGAAACCTTAATTCCAAATAATTCGTATGACAACCTTCACCTAAAATATTTAGGCATGATAACTTTATTTCACGACGTCTTTGAGATTAATCTTTTAAACTTGTAAGAAACTAAAATAAATAAAGCATTCACAATAAAGAGATAATCAACCATAACCAATGTACAAGAGGTTATAGTGATTCGGTACTTAAACTCACACTTACTCAACTCCCAAAATTACTGCCCTCGTAATTTTGGCTTTCACTATTTTAAGGTTTTCACAGGATCACCTTAACAACCTGATACAATTCTTATGATTTTCACGGGCTATCACAACCAAAACCCACTTTGTGATTTTTATGGGCTCACCACAAAACAATCTGCTGAAATTTTCAAGCTATCTCAGAAAAACTCATATGAAATAAAAGTAATTACATGATACTTATCTTCAAATGCCGATTCGAAAATGTAACCGAAGCTTGATTGCAACAATCTTCTTTCTTGGGAATTGATGTAGCAGTATATATCCAACTCGAAAGAATAAAAATGGATCTAATGTATTTTCAATAAAACAAAACTCTAATGCTACAAATTCAATTATCTGAATCTCAAGTAGAGTATAAAGAGCTCTCTTAAATATGATTTAAAAACTAACTTAAAAAGAGAATAGAAATGCTTAAACAAGAATTAGAGTTACCGCACAACTATTTTGAAGAGGGCCTGAATTTCTCTCTAACTTTTTAAAGGTTATTTACCAATTTTTGTTTTTGAAATGAATGAGAGAATGCCTTTATTTATAGTCTAAGGATTTGGAAATTTAATCAACCTGATTTTTGGTTCGGTTGGCCAGATTTCAAAGTTTGCGATCCAACGGTTCTCGAATTCCGTGGTATAAGTGAAATCAAAATTTTGGCTGCTGAATCTCCAATTCGGCTAGCTTAATTTGCCTGGAATCTGAAAAGTTGCATTGCTGGAAACTTGACCGAACCAAACTGGGTTAGTCGATTGTCAAGTTCGACTGGCCGAATCTAGAGTCAAGTTGGTCGAACTTGCCTCAGAAAATTCGATAATTGCAGTAAACTTGCCCGAATTATGTTGGGTCAGCCAAATATTGTTAGATTGGCCGAACCTGAATTGAGCTAGCCGAACTTCAGAGTTTTTACATTTTATACGTTATATTTATGACCATTATTTAAAAACACCTAACCTAGGGTCATTCTAAGGTTATATCACATGATGGTTGACATATATAGAGTGCTTTAGTCTTAAACTATGCAAAGTCTTTAATGCTTGAGATGTTGAGCCTCTTTTTAAATGATTTTCATGAGTTGCTGAAGAACACTGGAGTATGCTTGTGATCAATCTGAAAATATGAAATTTGACAATACTAAGTGTGCTTTAAATATAAGTACTAACAGTTACTATTATGGATAAGGTTACTCGGGTTACACGCCAAAAATGCATTCATCATATAGATGACATTGAACGAATGAATAGTTTATTAGTATGTATGTGCTGACTCCATCTCAAATTCTGAACATACTTTTATGTTTTGGCTTTTGATCATATTTATTTACTTTGTTTGTTTGTTTGTTTGTTTGTTTTTTGATAATGTTTATTTTGAACAACTCAACTCAAGTACAGTATTAAATCATGATACAAAAAAGAAATAAATCAACTCAACGCAACTTAGTACTGACTCGACTTGACTCGGTCTGGGTTAGCCCAAGTTAGACCCGAACTCAAAACGAGTCAGGTATGCTAGACTCGGTACCAAGTCGACTTGATTTCTGTAAGGTCTATTTTAAAATTGGGTAACTCTATGCGACTCAACTAGATGATCAACTCAGTCCTCGGACTATACCTAACTTGATACGACTCGATACGATGCTCAGATCTTATCGTCAGGCTTGGATCTACCTGAACCGGAAGCGGATTGGTTGGTGTACCTCACACTAGCTATATTACTACTGTATTGACGTCAGCAAGTTCTGTAGGTTTGATAATGAGGTATGTGTTATATCCAAACCGTCCATCCATTTGGCAAGCTCGTATTAAGGCTTGAGAATAAAAATAAGATAGATCTAACCATCCGCAATGGTGGATTGAACATCTACCATTGAAACCCTTTTTGGGATCATGAAAGTTTTGGATCAATATCAATTTTTTTTCCCCTTCATTCTGGTCCCGTGACCTTAGGAATAGATTGGATGGAAAATAAACATTATGGTAGGCCCTACGAATTGTTTAACGATAAAAATCATTATCTCTACTGCAATTTCTGATGTGGTCCAGATGACCTCTTCATTCTGGTTCCCCTTCATTCTGGTCTCGTGACCTTAGGAATAGATTGGATGGAAAATAAACATTATGGTAGGCCCTACGAATTGTTTAACGATGAAAATCATTATCTCTACTGCAATTTCTGATGTGGTCCAGATGACCTCTGGACATGACTCTTTTTTGGATAATGGTCTAAAATGAACTCTAAAAATATATTAACGGTGTTGATATAATACATACATCACCGTGGGGCATGTAACTTTGATCTCCTTTGAGCCGTTCGTACAACTTGGCGGTCGAGGACCGTCGGTGCTCGTCTCGCACGACACGTACCTACAGCAGAGTGTGTGGTACACCAGCCAATCCGCTTCCGCCCGAACCCGGCCTGCGGTCAATGATCCGTATCTTTCACTCGTGTGCCAGCTAGCAAGCACACGAGATTTCTCCTCCGGAAAGAACTAGGGTTTTGGTGTTGCTTTGCTCCATCCAATCTCTATATAAAGGGCAAAAGCCCATTCCACCCACCCAAACAAGAATCCTGAAAGCTGCTACTAGGGTGCCTCTCTCTCTCTCTCTCTCTGTCGATATAACTCTCTATCGATTTCAACTGTCTCTAGATCTCCGTAGGGTCTCTTTCTCTCGATCACAGCTCTCTCTCTCTCTCTCTAGATCTCAAGAAATCCTATCTGGGCTCTGAAAATTCTAAAAAATCGTATTCCCTCATCTCAACCTAAAAAACCTAAATCTCGGAAACACCATATTCCGATCTCGTCTCTGTCTTTTTATTTTTTAGGGGGGGTGGGGTTATCTTCTTTCTACGAAATCTTTAACCTACTGGGTCTCCGAAATTTTTTATTTTTTTAAATTTTTTAATCTACTGGGTCTCTGAGATTTTTGTTTTTTGTTTTTTTTTGTTTTTTGTTTTTTTTTTTTGTTTCTTTTCTTTTCTTTTCCCATTTGTTTAGGTCTTAACTTGATTTGGATTTTTAGTAGATTCCATTTTGTGATTGAAAAAAAATGCCTAATATTGCAATTCCTTGCTTTCGTGATTTGAACAAAGCGAGGACTCTATCGTTAGGCTATATACATTTCTACCTTTAGCTCTGATTTTCCTCTTATATATATATAGGATTTTTCGGTGACAAGGTAGAGATATTTCCTATGTGTTTCTATTTCTTTATTATATATATATTTGTGTTCTTTGGGAGTTTGGTGATGAATGATGAAATAAATCAGACGGATTCCCACTGATTTCTTTTTGAACGTGATTACTCACCAGCTACTTCTGACACACCATTCAATTTCCCAACACTCTGCAGCAAAATATAAAATATTGGTACTTTGATTTTTTATTATGCTAGCTATTATATCTGTGTTATTTTCTCTTCTTTTATTCCAGTTATTTTGGTGTTGATATCTTATAAAATCTATCATTTTGTTAATATTTTCATTTAAAAAAAAATCTGGGCCAGTGATGTTAGAAAATATTTGCTACTCTTGATGGTGGGAATGCCTACCATCTGATGATCTCTATCCACCAAGATCTCTGAGGCTCTTTCTCTCTATTTTATTTTTGGACGAGAAAAATTAATTTCAGCAGTCGGAAAAGACTGGGAGCGGATTAGGTTAGACGCCGGATCTAAAGAGGTGGGTGGCACCCCTGACTGTGGTGAATGATGCTTGTTCCTTGAATCCACATCGTCCAACCGTTCTGAAAGCTCATTTAGGTCCGAATCTTGGGTGGACCGTAACATAGGAAACAGTAGTGATTGAAACCCTGCTGTTAAAAACTTCATGGGGCCACCGGAATGTTTATTTGCCATACAACCGCTTGATAAGTAGATTGATCCAAAAAATTTGTGGTTGATTACCACTGTTTCCTGTATTATGGTCCACCTGAGTTTTGGATCTGCTCTTCTTTTAAAAAAAAAAAATTTAAAAAAATTAAAAAAATCACGCCCTAAAATGAACCTTCATTACGGATGGACGGAGTGGATTTAGTCACATGAAGCAAGGGGTCCCACCGACGCCTGTGGATCCTGGTCTCACCTAATCTCCTCCCGAAAAGATAGTTCTTTCGATTCAATAAACCTGTTGGGATACAAACCATTCCTACGATAGGCGAGTTTGTTGTCTGGTGGAGATAAAACCCAACCATCTTTCCTCTATATTTTGGGCCATCTTTTTGGACGCGGGATCCATCCAATGCAAGCGTTTCTAGGTTACAACTCCGGATAAGCTTTATGCATAAATTGACATGTAGGCCCATGGCGAGGTTTTTTTCAGAGACATGTAATCCGTCCATTATATGAGCCTGGCCTTATTATACTTGGATACTGAAACTTGGGTTGATCTGAAATCCATGTCCAACTTGACTATTGGAATAGCCTTATGGTGATGCAAGGCTCAGGTACCCCACATGATAGGAAATAGTGGTGATTGGACAGTGTTTCGGTTAAAGCTAGATAAGTTTAAATTGTAGATGTCACTATCTCCACCGTTTCTTGTGGAGTTGGCCTGGTTCAATGTTACGCTATTGGTATATCATCTGATTGGGTCATGATTATGGACCATTAGAAATAATTGTTCACTGGGTAAGCCCTGATTAAAGTTAGGGCATAACATGAGCCATCCCTTTCAAAAGCCATGTTCATCTCCAATGTCACCGTGGGAACCAATTAGAATGAGATCGGGGTGATTTACATTGATTCACAGTGTATTTGAAGATCCACAAAGATATATGTAGATAATTTTATGGTAATATATATAGAGCACATTAAATAATGCCACATTATTGTTCAAGCGACTGGTAAGAGAGCAATCATGTAAAAACAGTTATAGGTGTCATGCCTCAAACTCGGTGAACGGGCTTATAAAATTTATAAGCTTAGAATTCGGCCTATTCTTGGCTCCTAGCTCAGGGATAGCTTTTAAAGATGTATTCTCTCACTATACGGAGCATAATTGTGGGTATTTATGGTTGCCTTTAATGGATGATTGGATAAGAGCTAAAAGCAGTTCACAAGTTCCTTTTAGATTTTTACAATACGATAAAAAAAATTTTAGGAAGCAATTATTTAACAATAAATATATTTCTGTTAAAACTATGAAGGGTAAAATATGTTTTGTATAGAAGTAATAGTGGGGTATGTAGTTAAAGTTTGATAAGTATTGGTCCGAGTGCAGTCTGTTAATGGCTATTACAGTCGTTCTTGATTCTCGATATAAGATGTTCATCATTATATTCATCTTTAATAAGTTGCATGGTTGGAATAATGTCACTAAAGTTGATAAGATTTGTGATACATTGATGATATGTACAATTTATATGTACAAGCTTTGAGCGCTGCAAAAGACAATACTGTAATTGTAGTCCTGACTCTTTAAGTGGGTTCTATTTCTACTGTTGATGAACAACGAAACACAATTGATGATTTTATATCCTTCATGACACTGGTGAGACTCAAACACCATATAATCATTTCATTAAAAATAAAGATGAGTATGCCCTTTCGCGACTCAAAACTGCCGATACACTTTCTGGCTCATGATGACTCAAACGGGCGGATAGACATTCATTGTCCAAGAAAGGTAGAAAGTCTCCATCTGAATTTGTTCAGCACTTTTTCCACTCTTGTTCTAGGGTTCCTCGTGAAAAACGAGCACCCCTATCTAGAAACAATTCAAACAGAGCTTGACCACTATCTTAAGGAGTCACTTTAAAGAACATATGCAAAGAATTTGATGTTTTAAACTGGTGGAAGTCAAAAGTTTGTGATTCATAGTATCATATGCTCTCGTTAATGGCACATGTTTGTGAGCATCCCACCAGAGTGCCTTCCACATCTAAATCTAATAGGCCATGAACTAGATTAGAATCATTCTCAACGAATCCATGAGAAGGGATACAACTTTTTTCATCGAGTCTGGGTGGAGACCAAAGATCTCGAGTGACCGATCCGACAAAACAATTCAAAAGATAAAGTAGTATTGTTAATTTCTTCATGCTTATTCCGAGTTCGAAGTACCATCTGTACAAATAAAAATCCCCTTATGATTTCTTCTTCATATAGATAGATTTAGGATTGTGGAGTTCGAATTTTCTTTTAGTACTACACCGAAATCAATTGAAGCGTTCATTTGTACACATGATTGGCTACATTCGATCTGGGGAAAATGAAACTTTGTTGACAAGGAGTTCAAGGAAGATGAGAGTGAGAAGCAAGATGAGACAATACCTGTAATAATTGCATAAAGCAGGATAAGACATGCATTTTATTTATCTTGCATTTGCTTACAAATACTTAAATTGTAATATTTGATGGGTGGATGGATTTTTATTTTTTATTTTTCTCTTTTCATTTATACTTTTAAATTAGTTAATGTTGCTTAAATCTCATATGATTGGATGATTGAGTTTATTTATCTTCATTCTTTAATTATTTATGTTGCCTAACTTAATCAAATATTTTTCTTTCAAAATAAACACATATAGATATGTTATTGGAAGATGATCCATTGGCAGATTTTTGAGATATAGAGCCTAAGTCTACTCCAAGAATAAAAATATTAAGTTATGTAAGTTATGTGGAAAACAATTTGTAAACAAAACAAATCAGTTAAAATTACATTTGGCTTGTCGGGGAGGAGACATTGCACCATGTAGCAAAGTTCCTCAGAAAGTCCGAGATTTATTTTGAGTCATTCTCGAATCAAATACAAAAACTTTCTCCACCCATTCCCCTACAACTACAACCAATACAACCATCCACATAAGATATAAAAGTAGACCTATTATAATTGAAGAGGGGTTAAGCATATGAATGACCTTTACAGTTAGTAGAGAAGAACAAAAGAAACTTTTAAGGGAACAAGAAGAATAAGATTATCAAGAGATCATAAAAGAAAGCTTGAAAATGACATCCATGACCAGATAACAATATCAACCCCCACTGAGACAACATGATGCCGAAACAGATAAGAGTAAATCATCATAAAAAATGACTAAAAAAACTTATGGAATTTGTGAATGAGGACGATAGAAAGATATCTCTACCATTTAATTCAGCAGTGGCAAATGACCATCTTTTGGATACCTCCAGCTCAGAGTCAGCCCAGAGTTCCTACAGTTGAAGCCATAAAAAGAGAATCAAAGGATGATTTTGGCGACAAACTTGGAGGGGGTTACTATTATGGATAAGGTTACTCAGGTTACACGCTACAAATGCAGTAATCATACAGAGGATATTGAATGAATGAAATGTTTATTAGTTTGTATGTAGATGTGGTTTATTTACTTTTGATTTTTGATAATGTTTATTTACTTTGTTTATTTTATGGACATTATTTATTTACTTTTGATTTCAAAGAAGACCCATCTGAGTGGTTTTAAGCAACGTCTGTATTTTGAACATAGCCTGGACACCCCAAAGGCCAAGGCTAGATTTTTAAACTTGGGTTCAGCCCTCGGGCCAAGTGTTTGATCCCAAGCTCTTGCGGCCTTGCCATAGTAACCCAGCCCAACGACCTGATCCGACTCAGTGCCAACTCGATCCCCAAGGCTAAATTTTTAAGCTTGGGCTCAACCCTTGGGGTCTAGTGTTTGAGCCTAAGCTCTTACCGCCTTGCCCTAGTAACTCAGCCCGACAACCCAATCCGACTTGGTTTTTTTGACCGGGTTGGACTCGGTTCGGATCAGTCCAGCCCAGACCCGGACTCGGATTGAGTCAGACATACTAAACTTAGTACCGAGTTCGATCAAGTTCGGGTCAAACCTTTTTCAAAACCGGATCAAGTCGAATCATACCTAACTCGGTCCAACTCGACTCGATGCCCACCTCTACTTGAAATTAAATAAGATATCATAATTTTTATAGGTACAAAAGTTCACAAAATCATTAAAACAAAGCCTGAAGATGTATAAGAGGAAACAATAATACCAAATTCCCTACTAAGAGACACAAGGTGTCCAAAAATAAGGTGTCAGGAGGATAAAAGTATTTACAAGGTAAGCCTAACTTCATTAGTTGATCTAGGAACGCGATTGCAATAATTAAAAGAAATGATATAAGGAATAGAAAAGGTTGATTAAACACAATTACCAAGCATTGTCAGAAATAAAGAACTCGTAAACTTTTTTTGTTTTTGAATGAGCTTTTGTTAAAGAGAGGCCAATCTTAAATGGGATCCTCATGGCAAATGATTGCATCATCAATTGGTTGACATCGTGGATTAAGTACTCCTCCATTAGTTGCTGACAACGTCTGACCAACTCCTGACTCAACCCATCATAAAACATCCCCGCACTCCAATCTCTTCGGACAAAGAATCGCCAGTTTCTCCGGCCGCGCAAAGCACATTAGTTGCTACGATCATCGAAGGTTGATACCCCAAAAAAATCAATAACTCTGAGGATAAGATCCGAAACGGGCAAAGAAAATTGATACAAACAAAATGTGTGACGGGAGTCAAAACTCAGCGACTTTCGTGTGAAAAATCTTTGACAAAATCGAAGGGCGTAATGGACTGCATTCGCCATTTGAGATTGGCCATGACGAGAAGCTCCATCTGCCCAATCGTTTGAGGGGCGAACACGAAGCGCAACTCGAAGAACTAGAGTCCAAGAGTAGAGGCATGTTCATTTCTTCCATTTTTGCCGTGAGAGAAAGGCAGCTATTAACAGCAGTTGAAAAGGCCACCCATTTCCTCTTGGGAGAGTGATGGAGAAGAGGAACCGATCAAGGTAGTTGACAAAGAGATACACCATTATCGGACGGAAATGGTAGTACTCGTGCACCTTGGACATCCTGTTGATGGCGTCTTGATAGGCGGTAACGTCGAGCGACCGATCCTGGAATCACGAAGGTAGTCAGGTTCCGACATGTGGTGGAGCTTGGAATCGAGGAGGGCGGAGATCGAACGGTCATTGTTGTCTGGTGAGAGATGGTGGTGGGGTATGGTGGAGGAGCATGGTTGTGGTGGTGGGAAGAGAAGAAATGGGATGG
Organism: Magnolia sinica; assembly: GCF_029962835.1. Lineage (NCBI taxonomy): Eukaryota > Viridiplantae > Streptophyta > Magnoliopsida > Magnoliales > Magnoliaceae > Magnolia > Magnolia sinica. The sequence continues at coordinate 65,543,522 of NC_080590.1, read as the reverse complement.
AAAGAAAAATGAGAGAAATACGGTTTTAACTTTGCCTTAATTAACATTTCAATACTTGGGAACAGTTTAAAACCGGTAAGATTAGGAACAGCTTAAAACCATTTCTAAACCAAAAACATGGCCATTCCTTATCAACAATTTTGGTGTAGTGTCCTTTTGGCAATGGTTTCCTCAACCGACAGAGAATAGTGGGAGAGGTCTTTGTCAGAGTTTTCCTTGTCAATAGACCATTTATCCAAGTAAAGGTGGATCCCTAGGCTTAAGCTCGAAATATCAGGATATCTTAGAGATCTCTAGGTTGGCAGCTTCCTCCTACTTCAGAATGGACCATGGCAACAGGGGCCTCTCATTCGACAATCACCTTCATCCTTCTAGTCATCTATCAGTGAAGGTTGCTTTTTCAGATCCTTATTATCTGTAACTTACTTTTTGTATTTCGTCGATTGCACTAAATCAATATGAATTAAATCAACATTATTTATTGTTGTTTAGAATTGTCTCTTCTATGATTTGTATTATCGCCAAACCAATATATCGTTTAATCCCTGAAATGTTACCAAACAACCATTATCGGGCCTACTCAACATTGTTGTTTAGAATTGTCTCTTCTATGACTTGTATTATCGCCAAACCAATATATTGTTTAATCCCTGAGATGTTACCAAACAACCATTATTGGGCCTGCTCAACAAATTTCTTCATAAATGAATATCATAACCGAATAACATGATCGACTTTTGATCCGGTTTTCTCAGATCGTTACTTCCATCTCTAGATGTGATCGCTAGATTCAACTTCCTTTTGAAATTCAAATAATGGTTGGGTCATGCACAAGTTATCAGATCATGAAGAAGGAACAAACTACTCCCACCACGTTTTTGCTCTTGTAACTGTTAGCAGTAGATTTGTGACTTCTCATGGCTAATCGACCCTCTAAGCTCATAAATATTTGCATTCTGATAACTGCTAGTGGCACACAAAATCCTAACCCATTACCTAAGTGTTATAATGTCTCCTACTTTAAGAAGTCATCATATCATTAGCAATTGAGCTTAAGATGAGGCTTTTCGGTTTTCTCCTTACACCTAGGCCAGCACTCTGCTAACTATGTTGCTGGCTTTTGACGTGGAAGATCTGAGAAATCATATGGAAGTATATAATATACTTATGTCGCCCTAGAAGACCTGTAGGTACATACAACACTAGGTCCTAGAGGACCATCCCTGGATGCTCACAATGTGTGAAAGCTTACCAAGATGGTGGAAGCCTACCCCATAAGGGGAGATGCGAGTTAATGGAATCCAACTCAAGAAAGTGGACGGATCAACCCACTTGATAAATTCACGCATCCATGCATCTCGTAACATTCATGCATTTCTATTTTAATTATGACATGTATGAACCATGATGGGTTCACTCACTAGGCCTGGCCAGCTGACGCTATATTGATGAAAAACTGTACATACTTTGTAGAAAATGAAACAATTGCTCCATTCTCAAGACAGAAGGTTGAACTAGTGGATGATTCACAATGGCAGTGGCTCTATCTTGAAGAAGACGAGTTGTATGCACTGAATCAATAGCATATTGAGTGAAATTTATGTTATTTTCTTTAATCATGTTTCGGAGTTTTATAATTGAGCATTTTAAAGTATTTGTTTGGTTAGTTGTTTAATAAAGTCCCAAATGGGTTGGTTGTAGTACAAGATATGAAACATATGGACTAAATGATTTTGAATTCTTTTGATTGGTTGATGTATGTGAATGGTTAGGATGATTGAATGTGCAATGTCTAGATGAATGGCTGAGTTTGTCAACTTAGAGCGCAATTAATTATGTGCCTCTGGAAAAATAGTATGAATACATGGTTTTAGTACACATTTTGTACAAGTCAGTCTGTAACTCGGGTCCGAGGGTGCACACTCTTTATCTGAATTTCGGGGTGTGACATTAACTAAAAACTCAATCCAGTCTAGACTTTTTTAATATAAGTCATTTGAATTAAGAGACTTTTTTCACACAATCTACCCAAGGGTTGTCAACTTGAATTAACCCGAGTCATAATCTACCAGATCATACCTAGGGTAGTGAATGTGTCTGGTTTGTGTTGGGCTGGCATACCCGGATCCAAACATGATATACAAATTCAGATTTGAATCCTGTTCACTTTGGGTCCAGGTATCATATATGAGAAAGACTTTGTCGAACGGGCGGACCAGATATAATGTGGTGCCCAATCAGATAGTGGGGTCCAAGCTTCGAGCCTTGTTTGAGTCTTGATTTGGACAAGTAATTGGGTCTGGAACCAGGTCAGAAAGATACAAGCTTTCATCACCTTGCTTTCACCGAGGATGGACACTTGCACAAGAGAATTCTTCGAATTTACAGCTCTAAGCTGCCCAAAAACCAGCTCCAGTGCCTCTAGGAGCATGGATAGTGTAGTGCCACCATGCCATTATTGCACACACAGCATACACCAATCAAATTGAAACTATTCTAAATCGACAATAGTCCAAAACCGAATTGCTTCAACAATTTTAACCCCTTTCATCAGAGCATACAAATGGACGATACTTAACAGAAATCAATAATGGTTACATTCAATGAGAAAGCCATTTATTGGATGGTCCAAATCATCTAATTAAAGCAATATTATTATGCAAGGTTTAAGAACTTGAAACTCAATTTGAATCCAATGAGCAAACTCCAAAATGGCTCTAAATTCAGTGCAAAACTCAACTCCTCTTCCTAGTCATTTCTTTGACTTGGCCATTCTCTTAAGTGATTCAACTCAGGGTGTTTCTCAGGGATTTCTAAACCTTGTTATGAACTATATTGAACTAGACTAGTAGTCAATTTTTGTGTATGCTAGTGCTCCATAAGAGGACTGTAGCAAAGGAACATATTTTAATTTTTTCCATGTCTTTGGCAGATTTTTGTCGACATTTTAGAAGGTTCAAACGTTAAGGTGGAAAATCTCTGCAAGTTTTTGGAGGAGCATGACATACTTATGCTCCCAATGAGAGCATCCAGTACGCACATAAGAAAATGCACACGCACATAGGGAAGAGATGGCACATGCATGCATTGTGTTCATATTCATGCAAAACAAATTCATGTTTCCATGTAACTGTTTGTATCAGTGGTTCCATCGCCCACATCATATGTATAAATAATGGAATATTAGGAACCTACTTTCTCTGTTGTTAAGTGTTGAGTGGCAAATATTGCATATTTTACACCATTTATATCTTAGTTTTATGAACATGATAATGCTTAATGGTATATTTTTTCAATAATTTCATACAGAAAATCATAGATTCTATCCTTGATAAAATATAAAACAAAAGGAGATACTATCATTTCATTTTAGTTTCATTGAGCCATAGAACATTTTTAAAAAAAGCATCAGTTACGAGCATACCAAAGAGCCATCAGAAAGGCTTTGTAAATTCAGATTTGAATCCTGTTCACTTTGGGTCCAGGTATCATATATGAGAAAGACTTTGTCGAACGGGCGGACCAGATTCAGAAGATTGCATTCCCTTGCCAGGAGCTCCCTTTGAAGGCTGCATAACACTTACTATCTTGTTTATCCACTCAACCTTCTCTTGCATACTCTCAGCCTTCAAAAGAAGGGCGCTGTGGGCTGCATGATCAACAGAAAATCAAGGTATATATTAGCTCAAAAGGAATGAAAAGAAAAGAAAAGAAAAGAAAAAGAAAGAAACAGGATAAATATTCAGAAGGGAACAAACCTTTCAAAACTGTTTTGTAAGGAACCTTGCTAGTAATCTTGAACACGACCTTGACCTTCTCCTGTATCTGGTCCATTTTCCTTCTTATCATCGGAACTTTTTGCTGGAGGTTCATCATCATCTGGAACCTCTTGTATATTACACTCCTGCAGAGATAATATATTAGACCGCAGAAGTGCACTGATGATTATGTAATAGTGTTTGAGTTTTTGGATCTCAACAAAGTTTTTGTTAATTATCAAAAAGAAAAAGTCACTGATTTCAGACATAAAACTACATGTTATATTCACTGGAAATGTGCACAGAGTTTGTCTAATCACCATTTGCATAATCATTGCCAGAATCTGTGTAAAGAATGATGGCCACCACATTGCTGTTTGCTAATGTAGCCAAGCTGATCAGGCTGGCCAACATCAGACCATTACAATTGAATTGTAGGACAGAAATGAAGATACCAATTGATTCAACCCAGCAAAAAAAGTATTGAAGATAGCAATCTCAAAAAGATAGAATAAAATAGCTAAAAATTTATGAGAAAAACAATTCAGTAGAAAAGAAAAAAGAGCTGGATTATAGAAAAAGAGGGGACATGAATACTAAGGTTGTGATTTGGATAGGCTGCATTTCTACCATCAAAATGTTAATGCACTGCAAATCAATTGAAAATCTCCAAAACCCATTTACAAAACATGATTTTTTTAACTCTAAAAATGCAATAAATCTGTCCAAAATACATCAAAAGAAAACACGGGCATTTGCCTACATATCAAAGATCAAGTCCTTCTCAATGCATTCCACTTGAATTAGTAAAAAGGAAACATTTACAAAACATGGGTTTTTGGCTAAAAATCATTTGGAAATCTCCTGCCTCCCATTCAACTTGCATCTATTTACTTATTTAGCCAAAACACATTGACAAAACATGGATCTTTTTTCTCTACAAATGCAATAAATCTACCCTTAAACACACCAAAAGAAAAACATGGGGTTTTGCCTACAAACCCAAGATCACATCTTTGTTAATGTAATGCAATAAAAAACCACTTAAATGACTTAAAGAGCAGTCTTCGAAAAGTTACTTAACAATCCCTACAAAGAATAGAGACAGATTAGGACAACTCCAACAGTTGACACACATAGTTGCCGCTGCTCCCACTATCAACAACCATTACACAAAGCTCCCACTTTACCATCACTTGGTCCAAAATATGCTACCCCATTGTTCATTAGCTATTTCTTAATTGCAATTTATAGCAAGGTTGGAAAACTTGGAAGTCGGACTTGATTTGGTTTGGTCCACCTAAAAAATTTGACTCGGGCCATTCCCGTTCCTTCTAAGTGATTCTATATTTGCAAAAGTTACAACAAACATTTAGAAAAATCATTAATTACTGGCAAAATTCACAAGCATGTTTCATAGCAAAACATTCTACTAAGAAAGCTTCAAAGTTTTTTTTTCCCTTTTATCACCAATGAAGCTCCGAAGTTGACAATATAATCTAAACTAAAAAAGATTTAGCTCCAAAATTGATGTATCTAACAGGTCCATAAAAGAAACCACTGAAGTTAAGACCACATCATTGACAACCACCATACACTAAATAAAAGTGAAAGAAAACACCAGTCAAACACGATGAAAGGGTTGTGACCTACGCCCCTACCAAACACTGAAAGCAAAGACAAAAGGAATATTGCTATCATTTTGAAGTGTCAAGCCTATCCACCAAGCAAGCATGTCCAACAAATGGGTCTGTAATACTGTTTTACAGATTATGGAAATGGGTTTGGCGGTTTGGGGTAGAGGTAGATACATTATGGAGGGAGGTGTTGGGAGGAAAATATGGAGTAGAAACAACCGGTAGGTGGACAAAATCTTCTTCTCTATATAGGGCTTCACATTTGTGGAGAATGGTGGCTTTATTGGAACCGGCAGTTCGGGAAGGGATGGGATTCCATTTGGGTGATGGTAGAGATATAACGTTTTGGGAAGATGTTTGGATGGGGGATCAAAAGCTAAACGTCATATTTCTGTGGTTAGCAAGAATTGTGTTGGAGAGGAATTTGAGGGTTGATAAATGCTTCTCAATGCATGGGGAGAATGCCATTTGGACTCCTCCATGTAGGAGGGACTTGGAAGATGAAGAGTTTAATGAGTTATCTAGTTCGCTTCAATTGTTGTCCAAAGTGCTGCCGTCAACTTCAGAAAGTATTCTTTCAGATGGTTGTTTGAAAAGTCTGGAACATTTTCGATAAAGTCTCTTTATAAGACCTTTGGTGGAGGTCGTGTGTTAGAAGAGGAAATCCCTTCAGCTCACATTTGGCGATACAGTACCCCTCCAAAGGTGGTAGCGTTTGCATGGTTAGAGGGTTGTAAGGTCCTAACAGTGGACAATCTCTAAAAAAGGAATATGGCTCTCCCGAATGTTTGTATTATGTGTTATAAAGCAGCAGAATCAATGGATCATCTCTTTATTCATTGCCCCTTCACAAGTAAAATGTGGGATAACCTCTTCCTCTTGTTCTGAGTAGGGTGGCTGCGAGGTCGATTCGTGATTTCTCCATGGCATGGTACGGAGGGGGGAATAGGAAAGATTGGGACTCATGCTTGGCGTATGTCCCTTCTCTCAGTTATCTGGTGTATTTGGCTAGAACAGAATGATCATTGCTTTAACAACAAACAAAAGCTTGTTTCAGTGGTCTTCCAAAAAGCGAAATCAATGATGCAAGAGTGGGTCTTTGCTTCAAAGTTGCTTGATTCACTCCCAGTTAGTTGGGTTGGGTTGTAATTTTATTTCTTTTTTGTTACTGGCTGCAGCCTTTTAATAAAATCATCATCGTTCAAAAAAATAAAAATAAAAATGAGTTTGATCCAATTGGTGAAGAAAATGGGAGCTAGTTCGCCTCTTATTTCATTAGACGAGATGCCGAGCTCGGAAATGCTACTAAGATTAGACATTGAGAGTGGTAAAATGCCAGAAAGATTATTTGCAGACAGATACAGGGATGTGAGTTTGCAAAGAGTGCCAATATGGGCTGGGATGTTTCCAGTGAAGGTGTTGTGACTGAGATTGGGATGGAGGAGGTTTGGAAATGACAGGAAGCTCAAGTTATCAAGCTTACCTTGCAAGCCTGCACATGGTAAGCTTATGTGTTATGCTTCCAAGAGCCTAGGTCCGACACAAGAACCTATCGAGTTTGGGTTACAAACTCTTACCCTCAATCCTACACAAGGAAAGAGAGTGTGGACTCATACATGACACTTACCTGTTGAATTGAGCCCCTTTGACGCGCCTTCTTGGGTTGCTTGATTAATGTTCTCCCGTGCTTCAATCAGCTCCCATTTTGCTCTCCCAATCGTTGATGCCGATGCTTTGCCAATACTTCAACTCCAAGATCAAACATCTTGTATGCGATGCTCCATTGAGATGACTAAGCTGATGGGAGGTTGGGTGAATCTCCTACAACATATGGAAAGGTTGTAATTCCTAGTGGTTCACCTAGACGGGTATTATAGATGATTTAAACAAGGATTTTACTATGGGTTCAAGTCTAATCTCTAGAACAAAGTGGAGATCGAGTTCATCTTCTTCAATGAGGTTGGAATCCTCTTTCAAGTGATGAATCACAGGGAAGATGACTTAGATCTCATGGAGCTAGAGGCTAGGAATGTGGGATATGAGTGGGGAATCTCCCAAGCTTCTATTGCACCTAAAATCCATCCAAGAGCCTAATGCATGAATGCCCTTTATAAAGGAAACAAGTTCGAATGGTAAAAAAAAAGGGACAAAAATCGGTATTGTTGATCGATCGGCCAGATCCAGCTTATATCCAAAAATGCTTGTTGGACGATTTGGGCTACCCTCGATCGATCGACTAGGGGACATTGATCGATTGGCCAAAATTCATATTTACCTGAAAAACTTACTAGATAGTTTTGGCCTTGATCGATTGATTGAAGATCGCTCGATGGCTGTTATTTGGGCAGTTTGTTTTACAACAGCCCGTACCTCTTTTAACCTTACTTATCATGTTCCAATTTTGGTTCTAAGGCAAAGGGATGATCAACAGCGTTTACCTACATAGGTTAGGATCATATAAAGGCTAAGGGTTGTTTTGGGTCAAGGTCAGAGTCACTAAGGTACCTCATTTACATATTCTTCACTTCCTTAATGCTCTAGTCTTCATGTGTCTTTGGTCTTCAGCTTCCAAGGGCTCAACCAACTCCCTGACACATAGACGCACATGATTGAAAAACAAAGTGCACAAATAAGTGAACTAATAAATAATACCATCTCCTTCAAAGTAGCTATTAGCATTCAATCCTGCCTGAGTGAAAGCAATTGTAATCATGGACCACGCAAGACACGAAATACTACTCAACACTTGAGTACCTGCGTTCAAATTCAGCTTACAGGCCCGACTAGTTTGTATAACCACAATCCTATATTCCACAATTATTACATTTCCTCTTCATTTGAATTACAGAGAGAATCATGGAAACACAAAGTAAACATTAGCTTTAGTCACAGTTGCAATTCTCTAACACAAGATAAAGGGTGACCGTTGCTTAAAGAATATAGAAATGCCACATACAAAACAAATAGAACACTAAAATTTGGGATCTAGGAGATTTTGTAAATATAGAGAAGTAAAATATAACCATTGCGCATATCAAATCTTTCGGTGAGGATTCCTTGTATCAAAACTGGCCCTTGAGTATAATAAAATGACCCCGCCCAGTAAATTAAGCTTTAACAGTTTCCCAAACTAAAAACCCAATATTACAGTGATGGCTAGCAAGAGAAAGGGAACTAATAGCATCATCTCCTTCAATACAGCTATTAGGATTCAATCCTGCCCAAGTGAAAGCAGTTGTAATCATAGACCACACAGGAACAAAATCCTACTCAACACTTGCATTCATGTCGAAGGTGGGCACATTCATGGCAATACTGGACTTGATCCACGAATTGAGTAATATGTAAATATCAGCTTTTCTAAGACAACATACGCCTCTGTATGAAGCTACGGGCACCAACTTGGAACATGTACGGACCTTCCAAACCAGCGTATAGACGATGTAGCGGAAGCTCAGCCAGTCAACTCATCAGGTGGGCCACATGTATGAAGACAATAAAGTCTAGAGAATGAATGGTCCACGCTCAACATACACAAGGCCACCCAATGAGTGCACTGACCTGATTCTTGCATCCGCCTATGAATGGCTCATGTCCCACGCATGTGACTAGTGGCCACATGAAGAGGTCTGTCAAGCTTAGCGAAAACAATGTGAGTTGTGAAGATCTTACAATTTTAGCAAAGCATTGAGCCTCCATGTAGTCACAGAGTAATTAGAATTCACTGAATAACACAAACACAAACCCGACTAACCACCATCCTCAGACTCTCCTGATTCACTGCATGAAATATATATTCCGATGAAAACAGGCGTCTACCAACTTTAGCGCAACATCAAACAACAATATTGCATCGAGAAAATCTCATCTTATGAGTCTTTTCTCGTAGTTAGCTAGAATTTTGTTCGAACAAAAGACCATTCCAATTTCAGGTACTTTCAGTGCCTTAGGTAAGAAAGAATTTGAGTCTTCAAGCGTGGCATGTGGGACATCTTAACCACCTATCAGGTTGGACCCAAATGGTCAAATCGTATATGACCCCACCAAATTATCAGACCAATCGACATAATCATTTATACCAGATATTTAACGAAATAATGGACAGTCTAACAAAACGTGCAAAATTTTCACACGGGTAGTTTTCATAAATGGATGTCCTACCTAATTCCTTAACAACCAGATCTTTTGCTTTTCATGCATGTATGTCCTACCTAATTTTTTAACAACCAGATATTTTGGTTTTCATGCATGTATGTCCTACCTAATTGTTTAACCACCAGAAAGTTTTGGGCAAGTCATCCACAAGGAGGATCCCACCTGATACATGGATCAGAGGTCCAACAAAAGCGCCAGTTTAACACGCATGGCCGCATTTAGAGGAGTGTGAAGCAAGCAATCATTATCTGGTAGAAAGGACCTGGTACTTTATACACATTTCCCTTTCTCTGTGTCTGACATTCCTAGCATGCTCGTGTAAAAAAATACTAATTTTACATTTTGTTAGTTATAATCTTTTATTTGGGGATACTTCTTGCAATAAATAATGGATTTTGAAGTTTGTTATTATTACCAGTTATTTTTTCAGTGTTTCTAAATGATGTTTGCAGGGACCACACGTGCACAGACCCTGCCCATTTACACACACATATAAGAGCTGAGCTTTCCATCGGGTGCAGCACAGTAACAAGATATCGTGGCTCAGAAACCAGGCGGTTTCGCTCAGGTGGCCCACAACGTGCAAAACAAATGGATGGCTAAACAATGTTTTATATCCACTGAATTGTTTATACACTAGCCAACTTTAAGAGTGAAGCAGTCTGATTTTTAGACCAGAAGACAAAAACAGTGTGGTCCACCCAAAGGAAAGCTCTGATTTCGGACACTTTGCCATATTAACACATGTTCTTGCAGAATCAGCAAGCTCTTAAACACATACAGGTCTAGCAGGCTTATTTCTAAAAACAAATAAATACATATCTGGATCATTATTTTATTGTATCAAATATTTGAATGGTAAATGCAAGCAATTCCGACTTCTAAAAGGTATCATTTCCAACACCCATATGTAGTTGTGCACATATCTGTGTCTTCAAGATTCTAAAAGAACAAGAATCAGGCAAGTATAAAGATTTGTACCGACCGAACAATCGTCTCCAACTCAAACTAAAGAAGGCTTGGAATTTAAGCTTTGCCAAATGCACAAACACCTCAGAATGTGGCACATGTGCCATGTTTGGCTGCAAATGGGCATGCCCCTTTGAGCTTATACTACCAAAACCAAGCTAAGAAAGGTTCCCAATTACCATTTAGTATTTTATCTGAATGCCAGCAAATTGCCCCAAGGATTTCAGCTAATTAGAAAAAAATTTTAAAAAGTGCATTATTTGACGCTTGATTGCTTTCCTTCATCAAACCAGCTAGAAAATCAAGTGGGCTCCAATCCAGCAAGTGGTGAATTTAACACAACCAATTTTAATAGCCACACAAATATAGTAAATTCCACACACATCATAAGAATTTTATAATATTTGATATTTTCTTATATGTTGGCACCATTGAATCTTCATTCCACCTATAAAAACTATGAAATGTCCACTCCACCAAATCTCCATAGGCACAAGATGGTTACAGGGAATTCCACCTCCCTTTCTAGATTTGCAAGGCAAGCATCACGAAAGCCCAACATTGACACTTTGATATATGTTTGATGCTGCAAATGATGAATCATAATAAATACAGTAATGAGTTTTTGAGATAATATGGAGTTTATCCTATTTTGTAGGGTAGCTTCTTTTTTTTTTTTTTTCTCTCTTTTTCTTTTTTTGAACAATGATAATGTGGTTAAAAAGGCATACGCAAAAAATACATATACAAACAACAATTTACAGCGACTGTCAAGAAATTGGGAATTGGCTATAGAGATTTATAGCCAAAGCCCATTCCTCAACCTGCTCTTTAGCCCTCCTAAACACATTTGAGGCACTCCCTTTACTATTTCTAAAACATCACTCATTCTCTCTCCATAGACCCCATAAACCTGCCAGCATAGCCAATCTCCAGTTTTTGTCCCCGTTGTTCCACTACCTCCTCCATGGCATTAAAAAAAAAAAAAAACTTCTATAGAACCTGGTAACACCCACACCACTCCTAACAGTTGAAAGAAATCATTCCAAACTGCTTTTGCGAAAGAGCAATGAATGAATTATGAATCTAGCGTGTCCATGTGTGTGCACGTAGCCCACTAAAGTCATGGATTGGCCTGTTTTTTGGGCCCATAGCTAATGCAGGGTTTTCACACCGGGCTCGAGTGGAGTAGCCTATGGGATGCAAGAACACACTCGGGGTGGGTGGGTTGTGTGAATCGGAACACATGTAAAGTGGGGCCCACGAGGAGGTTCGGCCGAGGTCCTAAACCATGCGATGTGGGGCCTGGGCTATGAGATAAAGGGATTGATTCACCACTCTCTATTGGTTCGAGCTTTTAGAGCAAGTGGTCAATTGTCCTGCATCAAAGTGGTATCAGAGTGGGAGGTCTTGTGTTCGAGACTCCTCACCGGGGGTGATTAATATGGGTGCATTTTCACACCGGGCTCGAGTGGGGTAGCCTATGGGATGCGGGGACACACAGATCTGCTACTAAAGAGCTTAACTTCTAAGTACATTGAAGTGAGTGGCTGGCTTAATGAGTTCTAGATCACTGGGATTATGGTTAGTATATACAAACACTTTGGTGTGATTACATTTAAGTATACATTCATGATTCTGTCATAAAATTAATTTCTACTTCTTAATTTATTTACACGTGTTTGAGATGAGTAAGCAGAATAATTTGGGCCTCTGTCAAAGACAGAAAGCATCTTTTAGTAGAGTTAACAGGGAAACTTAGGAATATGAATATGATCACATTTGACACGTATTCATGCCACACTTCTACACTTGAGGTCTATGTGACTGGATTGCTAGTAACATGATTGGCTTCACTTGACGACTACAATGATCTAGGACTAGTCTCAATGGACGAGATCCAAGGGGTAATCTATATTTCTAACGACGGTGGTTCTTTAAAGTTTGGACTTTGGAAAATGCTTAGTAGATATTTCATAAATATTTGATACATGATTTAAAAAAAAAAAAAAAAAAGCTTCTCAAACTCATTTTCAATAGGAAATGTTAATTTATGCGGCCCAAGTGGTACAATGTTAGATTTTTCCATCAGGTGGTCCATCACAAATCAACGGTTTTGATCAAACCAAATCGGATTAGCCATTTGATCTCAAGTGTATGAGCAGGCTGGTGGGCCCCACTATTGGTGATCGTGTAATATGATTAGAGTGGCAGCAATATCCTCGTTGTGTTCAAGGAGCGTAGTGAGTGCGGTAATTGGTAGAGTGTGGATACTTGAGAGAGAGAGAGAGAGAGAGAGAGAGAGAGAGAGAGAGAGAGAGTTGGTAGTAGTAGTAATGGGTTGGAGACCCTTCTCCCTCATTGTTAAATACAATCCTAGTCCCCAATACCCTTCTCATTTTTTTCCAAACCACCAATCTTGAGAGTACCCTAAACAAGAGGAGTTGAGGAAGAAGAAGGCTCTTTTGAGGCTTCATTAAAGGTATAATAGGAGAAGAATTTGGGGGTATCTAGGTCCACATTTTCTAAAATTTCATGATTTGATAAACAAAAATCTTGAATAATTGGGTACCAAGATTACATGTGCTATATACTTGCCTTTGTTTTATGAATATTAGCTTGGAAAGCCAATGTTTTATGTATGACCTCAATTATTCATTAATGGAATGTTCTTCCTTTGCCACAAGTAATGACATGTGGAAATAATGAAACATGTGGCTATATCGTGGGCTAAAGGAGAGGGTTTCCTATCGTGTCGGAGGGTAAGATGAGTTTGGACACTACCACCACTGGGCAAGGGAGAGCTGTGTTTCATAGATCTCAGTATCCTAAATTCCATGACCATAGTTGTGGGAGTGGGCAATCCGTGAAAGGCTTAATTGGTCATCCTATGTGTGGGAGCCAACAACAAGTTGCAATGAAAGGTCTCCACCATAGGGCTACCAATACCTATGCCCTACCCCAGATGAGACTGTGATTGTTGACAGATTGTAGGTTCTTGTGTTTATGCCTAGATGAGCACTTACACTGAAAGATTGCATCATCTCTAGTTTGGGAGACACATTATGCCTAGACCTGAACGACTTGATTGTGTACTAGCTTTGGCTAATCCTTAGTAGAGGTGTACATGAGTCGAATTAACTCGTTAGCTCGCTCGGATCGACTCGGAAAAAGCTTGACTCGACTTAGATCGAAACTGTGTTCGAGCAGAGTTGAGCCAGTTTTAATGAGCTCAAAACTTTTCGAGTCGAGTTTGAGCTGGACCTAGCTCGACTCGACTCGGTATTGAGTTCAAACTCGACTCGGTTCGGCTCAGCTTGGATCGTCTCGGATCGATTTTTGAGTAAGTATATATAAAAAATCGAACCTTAACCCCCCAGCACCCAAATCATCGCAGCTGTTTGCCCAACCCTAACCCCAACGCCCAAACCGTCTCTTCAACGCACAAACAGCGACCGGCGACCAATACCAGTGGCACTCTCCTCTATTTCTCGTCATTCTCCAGTGCCCAACCGGCGATTACTCTCCTTCCTTTCCTCCCTCTATTTTCCAGCGTCTGTCCAGACGACCGGCAACTGAAAAGTGAGTCTCCTCTCCTCTCTCTCCATTTTTCCAGCATCTATCCGGATGACAGGAACTCGAACTCGAACTCAGCACAAACTTGGCTCGAACTGGACCGAGCTATTGACCGAGCCGAGCCGAGCTGCCAATCCAAGCTCGATGGCCGAGCCGAGCTGCGCCGAGCTCGAGCTGAGGACTCTAGCTGGCCGAGTTGAGTCGAGCTAGGCAAAGCTCAGCTCGGATCGACTCGTGTACACCTCTAATCCTTAGATTTGAGGTTGTGTGGGGACTTCATGGTCCTATTATTTTGGGCTTTAACTCACCCTGCAAGGTTGCGCTAGTGCCTGACGTACAAGTTTGGTTGGGCACATGCATTAGAATACTATAGAAGCCCATTTACTTCAACATGGGATCCACTTGGTTACCAAGGATACATTTAGTGGGCCGATCTTGAAGTTTGGACTGTCCATCAACTGATTTTTAAGTTGGCCAATGCATTTTAAATGTTTTAATGTTTAATCAATTGATTTTAACTGTTGAACTTTTTATTTTAACCATTAAACTAATTTTATCATGCTTGATGGGGCATCCAATGTTTGAGATGTATGGATCCATCTCATCGGCTGACATTAGGTCAAGGATGGTGGCCACATAGAGTAGAAGGATTTGGTCAATTTGGGTGCATGGATGAGGTAGGCTTTTAGACTTTTGATGAAGTAAGGTATACCAAAGTTTGTAGGGGTACTTTCCTTTGAAACCCCAACTCCTCATTACAAATAGATAATATCCGAAGGCAGATAGAGCAAGAAAGAGGCTTAAACGTCCCTATCCCTTGGACGTTGAGAGAGAGAGAGAGAGAGAGAGAGAGAGGGTCCGGTGAATGGTTCCCAAGGCAAGCACGGCCCAATCCTATGCCAGATGGATCATGTGCGGGCTACTCCACTATCAACTTTTCTGGGATTGATCGGAGTGAGACCTCATACATTGGAGGATCAACTCGGACTTTTGCAACAATCATACGACACAAATATGCGGTAAAATCCTGACATGGGTTTGCAATTTTAAAATCTGATTGTATCTAGATGAGTAACCTATCCTTAATTTTGAAATCTGAAAATTTTGCAAAGTTTACGCTTCCATGTCTTTCTAAAAATCACCAACAGGAAAACGGTTGCAAAATCCTTTACTGGTGATTTGTCAATTGTGGAGAATATAGGTTAGAGTTTGACACATATCTCAAAAGGTACAGAGTACATAGGCTGAATTATGCAAATACATCTCAAAGAGATACAGTATCCAAAAGGAAGAATCAGGATCTCTGAGAGAAGTGCTGAAGCATGATGTATGCAAAAAACAAGCAACCACAACATTATGCTGAATGCATTGTGACGACAGCTTATGTCATCAATTGATTCCCACCACCTCAATTATGATTTGTTTCTCCGTACAAGAGATTACATGAAAGTAAACCGTCAGTGAAATAACTCAAGTGCTTAGGTGTAGCCAATACGTGCTAAACTCGACAAGAAAGCACTAAAATAAATCTTCATGGGACAAAGTGCAAAAGAAAACAGTAGAGGTACTTGATTCCTCATGGGATTTTGTGTTCTCATGAAGTGTCATCTTGGTGGCTAAAAGATAATGTGCTATACCAGGTTCGAAGGTCTTCGGAGATGAAATCCTTACTCATCTCCACGAAGAATCATAGAAGACGGGTTGAGATGATAAATTTGGGACTGGACCAATTGACTAAGAGAGACTGAAGGATTAAACGCACAGTAGGATGATGTCTCCCATCATGAGGGTGTACAGGATACACCAGTTCATCCATGGAGACCCAGAGAGCCTAAGTGAATATACAGCACGGTGGTACGACAGAGGATGAGCACCCTTAATAGTTTTGTGAGGCAGAGAGTGACACGATGTCAGAGCCAAGAAGAACATTAACTGTACCGGAACCTAACCCGAAGTATGTGGACTCATCTTATGCATAGTTTGTTAAATAGGTTACTATTTCTGAAGTTCTCTAAGTTTAGAAGGCAGCTCGACATGTCGAGCAAGCAGTCAGTGCCAAGGGGGAGTACTAGAGCACTGACTTCTAAAACAAAGACAGAAGAGCTGGGCCATCAAGATGCTGGAGATGTAGAGAGAGTGGTAGCTACAGGACAATGATTGTACCAAAACACTCTAACAATCAGGGGCTTGTTGAGGATTACGAAGTGGGATGCCATTGTAATAAGAGTTATTGTTATACTAGAGACTATGAACATGCAATGCACATGGAGAGATTAGCAGAGAGAACAAAAAAATAAAATAAAAAGGAGAGACAGAGGAGAAAGGTGTAGCTATAAGCATGTATGAGCTGACGCAAAGAGAAAAAGGGTGCTCAAAATGGTTTCAATGGTGAGTGTATATGCACTTTTTTCCTATTTTTGTAGCCCACCCAAGCTTTAGATCTACCTCGCTTTGGGTCTGACATCCTAACATGAGCTGGCGCAACATATGTATAGTATAGATGCCACATATTCATAGTGGTGGGCCCCACTAAGCCTTTGTTGCAAAGTCTCCCTTATCTATGCTTCTGTGCAGGTTACATGCAAAGAGAAGTTAGGGCAGGTTCATCTTATGAATCCATGAATTCAAAAGACAAAAATACCATCAGTTGAAGGGCTAGTCACATCCCAAAATTACCATTCACACCCCTCCCCATGACTAATCGCAAGAGTAAATTTGAAGCACTACTCATGTTATATATTATAGAGATTAGGTTTCTTTATCAGTTAGGAGTTATGGGAGCCTGACGCATCATGCATCATACATGCCACCTATTAGCTGGATAAAGCAATTAGTTGATTGGGATTAAGTTGTGGGTACATGAGTAAGACAGGTTTCTTTTCTTTTTTAGTTGGAAGGGAGTTGTTTGCATTTGGTTTTGAGTAGTGTATAATATCATGTACGGCGGCTTGATAGCCTATTGGCAAATCATGTTCCTGGGAATTTTTCAAGAGATTTTTAAATTTTGGGGCCTTTTCTAGTATATTATTGCAAAATTTTTGCAAAAAATAAAAAATTAAAAATATTTATTGCAATTAATGAATTATTTTAGATCTTTAAAATGTAATTATATAATGAGAAGGTCTCATGTCTAACTGGTTGGAGCACAAGTTACAATCGACCCAGCAGATAGCTTCCAACCTTTCATGTATTCGCAATATCCAATCCATCTAATAAGTTTCCCCCAAAATGAGGATCTCCTTGTGGAAAAATCAGCCACATCCACTAATTTAGTGAGATACCTATTTTTCTATTTATCAATGGCTAGACATTGTTTTCTGTGATGTGACCCACTTAATGAGTAGATGGGTCTGATTTTTGCACTAGGTGATCCTCATGGTGGGCCCAACCTATCATCAAGGGTTGGATCTCGCATTCACTTTATATTTTAGAAGCTATCCACTGGATGGACAATAACTTGTGGTTTCAACCGGTTGGACATGAGACCTTCTCTTATATCATTAACTACGTAAAATTCTAACAATTTACATGTTAATATAGGGAAAAATAATCATGATAAAATTAAGAAACAGCCGATATTTCAAAAATCTTGCTATATTATCATGATAAGATCATCTAATTGATTTCTCTCAATAATATGGCAAGATTTTCAAAATCTCGGCTGTACTTACCACAGAGGTTGACAGTCATCATTTGCCAAGTGTTTCTTGTGGTCAAGGTGTTTCCAAGCACAAAACCAGGCAAGAATGTGGGTACAACTGTACAGTAGCGTCCACTATATGGACGGCTATGATTGGCTCATTCTCCTACCACATGTAGGTGCAGAGGGAACTCTACCATGCTTCAGTTCTAGTGGCTCTCCCATATCATTTACTAAGAAGAATGCCTTGATATTGCAAGCATGAGACATAAGAAACACATAAGGTGGTGGTGGTGCTAAGGAAAAACACTCAAATTGCTAAGACCACGATGGGAATGGTGCTGCTGAGGACAATGCATCATCACACATTCATTATACATACACGAGGGTACAGAAATATGAAATCTAGGCTTTTCATCTGTTGGTGCCTATAAATCGCTGTGGTCGGGTGATCCTAGCCTCTGATTGGACAATCTTGATGATTGTGAATGAGCTGTAGGAAAAAGGTCCAACTAAAGGTTAATGTTCAATGCTTTACGAAAGAAAAAAACTTGAACTGATGATGACTAGGGTAACTTAGATATCTTCCAAATAGTAGAGAACAATAGATGAAGCGGATTGGATTTCGTAGATATGTGCCACATGTTAAGGAGTAGATATGTGCCACATGTTAAGGAGATTGAGGGCTTGATAAGTAGCCTAGATAAATGCATTTAGCACTAGATTTTTCTCCTGTAAACGAACAAGGACATTAAAAATACTTACGCAACAAAGGAAACTGTTAATCCTCACACAAGCGTGTTGAAGAAACGTGCTCCCACTGATTGTTCACGGACCTCATCAGAGTATGGCAACCCTTTATCTACTTGGGTGGACCACCTATATTGCAGAATGAGTGACCGAAGCGCATGCCAGAATCTTTTTTCCTCACATGAACATCTGTTGAGATTATTTATGCTCAATTGCTCATCTGTGCAATTCAGTGAATGGATGAAAATCTTTTGGCTGCGTTTGGATGCACAACTGATTGAAACATGACTGGTCTTGTGAGAAGAAGGACAAAAAAACTAATGATGTTACTGTTCTGTTCTTAATGAGGAAGCAATCCGTTTGAATTAAATTCAAAAGAAACATAATTCCAACTCATGACTGCTAGGATCAATCTGGTTAATCCACTTTACTACACTAACATATGCAATTACATCTGATAGTGCATCCAAACAAACCCACCATCTATTTGATCAGATAAGACTGAAAACAAGCCACTAACAAATATCCATCATGCATAAAGCTAGATTGTGGTCATGATCATTGATCAATGGATGTACTTCATCAATCTCAAGGTACCAAAAGAACAAAATCATGTACTCGATTTTTCATCAGATGAAGCTACAAACCACAAGATAGGAGGAAATAAATGCGACGATGCAGGACTGAACCAATCTGACTTCGAAGTAACTTCTTTCCCATGAAATTTTCAGGAAAATTTTTTTTGCGAAGAGGAACCATGGATAAACTGAGTCACTGATACAGATAGAATTGGCAAAACTAATACCTCCAGATTATATCAAGTTCAACGGATATCCATTAAATGGTCATGTAAAAGAATCAAAATATAACATGACGAATGAAAAGCAATATCTCAGTTCCTGTCAAGATGCTTTAGGGTGCATTTAGATGTTACCTAAATATCAGGTGGCAGAACCATCTGTTTCTGCTTGCATTTGAGGCAAGTGAGGAAGGCAGAACACAGTACTCCTCCGGCCTTCGCTAACTGAGAATCCTGCCTTCCTGTTGACACCCAAGCACATCCTACTTATTTGTGCTGCTTAGCAATTGAGAAGAGTATGGATCCATTACTAGAGAGTGAGAATTCAAAAAAAAAAAAAAAGTACACAGACCACAATCTAATCCATTAAATCCCAAATAGAGAAAGGAAATATAATGGATTTTTTAAAAAAAATTAAAAAAATTAAAAAAAAAATGAATGTAGAGGCCAAGTTTCCTATTCATTTTGCATGGGGAAATTTTGCTTGTGCACAACTCAGTTTGTAGATTGGGCCATGGCTGGTCTATCCAAGCCATTGATCTGGCCCCCACCACGGACAACGCATTCACACAAAGTCTCCCTAATTAGAAGATCCTAGCAATCAAATCAAATCTTTGGTATTTCATCCACATTCAATATGGCTTTGTCATGCACTTCTTTTTAATCATGTGTTTGCATGCCTTTAATGGAATTGTCCATCCATGATGGGGATTTTTTGGGAATGGTTCATCCAAGATGGGGGCTGTCAGATCAATGGATTGGATAGACCAACCATGCCCCAAATCTACAAACTGAGCAAAAAAAAAAAGAACCTTGGCCTCATGAATCTAATATAATGGATAAATAAAATGAATCAAACCCTATCTCTCATTTACATCAATCACCAGAAAAGAAAATTCAGAGTTTGTGCTTTCTTATGGCTCATTAGAAAGCTCCCCAATTATTTGGCAGACTGGAGAGCAATCCCCTAATTTGGATGTGCCTGATTAGAAACCCAATACCACAGTTTACAGTAGACTGGATGAGCTCTGTCCAAATTGAAAGTGGGAATGGGTAGAAAATGGACTCTATGTGTCCTCATTCCATGTGCATAATAAGGTTCCCATTTCCTCTCCTCCACAACAGAAGGCAAGCAGCTCTGCTGAAAAAGAAAAAAGTGGAACCAATTCCAATTTGGCCGGACTTCCAAACAAGTTCTCGGACTGTTCTATTTCCTCTAGCACAGTGGAACTGTTTCCATACTGCGCTCTAAGACCTACCTACCTGCTTACCATTTCCTCTCTCCGGACAAAAGGGGTTGTCTCCATTGAAAAAAGTGGAGCAGATCTGATTTGTACAAGCATCCAAACAGGCCCTAATGATGTTTCGGTGATCTATATCTATATCTAGCTTCTGCCCCTCATTCCCTCACTCCCCACTTTGAAAGTGGGAATGAGAAAATAATGGACCTATCTGTTCTTATCCCACTCGCGATTTGTAGCAGGATAGAGGTAGGGAAACAAGAGCCTCAAATAATATGGTTCCTATTACATCCCTTCTTCAACGCAATGTGATCAGATCTGCTGAGAAAAGTGGAACTGGTCCTAATCTGGGTGACTGCCAAACAGTTCCTAATGCTGTTACAATGTTCTAGATCTACCTTCTGCTATTCATTCCATATTAGTCCCAACACGAGGTGATTGTCTCTGCTGAAAAAGTTGGAACAGATACCGAATTAAGCAGAGTTCCAAATGGGTCCCTGTGCTGTTACAGTGCTGATCTATGTTCTGCATTCTGCTTCCTATTTCATCTCCAACCCAACAAAAGTCAATTGTCTCTGCTGAAAAACCAGAACTGATCCCAATTCCCTCTCTCACTACTTTGAAAGTGGGAATGAGAAAAGAATGGATTCTATCTGTTCTTATCTCAACTTGAGCAGACTTCCAATCCAACTGTAATGTTGTCTGCTTTTGATTTTCCTCTCCTCCCCAGCACTAGGCATTTCTGTCTGCTGAAAAACATGGAACAGATGCCAATCTGGGTGGAGTTCCAAATGGGCCCTCATACTGTTACATTGATCTAGATCTACATACTACTCATGCAATTATCGCAAAGAAAAACTAATAAGATTCACAATTTGACTAAGGGTGTGTTTGGTTGCCCCAAATATAATGATATTTTCATGATATTTCGCAACAAAGTAAACTGATTAATCATGAAATATCATAAGATTTCATGATATTTGACGCAACCAAGTTCAACCTAATGCAGACCATAAAACAATCAATAAAAGGCCATTTTATAACAACCCAGGCTAAATTTTGATTAAAATCTGCCCATCGGGCATCACAACCATACTCAGATTTGTATCAAATGCAATTTAAATACAATCCAAAAAGATTTAAAAAGGGAAAGAAAGGAAAAAAAAAAAAAAAAAACACAATATGACATAAATCCATAAACTACTCTAACAGAATTTTACGCCACATTGCCTGGATCAAGCATGCTTAGTCTGAAAATCCTTCATGAAAGCCACCAACTTCTCAACACCAGCCAAAGGCATTGCATTATAGATTGAAGCACGGACACCACCCACCGATCTGTGACCCTTGAGCTGGACCATACCCTCTTTGGCTGCTTCCTTGATGAACTCCGCCTCCAGATCTGACTTCTCGAGGGTAAATGGGACGTTCATCAACGACCGCACTGACTTATCAACAGGGCACCTGTAAAATCCACCACTCCCATCGATAGCATCATAGAGGATCCCTGCCTTCTTCATATTCTTCCTCTCAATCTCCTCCAATCCGCCCTGCTCTAACAGATCCTCGAAAACCAACCCGCAGATATAAATTGCAAAGCACGGCGGCGTGTTGTAGAGTGATTTGTTCTCCGAGTGGATCTTGTAATCGAGCATCACAGGAGTGATCCCCTGGGCGTGCCCGATCAGATCTTTCTTGATGATCACGATGGTGACCCCTGATGGGCCCACGTTCTTCTGGGCACCAGCGTAGATCAAACCGAACTTTGAGACATCGACCGGCTTAGAACAGAAATTCGACGACATGTCAGCGACCAAAATTGCATCTTTCGATTTGGGTGTTGGGTAATTCTTGAATTCGACACCGTGGATAGTCTCGTTTGCACAGATATGCAGATATTTGGCATCTGGGTTTTGATCAAGAGAATCAAAAGAAGGGATTTTTGTGTATTTTTCTGATTTCCCTGACCAGATGACGTTAGGCTTGCAGAATTTCTGCGCTTCCTTGAAGGCCTTATCACTCCAGGAACCGGTAACGATGTAATCGACCGGATCATCAGGCGTACAGATATTCAACGGGATTGCCGCGAATTGGGTGGTGGCCCCGCCTTGCAGGAAAAGCACGTCATAATCATCGGGGATCTTCAAGAGGGCACGTAGATCCGATTCGGCCTTTTGTATAACAGAGAGGAATTCCTTACCTCTATGGCTCATCTCCATGATGCTCATGCCAGACCCACGCCAATCGTAAAGCTCCGATTGAGCCTTGAGGATGACATTCTCGGGCAGCGTCGCGGGCCCAGCGGCAAAGTTGAAGATCCTTTCCTTGAGGATCTTGGACTCATCAGTGAAGGAAGGTAAGACAGAGGAAGATGGAGAAGAGGATGAGGAGAGGGTTGTGCAAGTGATGGAGAGGGGCTTCTTGGAATTAGGTCTCTTAAAAAAGTAGCCGTTTGGGGAAGTGGGTCTTTTGAAAAAGTAGTCGTTGGTGGGATGGGTTGGGTTTTGGAGGAGAAAGGAATGAGGAGAAGAAGCCGCCATTGCTACCTCAGAAAG
Source organism: Magnolia sinica (assembly GCF_029962835.1). NCBI lineage: Eukaryota > Viridiplantae > Streptophyta > Magnoliopsida > Magnoliales > Magnoliaceae > Magnolia > Magnolia sinica. The sequence goes on along the minus strand of NC_080590.1, from coordinate 65,520,442 downwards.
AGAAGAGAGAAGGGAAAGATGATGAAGGTTCTGCAGGGAAAGTGGATCTGAGAAGTTGCTTTTATAAGGAGGCTCGCCGGTGTGGGAGCGTATTGGGTGAGACCACGGACTCACCCAAGACGGTGCGTCCCTTACTGTGGGGCCCACCTTCATGTATTCTATATCCACGCCGTCCATCCGTTTTTTTCATATCATTTTACGGACATTAATCCAATTAAACGGAACAAATTATCTGGTAGACCATGCCACATAAAACAGCGGTGATTGGACATTAATGGGCCACATAAGTTTTGTATCAAGCTGTTATTTGCTTCTTCTTCTTTTTCTTTTCTTCTTTTTTTTTTCTTCATCCTTGCTTACGTGACCTTGAACACTGCGGAAACATTAAAGTACGCCCAAAGAACTTTTAATGGTAGGGCGTTCAGTCACCACTGTTTCCACCGTATTCCACTTTATGATTGGATCTGTTTCATTTTTAAGATAATACCCTAAAACAATCGGGAAAATACGGATGAAGGGTGTGGATACAGAATACATCCATCACGGTGGGCCTATGCGATGGGCCGCACCGTCTGGGTGAGTTCCGGTTATCACCTACTTTGTTCTCAGCTGGACCGGAGAAATTGACAACTGTAAACGCCACCTTTTACCCAGCGCCTTTTGAAAGCGCTCTCAAACTTTACTTTTTCAAAGTAAACCATTTCGTACGGACTCGAAAATATCATTGCATCAATTCATATGGCTACGGATTATAACCGTAGCCATAGGTGTTCAGCCACATAAACGAAGAATATTTTCGTCCGCAAATAGTGTGTCCGTACAGAAATGTTTACTCTGGCATAGTAGAGTGTGGGAGCGTTTTGAAAAGACGCCGGGTAAAAGCTTCACAGTGATCAATTTCTCGCTGGAGTGGGAATCGGATTGGTTGGTGTTCCGCACACAAGCCACCTAGCTGGTGCGTTGACATCACCAAGTTACGTGGGTCCCATCATGAGATATGTGTTATATTCAAACCGTCCATCCATCCATCCATTTGGCGAACCCATCGATAGGTATTGAGCTGAAAAATAAGACAGATCCAATGATCAATCATCACTATTTTCACCATTGAAACCTTGTTAGGCCCCACAGTGTTGTTTATTTGTCATCTAACCTGTTGATAAAGTCATACAGACATGGATGAAGGGAAAAAACAAGTATATGCTTATCCAAAACTTCTACGGCGCTTAAGAAATTTTCAATGGTAGATGTTTAATTCAACCGTTTCCTATGGCGTGGCTTTGAACATTGCGTATTTTTAATTTTTGGGCTAAAGCCCTTAAAATGGAGGGAGAGGTAGATGTTTAATTCAACCGTTTCCTATGGTGTGGTTTTGAACATTGCATATTTTTTATTTTTAGGCTAAAGCCCTTAAAATGGAGGGAGAGGATAAGGTATATAAATCATGGTGGACCCCAGTGAGTTTACTTGGTACACTAAGCCGTGCACTAAGCGTAGTGAGTTACTCCCTACGCAATCCGCTTACCTTTCGCGGAAGTAGAGCGGATTAGCTATTATTAGCCGACTAACGGCTTAGCGGGTGTTACCCCTGCTGTGTGGGCCCCACCTTGATTAATGTGTTTTGTATTAACTCTGCTCATTTCTTTTTTCAGATAATTTAAGTTATCCCAAAAATTAAGCAGATCTGCCATTTTTTTTTTTAGCTGGTTCAAGGACATTATCCTAAAACTTAAGCAGACCCAAATATCTGATGGACCATACCACTGGAAAGAGTGATGAAGGGTTATTTCGATTCATCCATTTTAATTCGACCTTATCAACCAGTTTGATGGCAGATGTTACGGATCTGCTTACATTTGGCTTAACGGTGAGTCTTCAATCATCACTATTTTTTGTGGTGTGGTACACCTGAGAATTGAATGTGCTTAATGTTTGGAAAAACGGATGGGAGTGCATATACAACATATCATCAGGGTGAGCCCTACGGTAAAGGTAACACCTACTAAAGCTGTAACCGGTGTAACACTTAATCCAAGCGCTCACCATGATGTATCTGTTTTCTTGTCCTCGTTCATCTATTTTTTCAGATTATCTTAACGCACAATGCAAATAAAATTAAAAAAATAAAATAAAATAAAAAATGAGGCATATCCAAATCTCATGCAGTCCAAAGAAACAGTTGTGATTTAATGCCCTCCTTTTAAAACTTATTAGGGGTCATCTGTGTTTTTCCTTCAGCCTGGCCTAATAAACAGGTTGGACAGAAAATAAATATTACATGATCCTTAGGAAGTTTTTAACACTGGGTGTTCAGTCACCACCGTTTCTTATGGCGTGGTCCCCTTAATATTTGGATTTGCCTTAGTTTTAGGCCCATGCCCTAAAATGAGCTGGCATAATAGATGAACAGTGACAAATACATCGGGGTGGAGTCTAGGGAGCTTTTACAGCACAGACCAGTATCGAGCTAGGCTCCGGAGCGGTCACTGACCAAGTGGTCAGTTGATGTCACTAAGTTTTGTGGGCTCCACCATGATGTATGTGTTATATCGACGCTATCTGTTCATTTGGTGAGATCATTTTAAGGCATGAACCCAAAAATGAAGTAGATCCAAAGCTGAAGTGAACCATGCCACAAGAAGCAACAGGGATATTGATTCCCACCGTTGAAACATTCTAAGACCACCGTGATGTTTGTTTGCCATCTAACATGTTCATAAAGTCACATAGACACAGGTGAATGGAAAAAAAAAAAAAAAAAAAACAAATATCATATTGATCCAAAACTCATGTGAACCCGAAAGGTTTTCAACAATAGACACTCAATCCCAACTACTTTCCATGATCCAACACACTTGAGTTTTGTATGTCTCATTTTTAGCCTCAAACATTAAAACAATCTTGCAAAATGAACAGACAAAGTAGATATAACATATATATTATATTAGGGCATCCAAAACGTCGCCACAAACACATACGGGCCTGTTTTGCTTTACTAAACTTGGCATTATTATTATTATTATTAGAATTCTGATTTTTTTTAAAAAAAAAAAAATTGAGTTTATATGGTTTTAGGATCCAGTAGGTATTGCTAAGTATTTTTAAATATTTTTTTATTTTAAAAAAATGATTTTTAGTTGTTAAACATATTTTAACCATAACTCATTTAGATGCTTGTAATTAGAATACAATCGAATCCATCAAATGATAAATGGAATTGATGTGAATTAAAATCCTTAGTGGTTTTTGGATGCCCATAATTTGAGTACATTGGAATATAAAAATTATGTTTCAATGCCTCTAATTAGGATGCAATAAGTAAATTAATTTTAATACTCCAAATTACCATATGATTTGATATAATATCTGTAATAAGTTTATAAAATATATACTTTAGATGGAAAATAAAATTAAAAATTTGAGTATTAGGTAAACTATAAAAGTGAGCTCACTTTTATAAGTCCAACCATTTCTAGCATTTGCAGTTGAATCTCACTTTTTTCAGAGAATTTCAATTACAACTTATTAACATGAACCACGTAACCCTTTTCCCCCTGTACAACCATCTACCACCGAAACAACCATTTCCCATCAACCCAACTACCCCAATCACCCTTTAAACGAAAAACCAAAAAGAAATTTTGTAAGAAACACATATGGACATTTCCACGATCGTTTTTGCCTTACAATGGGCAGATATAAATTTGAAGTACGTGAACCAGCTATAAAAATAAACATTTAAAAAATATTGACCATTAATCTGAAAGGGCACACATTAAACATGCCACATGTGAAAAAATTAGGGTAAATCACTATTGACCCACCGGTTTGCTTTCTATCACGTGTAGTATGCACGGGCGTCCCAAAATTGATATAGCGGTTGGATCCAAACCGATCAACTTCGAACCCAAGTGCTGAAATAAGCAATATGAACATCAACATATATGACTAAATTCTGAGAAGATTGGTCACTTACTCGGCCACTTGCAAAATTTGATAATGATTAAGTGATAATCGAAGGATGGAGTTCTTCCTCCAAATATGGGTTACTTTGTGCTTTTCACCCAAAAAAATAAAAAAATAAAAATAAAAAACAGTGCAATCAAACAAAAGGAAAAACTCACAATCGGTTATTGGGAGCAATTGCAAGAATGTCTCTTGAAAGAATTGCATGATATTGGATAGATAATAAATCCAGCATATGAGCGTAGATTTAGATAACAACTAAAGATTATAGCTAAGAACTATCCTTACTAGATTATCGTTCCCCCTATTATAAGCTGAGATAAAAGATAAATTAATATATTTGATTTAATTGGTTGTTATGTTGGATTGGTTGGGGTTTTCTCTATTGGATTCCTTTGCTATTTATAGAGTTTGGTTGCAGTTTATTCTTCCAGGTCCTTCCTCCATTACTGCAACGGTTACAGTAGTTAAAAGGTATTTCTAAATCCTTTTTTGGTTACGTTTCTTTCCATGACGTTTATCTTCTATTAGCCAAGACTTTATTCCTCTCGATTGCCTTTGTATCTCAAACAACTCAACCACATTTCTCTCTTCGCTTGTAACTCGACCACAATATTCCTTCGACCATCCCCTGACGTGTAAAACTGGATTTATGACAACTATAATCCCACAAAAAAGTGCTCTATCTTGAAGATCTTTTCATCCACTTCCTATTCCTCATGCAATGCATATGTCGCCCTCCTATTGACTTTCTCAGAATAGCCAAAAATAGGGTGCAACATTGCCCCACACGTCACTTTGCTTTTGAAAAAAATGTGAAAGTGACGTTGCTATGTTGCCCGATACAATAAATGCAATCGGTCGTTTGATCAACATGTTATTTCCCTATCGATTTTGCCCGATCGAAGCCATATCGAGAAATATTCTTTATCTCACTCTTCTAGACTATCCATATGACACATCACATAAAATCGTATTATACAAGAAGTCATGATTATCCTTTCATTAATGCGCACTTATCGCGACTGATACATAGATGAGTGTAAGTTGGTGCTCATCTTCTTTCATTCTTCACTGCTTCTTTCTTGCACAAACTCCATTTTTTCTAGTTTCCTCCTTTCAATCTGTCACGACAGCATCTTCTTCTACTTTTGCTCCAACTTTCTATTTTGAATCATTCATCAAAGAGCTAGATGTCTTGTCATCGGGAGTGATCAATGACCTTTTATTTAACACTCCGATCCAACTAGACATTGCACTGTTGACGCTTGGTCCAGCCTTCCACCCTATAGTCACCTACGAACAACTTCGTGAAATCAAACCTAATTTTTCGAAATGCCCTTATGAAGTTTTGCTTGTCCAATTTAATAATCTTCTGAACCCTCCTAATGCTTTTAAGTCTCCACAAACATGATGAAACCAATGAATCGCTGGGCCAAATGGTTCACTCCCGTTAAAGCATAACATAGTATACATGGAGGCGAGCAAGAGTCTACGAATGCCTTAAAATCTCACTACATGAATATTCAGCCAATTCATTCCTCCTAGTAGCAGCGTTAGCTTTCTGGAGTTGATCAATAAACCAATACATTTCCTTTTGGATGTGGCCCCATGGGTCCGACAATTATGGATATATGTGCATACACCCACATTCTGCCTTTTGAGAGCCTGTCTATTTGGACTTTGCTTTAAAGTACCCATATTCCTTCATCGTACTGGACAAGACCAATAAGGCATATTCTAACTTCATGACTCTGCAATGAAAATCTCGGCATGAGGTTGATCAATAAAAACACATGGCTTTCTTTCTGATATGGATTTTCTTATTCCTATTATGCGTAAGTGCCAAATCACTATGGAATATATCCATATGACCGATGTGCTTGCTCAAGGACTTTAACTTGCCATTGCCCCTTTTGTGCTTGACCACCTTTACTATAGCATGTATGAAGCTACTTTAAAAGGATTTTATCACTTTGGTGGGCTTATCTAGCTTGTCTAGGTGTGGTTTTAAAAGTATTTTGGAGCAAATTTTGTTAAATATATTCTAGTATGAGTAGATTTTAATTACTTCGACCATCGCAACATCCTCTTCCCCAAAATCAATTATTCTTTTGCTAAGTGTATGGACTTCTTTTTTTCTTTTACTTTCGATAAGTACAATCATTCTTTCTACCCATTCAAAGATAAAGAGTTCGGCTTGACGTGGTTCACTGAAGACTACGAGTCGAACGACTCGAGATGGCAAGCTTCCTAAATACAACTTGGAAATGCTATATAATCTGCAGAGACCTACCATATGGTGGCACTATAAATATATGTGTTAATGTTAAGGTTGGCATTGAACAATACTGCCTTAATCTTTTTGCTAGCAAATTTGGTTTGGCTTAAGGTATCTATTTTCCTTTCATTCATCGAACTTACAACCAACCTCCGACTCATCGACCAGTCGTAGACTCAGTCATCACCTTTCAAAATCTCCACAGAGGGTTTGATTCCATAAGCACTTTGTTCACGCTCACTCTCTTCACTAAATATCTACAACATTTGGAATCATTCCACTTCTGGTGAAAAAATTACCATGTTACCCTAATCAATGAGTCTCATGAATTGATTATTGGCTGACTTTTTTCTCCATTAAAGGTAGAAAAACCTATGACGAAGAAGAAGAAAATAAATAAAGAAAGTACCAAGAAATCGACTACTCCTCAGTCAATCGTGTCTCCTACCCAGAGGAAGACATGATAAAGAAGAATAACCTCGTTCGCATCGACCGTCCAAGCTCTAACACCAATAAAGATAGTTGAACCTTTTTTTTCATTAATAAAAATAGTCAATCCAGCTCAATTAAATTGAAACATCAAGAGACCACGGTGGCAAGTCCAACTAAGATGGTTCCAGCTACCACTTCAATCCCAATGCCGACAACTCCAACTATTTTGAAGATGTATGGACTTAGACCTCTCATGGTTCCTCACCCCTACTCTACCAACAACATCCGGTTGATCTGCTCCAGATATTTTCTTGACCAAAACTATTGCTGACTTTAAAAAATATTACAAAACCAAATTTTGATCGAGCATTCTACCTTTAAAATACTCTTGGAAGATATAAGAAGCATATAAGAGATATAAAGATGCCCACTTCAATAGGGCATTTAATAAATGACAGAGCAAAAAAGAAAGATTAAACAATTATAATCTTTCTTTTGATCGGTATCTCAAGCCCTATCATGCTAAGACTCTTAATTTTTCTCGTTCCAACCAAGCTCTAGCTTTGGTCGTCGATCCTATTAAAATTTCACCAGTAGTTGACGAATTTACCACCATTGTTGTTTAGTCAAATTTAGGTAGATGTTATTCCAACCTTTTGCTCTTTTCCATTATAATTATCTTGCAATCCTTCTTATTTACTTTTTTCCTTTGTTTATAGTAACTATGGGACCTCAGCCTCTAAGAACTTAGTCTCTGTATTAACTCCTTAAGACAAGATATATATTTCAGACATCCCAGTTGATGTTGCTCAGTCCCCTACAAAAATACTTGAGGTGTCTGACTCAGAAAGGGCCACAAGCAATGTTCATCGATTAGAAGACCAAACAGAAGGTCAAACTCAAGATGAGGTAATAATATACCAACCTATGGAATACTTCAGTCTTCTTTTATAATTAATAATTGCATCAGCCACACTTGATCAGGATCAAGGAGTCATAGAATCGGTCATGCTGATAACGCTATCTTCCGTTCAGCCTACTCCGTCTATAAACCTGACCGATCAAGAAGCCCTTGGCCCGGTCGATGCACATAGGATTATTCTTTTGGATGAAGTAGAAGTACTTGAAGATGAAACATCTCGACTAATTGAAGCTTCTCCTGGTCGAGGAAAGAAGTTCCTATGGTTGATGTCTCCGCCGCCCTTCTAACCTCATCGACCATTATTTCTCATACCTTGTCTTCTTCTTTCAAAGAATTGTTGCTTATTGTAGAAGACATCTTAACTTCCTTCGATTAAGCCTTCCTGTGTGATATCCTAATGGTTGAATCTCCTACACCTTCATTAGAAATTCAACAGTTGCAAGATGAATTGTGGGTCCTCATTCATTTTGGTGTCGTTGACATTGTTTCGATAAGAAACAAAGTATCACATATTGAAATATTTATATTCAATAATAACAAAAGAAAACGTAAGAACAAACATCATCACTTATTTTATTAATTCTGAATTCATATTATATCCTTCGTATATCCCTTAATTTCAAAATGAAGTACATTTTATTAATATAATGAAAGAAAAGGAAAGCAATTCAATAGTGATTTCGATAGCATTTCGAATTGTGAAGCATCCGTTGTAATGACAAAGGAGTTGTACAGGTTCGAAACCCCTTGTTCCACATCGATGTGTATAGAATACATTCATAAGAGATCCACTCACGGGAGATTCTGATCTCGTAGGAAGATATAAAATTGTCAATGTGCAGACTTGAAGACTACTTTTTGCACGGTCGTACAACAGACTCTTGCACTACTTGTTGCATCTTCTTCTTCTTCACTTCTCATATATCGCGCCGCAAGATACCTAGATGTCACAGCTCCTAACCTTCAAAGACTCTCGAAGCTCTCTCTGATCTCTCTAAAACTTTCCACTTGTGAATTAATGAAATGAGAATGAGAGGGGGGTATATATAGGCCTTTACACGTGTGAGTTGTAAATCCGCACAACGGAGCACTATTGAGCGGTTGGGTAACACATCTTTATTGCAAGGTCGTGCAACATGCTATATATCTGATCTAGGCAGCTTGCCCCAATCTAGCAACTTTCTTTTTGTCGTGCAACAATGCAACACATCTCTGTTGTGTGGTTGCGCAACAGAGCAATCTCATGTAGACTATCATTGTTTCACACAATTGCTTCAGAACTGCATAACCAACTTCAAATCCGCACAACAACTTTATATTCAGATCTGCACAACAGCTTCAAAGTCAGATCTGCACAACAACTTTTGATTCGCACAATAGCTTTAAAACCCGTGGTAACCTACGATACACCTTCAGAACCCGCGATAACCCGCGATACACCTTTAGAACCCGCGATACACCTTCAGAACCTGCACAACTCCTTCAGAACAACTTAATGAATTTTATATCATCAAAGATGGCACTCGATCCTTTTTTATTACTTTAGAGATGGAATCAAAGTTGGATTGACTTTTTATTGTGCGGTAGATGGAGCAATGGTTGAAGGAAAGAAATGCTCATCGGCTCCCCTAGTGCTTCCTCCTTTAGGCCAGGCCTCCCTTACTACTTCTGGGTTATCATCATTCGGTTGCATTAGTCTTTTTCAGTACATCATTGTCATTCGGGGAACCACCCGTCTGAATTGTTTTGCCAAAGCTAATTGTCACGCCCCAAACTCGGAAACTGAGCTCACATAATTCCTGATCGCCGAATCTAGTACCGACAACCTCCGTAGTACCCCATTCTCGGCTTTCAGCGTTCATACGCTAGATTCTGATCCTTAGATTCTACAAGGAGGATTTTTCAATCTACATTTACTCGTAATAAGCATAACCATAAGTTTACCCAAATCACAAAGGCAACATCATCATCACATATCCACCAATATAAACATTTGAATACAATGCTGAAAGGGAAATATATATGTCAAAATCAAAGCTCTAGAAGTCAGCTACATGCTCCCAGCTCCATGCTGCTGTAACCTAACATCACCTGCACGCATCTATCGTGAATAAGCTCATAGAAAGCTTAGAGGGTGGTGTAAGTGTGTGCACAAGGTAAGTGCCAAGTATTAATACAATGTCATAATCATACAATATCAGAAATACTGGTAAGATCATGAATCATACGATATCAGAGTAAACAAAAATACTGACAAGTCCATGAGTCAAACAATATCAGAGTAGGCAATTCAGATCAGCTAAGAAAATGAGGAGTCAAAAAGAATCAAACATCAGACGTCATGGATGCAATACAATATACAATCCCTGATGAGTTCATGAATACCATTAGTCATATCTAGACCATATAAATGCAGAAATACAGTAACCCAAAATGTCATATGCTGCGGATGTAATGCAATATGTAGTGCGAATGGAATGACCATGCTGGAGTGTGAAGTCGGGATGATAGTACGTAGTATCGCAGGCCACGGGGTCCATCACAAGAGAATTCTATCGAAACCAATCTCATACCTAAATTTGGATAGTCAGACTCAATGTGATAAACTCCTGATCTTAGGTTAGTCGCGCACCCCAACCAAAATCATGGCTATTGCGAAGGTACACGTAATAAATAGTTGCGCACCACCAACCCGACTGGATAGTGAATGAATAAATGAATGAGTAAATATGCAACTCCTACTCAATAAGTCCACATATCAGTACTGTACATCTTTGGGATCATCACCGGGGTTTAGTACACTCTACATGCAAATCGCCGCCCACTGACGCACGACCATGTAAGTGGAAGAGACCTCATTATCCGCCTGAACAGTAGTCAGCCAATATCTACCCGACACGTCGATAGTGGACTCATTCACGAGCTGGTCAAACTCAGCCTAGCTATGCCCTCTACCCTTGGGCGGGTAAGGCCACACCCCCCCAACCGACCACGGCACAATGGGAGATACGGCCTCCTACTATCAACACTCGGGCGCTCATGTATCCACTTGGTCTTAACATTGGAACATCCTCTGGTACCAAGAGGGTATAGGAATTTTCACCCAGGGCCATCCATGGCGGCTCGATACTAGTAATAGATTTCCAGTGTCCCATTTGGTCACGCCCCAAACCCGGGGACGGACAGCTTCCGTGATGCCCCAAATTCGGCACTCGACTTCCATACACCAAATCCCGAGTTCAGCGTACCACAAGGAAGATTTTTGACTGATTTTTTATATATATACATAGTAATACCTGAGCATGAAGATCCATGATCAAACTACCAAGCAACACTCTCCATCATAAGTCCCGATGGTTATAAGTATAATGCTTTACAAAAGATACGTAACGTCAACATTGCCCAAATCGAAGAATAGATGCAATACATCAAGAAAGCTAAGTCTTCCAAGCTACTCCAACCCTGAAAGAAAAATGAAAAATAGGAGGCTTAGGCAAAAAGCCTAGTGAGTACACACGTGTGTGCAGTGTGTCCTACATGTAGGCAAGATAAATATGCTACAAGGAAATCATACCACAGCCATAAGCATATTACATGCATCCGTAATCACATCATCATCATCATATTGTCATGCCATAATTATACAATATCGAAAATACTGACAAGTCCATGAGTCATACAATATCAGAGTACGCAATATAAATCAGCATGTAAATGAGGAGTTATAAAGAGCCAAATATCAGATGTCAAGGATGCAATACAATATGTGGTGCGAATGAAATGACTATGCTGGAGTGAGGTCGGGATGGTAGTACGTAGTATCGCAGACTATGGGGTCTATCACAAGAGACTTCTATCCAAAATAGTCTCATACCTAATTTGGATAGTCAGACTCAATGTGGTAAACTCCTGATTTCAGGTTAGTCGCGCGCCCCAACCGAAATCCTGGCCATTGCGAAGGTACACATAATAAATAGTTGTGCACCACCCGCCCGTGTGAATAGTGAATGAATGAATGAATGAGTATGCAACTCTGCTCGATAAGTCCACATATCAGAACTCCTCTCTGGGATCATACCGGGGTTTAGTACACTTCAAATGGCACTGCTGCTCTCCCAACACAGTACAAGTGAGCGTAAGAAACCCCACTATTCGCCTGGCTAATAGTCTGCCGATATCTATCTGGCACGTCGATAGCGGACCCATTCACGAGCTGGTCAAACTCAGCCTAGTAATGCCCCCTACCCTCGGGCGGGTAAGGCCACACCCCCTCCCAACCAACCACGACATAGTGGGAGACGCGACCTCCTGAAATTCGGCACTCGGGCACTCATGTATGCACTCGGTCTCGACGTTGGGGAGTCTCCTGGCCTCGGAGGTTTAGGAATTTTTACCCAGGGACATATATGATGCCTGTATGCTAGAACCAAATATTTTCGGTGTCCCATCTGGCTATCCACGATATGCCTGTGAAAGCTACGACCCTGATGTCGCTAGGGCACACAATGCAAGATGCATGAGTCATACAATCCAGTCATGCATCAATCCTGCACATTCCGTGCACTCATGTGAGATAACCTCCACCTATCAGGGAGTCTCATAGCAACATGCTCAATGACATATGCAATGATCAACCACATCTCATAACAAACATGCAGATGATGCGTATGGGCATGTATCATAATGTTATGCTATCATGTACTCATAATCGGCATCGTCAATCGGAATCAGTGAGAATGGGCCTAACAAGGCCTAAAGGAAGGTCACAATATGGACATTCAACCATCATTGCCCGTCAATGTGGACATTTAACCAACATTACTCCCAAGGAGTGACCCACATAAACATCAATACATACATCATGACGAAATCACACATCACATTGGTCCTCATATACATCGCTTTGGGTCTCTCGCAAGGGCCGCACATTCATCGCATTGGGCCTCACTCGTGGGCCGCATATACATCACATTGGGCCGTATCATATGGGCCTTACACATCGCTATGGGCCTCGACACATGGGCCAAGAATACACCACATCAGGCTTCACAACCCATGGGCTTCAAATACACAATAGGTGGGCCCTACACATGGGCCTCAAATACATCACAATGAGCCTCATCATATGGGCCAAAAATATATCTCAATGGGCCTTGCTCATAGGCCATGAATACATGGCTACACCAATTATGATAAGTCTTATACTACAACCACTTCACACGTTACATAGTTAATGGCTCATATTTGGTGTTGCATAGTTAAGGGCCAAGAGCCACGTTTCATCGTACCATTTACGGTTTAGCGATCACAGCGCATAGAATTCAGGACCTTAATAGCATTAGCTTGGGTAATATAACTCTACATCACATTCGGTTAGTGTACAAATTAGTTATATGTGATTCAAGTGGCGGTATCTATATCGATAAGCACAAACCTACGTCATTGAATGGCCATCAATGCCACTTGATTTCATATGGTTAGGTGGCCTTGTACGTATTTCACATTCATACAATTAGATGACTACGTATACTACATATACTCCACTATTGCCTATGATTAGGCGGCTATATATACATCAAATACCTACATGATTAATGGACCAAACAGGTATATCACACCCTCACACCACTAGAGTCTACATATTTATTATAATTAAACATGTTTAAGGGTTTAGACACAAGTCACATGATCCTATTACTTAGGACCATACTCTAACCAAAGTGCCAAGTGATCAAGGGCTGTCCACAACCAGCCCATTAAAGGGATTATTCATCATTACTTTAAAAATTATAATACTAGTTCGTCATATGTTCAACACATGGAGATTACCAACCCTTGTCGAAGAGGCCCAATGGTTGGCCCAAACAAGGCTACCACTGATGGGCCCATATAGCATTCACTTAAAATGGGCCTTAACATTCTTGGACCCACAAATAAATAGAATTTACAATGAGTTATATATGGTGGAGCTCATGGGACTTTCCCATGAGGTTAAGTCGTATGTGACCCACTTAAGACTTAGGTCTACTTTGATTCTAGTCCAAATCCTAAAATGATATGAGGAAGTGAATGGTCCGCATGGATTAAATAGATACCCCATGGTGGCCTTAGGTTGGATTCAATAATTAGGTCCTTATTCTCACAACCTTATATTATATGGTCCAATTCAGGTTGGATTGACTGATCTTTGGGACAATGCTCTAAAGGGGACCCGGTACATGGGCTAGATGGGTTGAATATCTAATACATCATCAGGATGACCCTTAACAAATTTTGTTAGTGATGAGAGTTCAATTTATATTATTTCATAATGTCCAGCTGTCTAATCATTGGATGGGCTTGCTTCATGGTAACATACCGTCAAAAGGGTTAATAAAATAGATAAACGATGAGGATCTTAAATATATATCATGTCATAGCCATGGTAGATTAAGTGGCATAACACCCGCATCAAAGTGGGCCATACCACACACAAGTTGAGAGGTTTACCCTCCATTAAATATTCATAATCGGGTCTACAGAGATGTGGTTCATAAATCCGGCCCATCCATTATGTGTGTCCCACTTGGTTGAGGGGTCAGACCAAGTTTTAGATAGATCCATATTTCAAGTGGACCTAACAAGTGATTTTACATGCTCGAGCTTAATTGTACGAATGGTTTAAGGAGATCAAAGTTACATGGGTCCTAAAGTGATGTATTTATTATACCTACACCTTTCATTTACTTTTAGAGATCATTTTAGAAAATTATCTAAAAATGAATTATAACCAAAGATTATCTGGACCTCACTTCAATTTAGTGGTGAGGATAATGATTTCACCGTTAAATCATTCATAGGGCCCTCCATAATGTTTATTTTCCATTCGATATGTTCATAAGGTCACCAAGACCTGAATTAAGGGGAAATACAAATTTCATATTGGTCCAAAACTTCTTACCCAAAAGGGTTCCATTGGTAGATATTTAATCCTTGCTGCTTTTGTAGTGTGGCCCACTTGATAGTTAGATCTATCTTATTTTTCTTCTCAAACCTTAAGACAAGCTCACCAAATGGATGAATGGTTTAGATATAACATATACCACATGATCATACCCATGAAAATTGCTGATTTATTCAGCTTCATAAATTTATTTTTATTTTTATTTTTTTTGATGGTGTGGGCCATATGAGTTCCGTGTACGGCTGAATTTTGAGGGTGACCCATTTTTAAAGGGGACCCATCAAATGCACGGTACTGATGTTCGACATACATCAAGGTAGGGCCTGTGATGGGGCCCATTTTCTTCCAGCGTGAACAGCAGACGCTGCTTGCTGCAGCGTCAACAGCGTCAGGCTATTTTGAAATTTTTTTTTTTTTGTTTTTCATATTTGGGGCCCATAACAGGACGATCCAGTCCGTCTATTACGTGTGTCCCACTAATTTAACGGGTCATTCCAAGTTTCAGATACATCAAAATTTCAGGTGGGGCCCAGCAAGTGCTTTTATATGTTTTAGCCATGACTGCACATTATTTTAGATGGTGTGGGCCACTTAAGTTCTTTGTACGGTTGCTTTTTGGCATGACCCATTTTTAAGAGGGGACCCATCAAATGCACGGTGCTGATGTTTGACATACATCAAGGTAGGGCCTGTGGTGGGGCCCACCTCTTTCCAGCCTAAACAGAGACGCTGCTTGCTGCAGCGTCAGAGTGCTTTTTTTTCTCATATATGGGGCCCACAACAGGACGATCTAGTCCATATGTTTTGTGTGTCCCACGTGGTGGAGCGTTCAATCCAAGTTTCAGATGCATCCAAATTTCAGGTGGGGCCCAGCAAGTGCTTTTATATGCTTTAGCCATGTCTGCACATTAGTTTAGATGGTGTGGGCCACCTAAGATTTGGATTGTCTTCATTTTTCAGCTCCATGGCTAAAATGAGCTGAGAAATTAAATGGACAACGTGGATTAAATACATACATCATGTGTGGGGCCCGTTGGGGACCCACAACCCCTGCCCCTTTAAATCAAATTGCTGGCAACGTCTCTCTCTTCTTCTTTTTTTTATACGTGTAGGTGTGTGTGAGTTTGGCCAGCCTAATGGGCCAATGGATGGATGATTTGGATGCCATACAAATATTTTGGTGGAGCCCACTATCAATGGTTCCCACATGAACTTTATAATAAATTAATTTTATATGTTTTCTCCTATGCATCCCCACCATTAATAGCATCATCATCATTAGTGCAATTATCTTCACCATCAATCATACTATCTTCATCATCCACACCATTAATCACATCATCATCAACATCATCTCTACCATACATAAACACAACAAAAATAAAATAAGAATGAGTAGGGTGGGTGTACTCACCTTGATAAATTAGATGAATGGTTGAGATGTATGGAAGGGATGGAATTGATGGTTGAGATGGATGGAAGGTATGGGATTGATGGAGTTGATGGCCCACCAAGATTACTCCTCTCTCTCTCTCTCTTGGAAAAAAATGGTGAAATGATAAGGAATGGAGGGGTATTTATAAAGAAATGGATAAATTTTTGGTTAAGTTAAGCTAATGTGATTAATATTAGCTTAGGCTAGGATTATGGTACTTAATTCATGCTTTGTAATTAATGGTGGATTAAAGGAGCATGGGATGGCATGGTGTGGTGATGTCATGTATAGTGTATGACATGGAGAAAGGTTGACTTTTCATGCACATGAGAGAGAAGAGGTATGGGTATGTGACATCACACACATGGGTAGAGATTCTCTCACCCATGTGTGGCATGTACATGTGCTCATGACATGTGTTGTGCACATGTGTGGAATGAAATACATGGTGTCATGCGCACATGATACACTTATTATTTTTCATGGCGTATCTCACTAACAGATTATCATACCGACGCACGGGTGGTACCTCCACGATCGCGGCGATGGGGCAGTCGATATGAGATAAGTTCCGAGGTGTCGGGGTTCCGGTCAGTTGGGTGTGTACTATGAACGGTCAATCCATGTCTAGATAAGGGCGTCGATCATCATGTACATAAGCATAGAAAATAGTACGGAATGGACTGAGTATTACAGCTTTCCTATTTTGGTTGGGATCATCTATTTACAAGGTTTAAGATTGTAGAAGCAATCCATTGTCTTCAATGTGGCTTTGATGCTTCTGATCCAATTGCGTTGCCGGTCTTCATTTGCTTAGAACTCATCCGACTTCAAGACAACCTGCCCAATGACATATGCAATGGTCAATCATATCTTATAACAAACATGTAGATGATGCATATGGGTATGTATCATGATGCTATGCTGTCACATACTCATAATTGGTATCAATAACCAGCATTGACAATCGACCTCAACAATGTGGACATTTAACCAACATTGCCCCTAAGGAATGGCCCACATAGAGCCTAATATATAGTGGACCCATGGCCTCACACAAGGCCCTAATATACAATACCATGGGCCTCACTCAAGAGCTTAATATACATCATGATGGGCCTTTCGCATGGGCTTAACATACATCATAATGGGCTCCATCGCCTGGCCCTCAAATGCATCACAATGGGTCTCATCACATAGGCCTCATATACATCACATTGGGCCTTAAACACAGGCTAAATACACATCACAACGGGCCTCAAATACGGGTCATATATACATCACATTGGGCCTCAAACATGGGCCGAATGCACATCACGATGGGCCTCAAATACGGGTCGCATATACATCACATTGGGCCTCGACAATCAGCCTCATATCCAGCCTCGAAAATTGGTCTCGACAGTAGGAATCAGCCTCGATAATTGACCTCGATAATTAGCCTCAACAATTGGAATCGGCCTCGACAATCGGAATTGGAATCGACCTCAACAATCGGTCTCGACAATCGGAATCGGAATTGGCCTCAACAATCAGCCTTGACAATCGAAATCAGAATCGGCCTCAACAATCAGAATCGGAATCGGCCTCAACAATCGGCCTCGACAATCCGAATCAGTATCAACAATCGAAATCGGCCTCGACAATTGGAATCGGAATTGGAATCGGCCTCGACAATCGGAATCAGCCTCAACAATCAGAATCGAAATCGGCCTCGACAATTGACAATCGTAATCGGCATTAACAATTGAAAAAGGGGATAGGATTAATTATTAATTATTACTAGTAGAATGAATGAAGAATGATGATATGCATGTTGAATGTTGATGCATAATATGAATGTTAAATGTTACTTTATTATATATGCTTGGAGTATGCATTGGCATTGGAATGAAAAATGTATATGTCAGGGGAAGCTCACATTAAGGGGGAGTAATATACTTTTCAAACATTCATTAACTTC